>NC_083724.1:93843107-94181984 GCF_028564815.1 Eubalaena glacialis
TAGCTTCGAAGGAGGGCCCTGATATGCCATGCAGCGGGATAGGCGTACAACAGCTTCTATGAAGCCTTAGTCACTCTTCTGCTTTAGCTGAAGGCTAGTAAGCTTTTCTGGACTCCTAGACCCCTCGCGGCAGCACTCGCTTCCCTACAAAGGCACTGAGCACCCCCAGGCTCTCCTGAGTCGAAGATCAACATTCAGACACGTAGACCCTTCGGAGTACCCGTGTCTGTGCCGAGTGAAGGAGAGCATGATGCACACTTCGTCGCGGGACCTAGATTTTCTCAGCTCACCAATAGCCTCAGGAACATGATTCTAGGAGGTGCAGCATGCCATGCAAGTCTGCCTGCTTACAGTAGTCCGAGCTGTACTGAGAAAAACTCTTTGCTTACAATTCCTTCTACCACTTCATAGCTGAAGTCAACCTACCTCTAGGAGAAAGTCGGCTTGTGGTCCAAGTGCAACTAGAGCACACTTTCTGGTATAATGCTACAGGCTTTTGGAAGATGCCCAGGAGCCAGGACACCTAGGGAATTCTTTCATTTAGGCAGTTCGCTACACGCAGAACACCCGGCATAGGAAAGTGGATTCTCCAAGACCCAGGGAGTAGCTAGGTCTCTTTTGACTTGTTAGAAAGCACAGATGCTTCTTCTGCGTGTCAACCTGGAAATGGCGGCCTTAGGAGTCAAGCCTTGTTTTCCCGTCTTGAAAGCTCCATTCAAGCGGCCTTAAAGCTACCTGAGAAACACTGTGGTTGTGGGACTTGTATTCACTCCAGGCATGGCTCTGGAAGAACATGAGTTATCTCGAAAGAAAGCGGGCGCTTCCAGGCTCTGGTTAGGAGCATATCCTGCCCTGCACTAGAGCTAAGGGGAATCTTGACGTGCACTCTACCCTGGCCTACAGCTCTGATTTGCCCTCCAGAAGGGTAGTTGTGCAGCCTTTTCCTTGAGTCCTTAGTCACAGTTCTGCATTAGTTTAAAGGTACTAATCTTCTCAGGACTCCAGTCCCACTCGTGCCAGTACCCGTTTCCGTACAAGAACTCTGAGTACCCCAGGGCTCCCCTGGGCTTGCCGGGCCACACTCACACCCGTAGGCCCTTCACTGTGCCCCTCTGTAGGCCGAGTGAAGCATAACAAACTGCACTCTTTCTTGGGAAAGCTAGATTTCCTCAGCTCACCAGCAGCCTCTGGAACACGGTTCTAGCAAGTCCAGCATACCATGGAAGTCTGCCTCATCGCCCTATTCTGAGCTGTACTGAGCAAAACTCTCTGCTTTGAAGTCCTTCGAGGACCTCATACCTGAAGTCACCATATCTCAAGGAGAAAGACGGCTTGCATTCCCACTTCCCTAAAGCACAGTTTTCTGTGTAACACTTCAGGCTTTGGGGACAGGCACAGGGCTCTTAGGAGACCTAGGGCAGTCTATTGTCTAGGCACGTCGCTACATGTACAACACCCTGTGCAGAAAACTTGATTCTGGGAAGAGCCAAGTAGCTAGCTAGGTCTCTTTTGTCCTCTTAGAAACCACAGATACTTACGCTGCGTGTCAATCTGGAAACAGGACCTGATGGGACTAGCCTTGTTTCCCATCATGAAAGCTCCTTTTATGCGCCTTGAAGCTAAGTGAAAAACACTGTTGGTGTCGGGCTTATACACACGACAGGCATGGCTGTGAGAGGGAAAAAGAGGTGTCACGAAGAAACATGGTATTCCAGTTTCTGAGTCAGAGCTGATCCTGTCCTGTTCTATAGCTAAAGGGAAACTCAAAGTGAGGCCTAACTTCGAAGGAGGGCCCTGATATGCCTTACAGCGGGTTAGGCGTGCAACAGCTTCCATGAGGCCTTAGTCGCTCTCCTGCTTTAGTTGAACGCTAGTAAGCTTTTCAGGCCGCCTAGATCCCTCGCGGCAGCACTCGTTTCCGTACAAGGATACTGAGTACCCGCAGGCTCCCCTGGGCTTGCTGGGCCGCACTCAGACCCGTAGGCCCATCAGGGTGCCCCTGGGTAGGCCGAGTGAAGGGTAACCCGCTGCACTCTTCCTTGGGCGAGCTAGATATCCCCAGCTCACCAACGGCTTCATGAACACGGTTCTAGCAAGGCCAGCATACCATGGAAGTCGTCCTCGTTGCCCTAGTCTGAGCGGTACTGAGAAAAACTCTCTGCTTACAAGTCCTTCTAGGACCTCATCCCTGAAGTCACCGTATCTCTAGGAGAAAGGCAGCTTGCACAGCAACTTCCACTACAGCACAGTTTTGTGTGGAACACTTCAGGTTTTTGGGAGAGGCACAGGACCCTAGGAGACCTAGGGCAGTCTGTCATCGAAGCAGTTCGCTACACGCAGAGGGCCCTATGCAGAAAAGTTGAATCAGGGAAGAGCCAGGGAGGTAGCTAGGTCTCTTTTGACCTGCCAGTACCCACAGACACTTATGCTGCATGTCAATCTGGTGATGGTGCCTGATGCGACTGGCCTTGTTTTCCCACCTTGAAAGCTCTTCTTATGCGCCTTGAAGCTCCCTTAAAAACACTGTGGTTGTCAGGCTTATACTCACGGCAGGCATGGCTGTGAGAGGGCAAAAGAGGTTTCACGACGAGACAGGGTATTTCAGTTTCTAAATCAGAGCTGATCCTGTCCTGTTTTATAGCTAAGGGGAAACTCAAAGTGAGCCCTCGCTTCGAAGGCGGCCCCTGATATGCCTTACAGCGGGGTAGGCGTGCAACAGCTTCCATGAGGCCTGAGTCGCTCTTCTGCTTTAGTTGAACGCCAGTAAGCTTTTCAGGCCTCCTAGATCCCTCGCGGCAGCACTCGTTTCCGTACAAGGATACTGAGTACCCCCAGGCTCCCCTGGGCTTGCTGGGCCACACTCAGACCCGTAGGCCCATCAGGGTGCCCCTGGGTAGGCCGAGTGAAGGGTCACCCGCTGCACTCTTCCTTGGGCGAGCTAGATATCCCCAGCTCACCAACGGCTTCATGAACACGGTTCTAGCAAGGCCAGCATACCATGGAAGTCGTCCTCGTTGCCCTAGTCTGAGCGGTACTGAGAAAAACTCTCTGCTTACAAGTCCTTCTAGGACCTCATCCCTGAAGTCACCGTATCTCTAGGAGAAAGGCAGCTTCCACTGCAACTTCCACTACAGCACAGTTTTGCGTGGAACACTTCAGGTTTTTGGGAGAGGCACAGGACCCTAGGAGACCTAGGGCAGTCTTTCATCTAAGCAGTTTGCTACACGCAGAGCGCCCTATGCAGAAAAGTTGAATCAGGGAAGAGCCAGGGAGGTAGCTAGGTCTCTTTTGACCTGCCAGTACCCACGGACACTTTTGCTGCGTGTCAACCTGGTGATGGTGCCTCATGCGACTGGCTTTGTTTTCCCACCTTGAAAGCTCTTCTTATGCGCCTTGAAGCTCCCTTAAAAACACTGTGGTTGTCTGGCTTATACTCACGGCAGGCATGGCTGTGAGAGGGAAAAAGAGGTTACACGAAGAGACAGGGTATTTCAGTTTCTGAGTCAGAGCTCATCCTGCCTTGTTATGTAGCTAAATGGAAACTCAAAGTGAGCCCTAGCTTCGAAGGAGGGCCCTGATATGCCATGCAGCGGGATAGGCGTACAACAGCTTCTATGAAGCCTTAGTCACTCCTCTGCTTTAGCTGAAGGCTAGTAAGCTTTTCTGGACTCCTAGACCCCTCGCGGCAGCACTCGCTTCCCTACCAAGGCACTGAGCACCCCCAGGCTCTCCTGAGTCGAAGATCAACATTCAGACACGTAGACCCTTCGGAGTACCCGTGTCTGTGCCGAGTGAAGGAGAGCATGATGCACACTTCGTCGCGGGACCTAGATTTTCTCAGCTCACCAATAGCCTCAGGAACATGATTCTAGGAGGTGCAGCATGCCATGCAAGTCTGCCTGCTTACAGTAGTCCGAGCTGTACTGAGAAAAACTCTTTGCTTACAATTCCTTCTACCACCTCATAGCTGAAGTCAACCTACCTCTAGGAGAAAGTCGGCTTGTGGTCCAAGTGCAACTAGAGCACACTTTCTGGTATAATGCTACAGGCTTTTGGAAGATGCCCAGGAGCCAGGACACCTAGGGAATTCTTTCATTTAGGCAGTTCGCTACACGCAGAACACCCGGCATAGGAAAGTGGATTCTCCAAGACCCAGGGAGTAGCTAGGTCTCTTTTGACTTGTTAGAAAGCACAGATGCTTCTTCTGCGTGTCAACCTGGAAATGGCGGCCTTAGGAGTCAAGCCTTGTTTTCCCGTCTTGAAAGCTCCATTCAAGCGGCCTTAAAGCTACCTGAGAAACACTGTGGTTGTGGGACTTGTATTCACTCCAGGCATGGCTCTGGAAGAATATGAGTTATCTCGAAAGAAAGCGGGTGCTTCCAGGCTCTGGTTAGGAGCATATCCTGCCCTGCACTAGAGCTAAGGGGAATCTTGACGTGCACTCTATCCTGGCCTACAGCTCTGATTTGCCCTCCAGAAGGGTAGTTGTGCAGCCTTTTCCTTGAGTCCTTAGTCACAGTTCTGCATTAGTTTAAAGGTACTAATCTTCTCAGGACTCCAGTCCCACTCGTGCCAGTACCCGTTTCCGTACAAGAACTCTGAGTACCCCAGGGCTCCCCTGGGCTTGCCGGGCCACACTCACACCCGTAGGCCCTTCACTGTGCCCCTCTGTAGGCCGAGTGAAGCATAACAAACTGCACTCTTTCTTGGGAAAGCTAGATTTCCTCAGCTCACCAGCAGCCTCTGGAACACGGTTCTAGCAAGTCCAGCATACCATGGAAGTCTGCCTCATCGCCCTATTCTGAGCTGTACTGAGCAAAACTCTCTGCTTTGAAGTCCTTCGAGGACCTCATCCCTGAAGTCACCGTATCTCTAGGAGAAAGGCAGCTTGCACAGGAACTTCCACTACAGCACAGTTTTGTGTGGAACACTTCAGGTTTTTGGGAGAGGCACAGGACCCTAGGAGACCTAGGGCAGTCTGTCATCGAAGCAGTTCGCTACACGCAGAGGGCCCTATGCAGAAAAGTTGAATCAGGGAAGAGCCAGGGAGGTAGCTAGGTCTCTTTTGACCTGCCAGTACCCACAGACACTTATGCTGCATGTCAATCTGGTGATGGTGCCTGATGCGACTGGCCTTGTTTTCCCACCTTGAAAGCTCTTCTTATGCGCCTTGAAGCTCCCTTAAAAACACTGTGGTTGTCAGGCTTATACTCACGGCAGGCATGGCTGTGAGAGGGCAAAAGAGGTTTCACGACGAGACAGGGTATTTCAGTTTCTAAATCAGAGCTGATCCTGTCCTGTTTTATAGCTAAGGGGAAACTCAAAGTGAGCCCTCGCTTCGAAGGCGGCCCCTGATATGCCTTACAGCGGGGTAGGCGTGCAACAGCTTCCATGAGGCCTGAGTCGCTCTTCTGCTTTAGTTGAACGCCAGTAAGCTTTTCAGGCCTCCTAGATCCCTCGCGGCAGCACTCGTTTCCGTACAAGGATACTGAGTACCCGCAGGCTCCCCTGGGCTTGCTGGGCCACACTCAGACCCGTAGGCCCATCAGGGTGCCCCTGGGTAGGCCGAGTGAAGGGTCACCCGCTGCACTCTTCCTTGGGCGAGCTAGATATCCCCAGCTCACCAACGGCTTCATGAACACGGTTCTAGCAAGGCCAGCATACCATGGAAGTCGTCCTCGTTGCCCTAGTCTGAGCGGTACTGAGAAAAACTCTCTGCTTACAAGTCCTTCCAGGACCTCATCCCTGAAGTCACCGTATCTCTAGGAGAAAGGCAGCTTGCACAGCAACTTCCACTACAGCACAGTTTTGCGTGGAACACTTCAGGTTTTTGGGAGAGGCACAGGACCCTAGGAGACCTAGGGCAGTCTTTCATCTAAGCAGTTCGCTACACGCAGAGCGCCCTATGCAGAAAAGTTGAATCAGGGAAGAGCCAGGGAGGTAGCTAGGTCTCTTTTGACCTGCCAGTACCCACGGACACTTATGCTGCGTGTCAACCTGGTGATGGTGCCTCATGCGACTGGCTTTGTTTTCCCACCTTGAAAGCTCTTCTTCTGCGCCTTGAAGCTCCCTTAAAAACACTGTGGTTGTCAGGCTTATACTCACGGCAGGCATGGCTGTGAGAGGGAAAAAGAGGTTACACGAAGAGACAGGGTATTTCAGTTTCTGAGTCAGAGCTCATCCTGCCTTGTTATGTAGCTAAATGGAAACTCAAAGTGAGCCCTAGCTTCGAAGGAGGGCCCTGATATGCCATGCAGCGGGATAGGCGTACAACAGCTTCTATGAAGCCTTAGTCACTCTTCTGCTTTAGCTGAAGGCTAGTAAGCTTTTCTGGACTCCTAGACCCCTCGCGGCAGCACTCGCTTCCCTACCAAGGCACTGAGCACCCCCAGGCTCTCCTGAGTCGAAGATCAACATTCAGACACGTAGACCCTTCGGAGTACCCGTGTCTGTGCCGAGTGAAGGAGAGCATGATGCACACTTCGTCGCGGGACCTAGATTTTCTCAGCTCACCAATAGCCTCAGGAACATGATTCTAGGAGGTGCAGCATGCCATGCAAGTCTGCCTGCTTACAGTAGTCCGAGCTGTACTGAGAAAAACTCTTTGCTTACAATTCCTTCTACCACCTCATAGCTGAAGTCAACCTACCTCTAGGAGAAAGTCGGCTTGTGGTCCAAGTGCAACTAGAGCACACTTTCTGGTATAATGCTACAGGCTTTTGGAAGATGCCCAGGAGCCAGGACACCTAGGGAATTCTTTCATTTAGGCAGTTCGCTACACGCAGAACACCCGGCATAGGAAAGTGGATTCTCCAAGACCCAGGGAGTAGCTAGGTCTCTTTTGACTTGTTAGAAAGCACAGATGCTTCTTCTGCGTGTCAACCTGGAAACGGCGGCCTTAGGAGTCAAGCCTTGTTTTCCCGTCTTGAAAGCTCCATTCAAGCGGCCTTAAAGCTACCTGAGAAACACTGTGGTTGTGGGACTTGTATTCACTCCAGGCATGGCTCTGGAAGAATATGAGTTATCTCGAAAGAAAGTGGGTGCTTCCAGGCTCTGGTTAGGAGCATATCCTGCCCTGCACTAGAGCTAAGGGGAATCTTGACGTGCACTCTATCCTGGCCTACAGCTTTGATTTGCCCTCCAGAAGGGTAGTTGTGCAGCCTTTTCCTTGAGTCCTTAGTCACAGTTCTGCATTAGTTTAAAGGTACTAATCTTCTCAGGACTCCAGTCCCACTCGTGCCAGTACCCGTTTCCGTACAAGAACTCTGAGTACCCCAGGGCTCCCCTGGGCTTGCCGGGCCACACTCACACCCGTAGGCCCTTCACTGTGCCCCTCTGTAGGCCGAGTGAAGCATAACAAACTGCACTCTTTCTTGGGAAAGCTAGAATTCCTCAGCTCACCAGCAGCCTCTGGAACACGGTTCTAGCAAGTCCAGCATACCATGGAAGTCTGCCTCATCGCCCTATTCTGAGCTGTACTGAGCAAAACTCTCTGCTTTGAAGTCCTTCGAGGACCTCATACCTGAAGTCACCGTATCTCAAGGAGAAAGACGGCTTGCATTCCCACTTCCACTAAAGCACAGTTTTCTGTGTAACACTTCAGGCTTTGGGGACAGGCACAGGGCTCTTAGGAGACCTAGGGCAGTCTATTGTCTAGGCACGTCGCTACATGTACAACACCCTGTGCAGAAAACTTGATTCTGGGAAGAGCCAAGTAGCTAGCTAGGTCTCTTTTGTCCTCTTAGAAACCACAGATACTTACGCTGCGTGTCAATCTGGAAACAGGACCTGATGGGACTAGCCTTGTTTCCCATCATGAAAGCTCCTTTTATGCGCCTTGAAGCTAAGTGAAAAACACTGTTGGTGTCGTGCTTATACACACGACAGGCATGGCTGTGAGAGGGAAAAAGAGGTGTCACGAAGAAACATGGTATTCCAGTTTCTGAGTCAGAGCTGATCCTGTCCTGTTCTATAGCTAAAGGGAAACTCAAAGTGAGGCCTAACTTCGAAGGAGGGCCCTGATATGCCTTACAGCGGGTTAGGCGTGCAACAGCTTCCATGAGGCCTTAGTCGCTCTCCTGCTTTAGTTGAACGCTAGTAAGCTTTTCAGGCCGCCTAGATCCCTCGCGGCAGCACTCGTTTCCGTACAAGGATACTGAGTACCCCCAGGCTCCCCTGGGCTTGCTGGGCCGCACTCAGACCCGTAGGCCCATCAGGGTGCCCCTGGGTAGGCCGAGTGAAGGGTCACCCGCTGCACTCTTCCTTGCGCGAGCTAGATATCCCCAGCTCACCAACGGCTTCATGAACACGGTTCTAGCAAGGCCAGCATACCATGGAAGTCGTCCTCGTTGCCCTAGTCTGAGCGGTACTGAGAAAAACTCTCTGCTTACAAGTCCTTCTAGGACCTCATCCCTGAAGTCACCGTATCTCTAGGAGAAAGGCAGCTTGCACAGCAACTTCCACTACAGCACAGTTTTGTGTGGAACACTTCAGGTTTTTGGGAGAGGCACAGGACCCTAGGAGACCTAGGGCAGTCTGTCATCGAAGCAGTTCGCTACACGCAGAGGGCCCTATGCAGAAAAGTTGAATCAGGGAAGAGCCAGGGAGGTAGCTAGGTCTCTTTTGACCTGCCAGTACCCACAGACACTTATGCTGCATGTCAATCTGGTGATGGTGCCTGATGCGACTGGCCTTGTTTTCCCACCTTGAAAGCTCTTCTTATGCGCCTTGAAGCTCCCTTAAAAACACTGTGGTTGTCAGGCTTATACTCACGGCAGGCATGGCTGTGAGAGGGCAAAAGAGGTTTCACGACGAGACAGGGTATTTCAGTTTCTAAATCAGAGCTGATCCTGTCCTGTTTTATAGCTAAGGGGAAACTCAAAGTGAGCCCTCGCTTCGAAGGCGGCCCCTGATATGCCTTACAGCGGGGTAGGCGTGCAACAGCTTCCATGAGGCCTGAGTCGCTCTTCTGCTTTAGTTGAACGCCAGTAAGCTTTTCAGGCCTCCTAGATCCCTCGCGGCAGCACTCGTTTCCGTACAAGGATACTGAGTACCCGCAGGCTCCCCTGGGCTTGCTGGGCCACACTCAGACCCGTAGGCCCATCAGGGTGCCCCTGGGTAGGCCGAGTGAAGGGTCACCCGCTGCACTCTTCCTTGGGCGAGCTAGATATCCCCAGCTCACCAACGGCTTCATGAACACGGTTCTAGCAAGGCCAGCATACCATGGAAGTCGTCCTCGTTGCCCTAGTCTGAGCGGTACTGAGAAAAACTCTCTGCTTACAAGTTCTTCTAGGACCTCATCCCTGAAGTCACCGTATCTCTAGGAGAAAGGCAGCTTCCACTGCAACTTCCACTACAGCACAGTTTTGCGTGGAACACTTCAGGTTTTTGGGAGAGGCACAGGACCCTAGGAGACCTAGGGCAGTCTTTCATCTAAGCAGTTTGCTACACGCAGAGCGCCCTATGCAGAAAAGTTGAATCAGGGAAGAGCCAGGGAGGTAGCTAGGTCTCTTTTGACCTGCCAGTACCCACGGACACTTTTGCTGCGTGTCAACCTGGTGATGGTGCCTCATGCGACTGGCTTTGTTTTCCCACCTTGAAAGCTCTTCTTATGCGCCTTGAAGCTCCCTTAAAAACACTGTGGTTGTCAGGCTTATACTCACGGCAGGCATGGCTGTGAGAGGGAAAAAGAGGTTACACGAAGAGACAGGGTATTTCAGTTTCTGAGTCAGAGCTCATCCTGCCTTGTTATGTAGCTAAATGGAAACTCAAAGTGAGCCCTAGCTTCGAAGGAGGGCCCTGATATGCCATGCAGCGGGATAGGCGTACAACAGCTTCTATGAAGCCTTAGTCACTCTTCTGCTTTAGCTGAAGGCTAGTAAGCTTTTCTGGACTCCTAGACCCCTCGCGGCAGCACTCGCTTCCCTACCAAGGCACTGAGCACCCCCAGGCTCTCCTGAGTCGAAGATCAACATTCAGACACGTAGACCCTTCGGAGTACCCGTGTCTGTGCCGAGTGAAGGAGAGCATGATGCACACTTCGTCGCGGGACCTAGATTTTCTCAGCTCACCAATAGCCTCAGGAACATGATTCTAGGAGGTGCAGCATGCCATGCAAGTCTGCCTGCTTACAGTAGTCCGAGCTGTACTGAGAAAAACTCTTTGCTTACAATTCCTTCTACCACCTCATAGCTGAAGTCAACCTACCTCTAGGAGAAAGTCGGCTTGTGGTCCAAGTGCAACTAGAGCACACTTTCTGGTATAATGCTACAGGCTTTTGGAAGATGCCCAGGAGCCAGGACACCTAGGGAATTCTTTCATTTAGGCAGTTCGCTACACGCAGAACCCCCGGCATAGGAAAGTGGATTCTCCAAGACCCAGGGAGTAGCTAGGTCTCTTTTGACTTGTTAGAAAGCACAGATGCTTCTTCTGCGTGTCAACCTGGAAATGGCGGCCTTAGGAGTCAAGCCTTGTTTTCCCGTCTTGAAAGCTCCATTCAAGCGGCCTTAAAGCTACCTGAGAAACACTGTGGTTGTGGGACTTGTATTCACTCCAGGCATGGCTCTGGAAGAATATGAGTTATCTCGAAAGAAAGCGGGTGCTTCCAGGCTCTGGTTAGGAGCATATCCTGTCCTGCACTAGAGCTAAGGGGAATCTTGACGTGCACTCTACCCTGGCCTACAGCTCTGATTTGCCCTCCAGAAGGGTAGTTGTGCAGCCTTTTCCTTGAGTCCTTAGTCACAGTTCTGCATTAGTTTAAAGGTACTAATCTTCTCAGGACTCCAGTCCCACTCGTGCCAGTACCCGTTTCCGTACAAGAACTCTGAGTACCCCAGGGCTCCCCTGGGCTTGCCGGGCCACACTCACACCCGTAGGCCCTTCACTGTGCCCCTCTGTAGGCCGAGTGAAGCATAACAAACTGCACTCTTTCTTGGGAAAGCTAGATTTCCTCAGCTCACCAGCAACCTCTGGAACACGGTTCTAGCAAGTCCAGCATACCATGGAAGTCTGCCTCATCGCCCTATTCTGAGCTGTACTGAGCAAAACTCTCTGCTTTGAAGTCCTTCGAGGACCTCATACCTGAAGTCACCGTATCTCTAGGAGAAAGGCAGCTTGCACAGCAACTTCCACTACAGCACAGTTTTGTGTGGAACACTTCAGGTTTTTGGGAGAGGCACAGGACCCTAGGAGACCTAGGGCAGTCTGTCATCGAAGCAGTTCGCTACACGCAGAGGGCCCTATGCAGAAAAGTTGAATCAGGGAAGAGCCAGGGAGGTAGCTAGGTCTCTTTTGACCTGCCAGTACCCACAGACACTTATGCTGCATGTCAATCTGGTGATGGTGCCTGATGCGACTGGCCTTGTTTTCCCACCTTGAAAGCTCTTCTTCTGCGCCTTGAAGCTCCCTTAAAAACACTGTGGTTGTCAGGCTTATACTCACGGCAGGCATGGCTGTGAGAGGGCAAAAGAGGTTTCACGACGAGACAGGGTATTTCAGTTTCTAAATCAGAGCTGATCCTGTCCTGTTTTATAGCTAAGGGGAAACTCAAAGTGAGCCCTCGCTTCGAAGGCGGCCCCTGATATGCCTTACAGCGGGGTAGGCGTGCAACAGCTTCCATGAGGCCTGAGTCGCTCTTCTGCTTTAGTTGAACGCCAGTAAGCTTTTCAGGCCTCCTAGATCCCTCGCGGCAGCACTCGTTTCCGTACAAGGATACTGAGTACCCCCAGGCTCCCCTGGGCTTGCTGGGCCACACTCAGACCCGTAGGCCCATCAGGGTGCCCCTGGGTAGGCCGAGTGAAGGGTCACCCGCTGCACTCTTCCTTGGGCGAGCTAGATATCCCCAGCTCACCAACGGCTTCATGAACACGGTTCTAGCAAGGCCAGCATACCATGGAAGTCGTCCTCGTTGCCCTAGTCTGAGCGGTACTGAGAAAAACTCTCTGCTTACAAGTCCTTCTAGGACCTCATCCCTGAAGTCACCGTATCTCTAGGAGAAAGGCAGCTTGCACAGCAACTTCCACTTCAGCACAGTTTTGTGTGGAACACTTCAGGTTTTTGGGAGAGGCACAGGACCCTAGGAGACCTAGGGCAGTCTGTCATCGAAGCAGTTCGCTACACGCAGAGGGCCCTATGCAGAAAAGTTGAATCAGGGAAGAGCCAGGGAGGTAGCTAGGTCTCTTTTGACCTGCCAGTACCCACAGACACTTATGCTGCATGTCAATCTGGTGATGGTGCCTGATGCGACTGGCCTTGTTTTCCCACCTTGAAAGCTCTTCTTCTGCGCCTTGAAGCTCCCTTAAAAACACTGTGGTTGTCAGGCTTATACTCACGGCAGGCATGGCTGTGAGAGGGCAAAAGAGGTTTCACGACGAGACAGGGTATTTCAGTTTCTAAATCAGAGCTGATCCTGTCCTGTTTTATAGCTAAGGGGAAACTCAAAGTGAGCCCTCGCTTCGAAGGCGGCCCCTGATATGCCTTACAGCGGGGTAGGCGTGCAACAGCTTCCATGAGGCCTGAGTCGCTCTTCTGCTTTAGTTGAACGCCAGTAAGCTTTTCAGGCCTCCTAGATCCCTCGCGGCAGCACTCGTTTCCGTACAAGGATACTGAGTACCCCCAGGCTCCCCTGGGCTTGCTGGGCCACACTCAGACCCGTAGGCCCATCAGGGTGCCCCTGGGTAGGCCGAGTGAAGGGTCACCCGCTGCACTCTTCCTTGGGCGAGCTAGATATCCCCAGCTCACCAACGGCTTCATGAACACGGTTCTAGCAAGGCCAGCATACCATGGAAGTCGTCCTCGTTGCCCTAGTCTGAGCGGTACTGAGAAAAACTCTCTGCTTACAAGTCCTTCTAGGACCTCATCCCTGAAGTCACCGTATCTCTAGGAGAAAGGCAGCTTGCACAGCAACTTCCACTACAGCACAGTTTTGCGTGGAACACTTCAGGTTTTTGGGAGAGGCACAGGACCCTAGGAGACCTAGGGCAGTCTTTCATCTAAGCAGTTTGCTACACGCAGAGCGCCCTATGCAGAAAAGTTGAATCAGGGAAGAGCCAGGGAGGTAGCTAGGTCTCTTTTGACCTGCCAGTACCCACGGACACTTTTGCTGCTGGTCAACCTGGTGATGGTGCCTCATGCGACTGGCTTTGTTTTCCCACCTTGAAAGCTCTTCTTATGCGCCTTGAAGCTCCCTTAAAAACACTGTGGTTGTCAGGCTTATACTCACGGCAGGCATGGCTGTGAGAGGGAAAAAGAGGTTACACGAAGAGACAGGGTATTTCAGTTTCTGAGTCAGAGCTCATCCTGCCTTGTTATGTAGCTAAATGGAAACTCAAAGTGAGCCCTAGCTTCGAAGGAGGGCCCTGATATGCCATGCAGCGGGATAGGCGTACAACAGCTTCTATGAAGCCTTAGTCACTCTTCTGCTTTAGCTGAAGGCTAGTAAGCTTTTCTGGACTCCTAGACCCCTCGCGGCAGCACTCGCTTCCCTACCAAGGCACTGAGCACCCCCAGGCTCTCCTGAGTCGAAGATCAACATTCAGACACGTAGACCCTTCGGAGTACCCGTGTCTGTGCCGAGTGAAGGAGAGCATGATGCACACTTCGTCGCGGGACCTAGATTTTCTCAGCTCACCAATAGCCTCAGGAACATGATTCTAGGAGGTGCAGCATGCCATGCAAGTCTGCCTGCTTACAGTAGTCCGAGCTGTACTGAGAAAAACTCTTTGCTTACAATTCCTTCTACCACCTCATAGCTGAAGTCAACCTACCTCTAGGAGAAAGTCGGCTTGTGGTCCAAGTGCAACTAGAGCACACTTTCTGGTATAATGCTACAGGCTTTTGGAAGATGCCCAGGAGCCAGGACACCTAGGGAATTCTTTCATTTAGGCAGTTCGCTACACGCAGAACCCCCGGCATAGGAAAGTGGATTCTCCAAGACCCAGGGAGTAGCTAGGTCTCTTTTGACTTGTTAGAAAGCACAGATGCTTCTTCTGCGTGTCAACCTGGAAATGGCGGCCTTAGGAGTCAAGCCTTGTTTTCCCGTCTTGAAAGCTCCATTCAAGCGGCCTTAAAGCTACCTGAGAAACACTGTGGTTGTGGGACTTGTATTCACTCCAGGCATGGCTCTGGAAGAATATGAGTTATCTCGAAAGAAAGCGGGTGCTTCCAGGCTCTGGTTAGGAGCATATCCTGTCCTGCACTAGAGCTAAGGGGAATCTTGACGTGCACTCTACCCTGGCCTACAGCTCTGATTTGCCCTCCAGAAGGGTAGTTGTGCAGCCTTTTCCTTGAGTCCTTAGTCACAGTTCTGCATTAGTTTAAAGGTACTAATCTTCTCAGGACTCCAGTCCCACTCGTGCCAGTACCCGTTTCCGTACAAGAACTCTGAGTACCCCAGGGCTCCCCTGGGCTTGCCGGGCCACACTCACACCCGTAGGCCCTTCACTGTGCCCCTCTGTAGGCCGAGTGAAGCATAACAAACTGCACTCTTTCTTGGGAAAGCTAGATTTCCTCAGCTCACCAGCAACCTCTGGAACACGGTTCTAGCAAGTCCAGCATACCATGGAAGTCTGCCTCATCGCCCTATTCTGAGCTGTACTGAGCAAAACTCTCTGCTTTGAAGTCCTTCGAGGACCTCATACCTGAAGTCACCGTATCTCTAGGAGAAAGGCAGCTTGCACAGCAACTTCCACTACAGCACAGTTTTGTGTGGAACACTTCAGGTTTTTGGGAGAGGCACAGGACCCTAGGAGACCTAGGGCAGTCTGTCATCGAAGCAGTTCGCTACACGCAGAGGGCCCTATGCAGAAAAGTTGAATCAGGGAAGAGCCAGGGAGGTAGCTAGGTCT
Source organism: Eubalaena glacialis (assembly GCF_028564815.1). Taxonomy (NCBI): domain Eukaryota; kingdom Metazoa; phylum Chordata; class Mammalia; order Artiodactyla; family Balaenidae; genus Eubalaena; species Eubalaena glacialis. Next base: position 93,857,951 of record NC_083724.1, read on the forward strand.
CTTTTGACCTGCCAGTACCCACAGACACTTATGCTGCATGTCAATCTGGTGATGGTGCCTGATGCGACTGGCCTTGTTTTCCCACCTTGAAAGCTCTTCTTCTGCGCCTTGAAGCTCCCTTAAAAACACTGTGGTTGTCAGGCTTATACTCACGGCAGGCATGGCTGTGAGAGGGCAAAAGAGGTTTCACGACGAGACAGGGTATTTCAGTTTCTAAATCAGAGCTGATCCTGTCCTGTTTTATAGCTAAGGGGAAACTCAAAGTGAGCCCTCGCTTCGAAGGCGGCCCCTGATATGCCTTACAGCGGGGTAGGCGTGCAACAGCTTCCATGAGGCCTGAGTCGCTCTTCTGCTTTAGTTGAACGCCAGTAAGCTTTTCAGGCCTCCTAGATCCCTCGCGGCAGCACTCATTTCCGTACAAGGATACTGAGTACCCCCAGGCTCCCCTGGGCTTGCTGGGCCACACTCAGACCCGTAGGACCATCAGGGTGCCCCTGGGTAGGCCGAGTGAAGGGTCACCCGCTGCACTCTTCCTTGGGCGAGCTAGATATCCCCAGCTCACCAACGGCTTCATGAACACGGTTCTAGCAAGGCCAGCATACCATGGAAGTCGTCCTCGTTGCCCTAGTCTGAGCGGTACTGAGAAAAACTCTCTGCTTACAAGTCCTTCTAGGACCTCATCCCTGAAGTCACCGTATCTCTAGGAGAAAGGCAGCTTGCACAGCAACTTCCACTTCAGCACAGTTTTGTGTGGAACACTTCAGGTTTTTGGGAGAGGCACAGGACCCTAGGAGACCTAGGGCAGTCTGTCATCGAAGCAGTTCGCTACACGCAGAGGGCCCTATGCAGAAAAGTTGAATCAGGGAAGAGCCAGGGAGGTAGCTAGGTCTCTTTTGACCTGCCAGTACCCACAGACACTTATGCTGCATGTCAATCTGGTGATGGTGCCTGATGCGACTGGCCTTGTTTTCCCACCTTGAAAGCTCTTCTTCTGCGCCTTGAAGCTCCCTTAAAAACACTGTGGTTGTCAGGCTTATACTCACGGCAGGCATGGCTGTGAGAGGGCAAAAGAGGTTTCACGACGAGACAGGGTATTTCAGTTTCTAAATCAGAGCTGATCCTGTCCTGTTTTATAGCTAAGGGGAAACTCAAAGTGAGCCCTCGCTTCGAAGGCGGCCCCTGATATGCCTTACAGCGGGGTAGGCGTGCAACAGCTTCCATGAGGCCTGAGTCGCTCTTCTGCTTTAGTTGAACGCCAGTAAGCTTTTCAGGCCTCCTAGATCCCTCGCGGCAGCACTCGTTTCCGTACAAGGATACTGAGTACCCCCAGGCTCCCCTGGGCTTGCTGGGCCACACTCAGACCCGTAGGCCCATCAGGGTGCCCCTGGGTAGGCCGAGTGAAGGGTCACCCGCTGCACTCTTCCTTGGGCGAGCTAGATATCCCCAGCTCACCAACGGCTTCATGAACACGGTTCTAGCAAGGCCAGCATACCATGGAAGTCGTCCTCGTTGCCCTAGTCTGAGCGGTACTGAGAAAAACTCTCTGCTTACAAGTCCTTCTAGGACCTCATCCCTGAAGTCACCGTATCTCTAGGAGAAAGGCAGCTTGCACAGCAACTTCCACTTCAGCACAGTTTTGTGTGGAACACTTCAGGTTTTTGGGAGAGGCACAGGACCCTAGGAGACCTAGGGCAGTCTGTCATCGAAGCAGTTCGCTACACGCAGAGGGCCCTATGCAGAAAAGTTGAATCAGGGAAGAGCCAGGGAGGTAGCTAGGTCTCTTTTGACCTGCCAGTACCCACAGACACTTATGCTGCATGTCAATCTGGTGATGGTGCCTGATGCGACTGGCCTTGTTTTCCCACCTTGAAAGCTCTTCTTCTGCGCCTTGAAGCTCCCTTAAAAACACTGTGGTTGTCAGGCTTATACTCACGGCAGGCATGGCTGTGAGAGGGCAAAAGAGGTTTCACGACGAGACAGGGTATTTCAGTTTCTAAATCAGAGCTGATCCTGTCCTGTTTTATAGCTAAGGGGAAACTCAAAGTGAGCCCTCGCTTCGAAGGCGGCCCCTGATATGCCTTACAGCGGGGTAGGCGTGCAACAGCTTCCATGAGGCCTGAGTCGCTCTTCTGCTTTAGTTGAACGCCAGTAAGCTTTTCAGGCCTCCTAGATCCCTCGCGGCAGCACTCGTTTCCGTACAAGGATACTGAGTACCCGCAGGCTCCCCTGGGCTTGCTGGGCCACACTCAGACCCGTAGGCCCATCAGGGTGCCCCTGGGTAGGCCGAGTGAAGGGTCACCCGCTGCACTCTTCCTTGGGCGAGCTAGATATCCCCAGCTCACCAACGGCTTCATGAACACGGTTCTAGCAAGGCCAGCATACCATGGAAGTCGTCCTCGTTGCCTTAGTATGAGCGGTACTGAGAAAAACTCTCTGCTTACAAGTCCTTCTAGGACCTCATCCCTGAAGTCACCGTATCTCTAGGAGAAAGGCAGCTTGCACAGCAACTTCCACTACAGCACAGTTTTGCGTGGAACACTTCAGGTTTTTGGGAGAGGCACAGGACCCTAGGAGACCTAGGGCAGTCTTTCATCTAAGCAGTTCGCTACACGCAGAGCGCCCTATGCAGAAAAGTTGAATCAGGGAAGAGCCAGGGAGGTAGCTAGGTCTCTTTTGACCTGCCAGTACCCACGGACACTTATGCTGCGTGTCAACCTGGTGATGGTGCCTCATGCGACTGGCTTTGTTTTCCCACCTTGAAAGCTCTTCTTCTGCGCCTTGAAGCTCCCTTAAAAACACTGTGGTTGTCAGGCTTATACTCACGGCAGGCATGGCTGTGAGAGGGAAAAAGAGGTTACACGAAGAGACAGGGTATTTCAGTTTCTGAGTCAGAGCTCATCCTGCCTTGTTATGTAGCTAAATGGAAACTCAAAGTGAGCCCTAGCTTCGAAGGAGGGCCCTGATATGCCATGCAGCGGGATAGGCGTACAACAGCTTCTATGAAGCCTTAGTCACTCTTCTGCTTTAGCTGAAGGCTAGTAAGCTTTTCTGGACTCCTAGACCCCTCGCGGCAGCACTCGCTTCCCTACCAAGGCACTGAGCACCCCCAGGCTCTCCTGAGTCGAAGATCAACATTCAGACACGTAGACCCTTCGGAGTACCCGTGTCTGTGCCGAGTGAAGGAGAGCATGATGCACACTTCGTCGCGGGACCTAGATTTTCTCAGCTCACCAATAGCCTCAGGAACATGATTCTAGGAGGTGCAGCATGCCATGCAAGTCTGCCTGCTTACAGTAGTCCGAGCTGTACTGAGAAAAACTCTTTGCTTACAATTCCTTCTACCACCTCATAGCTGAAGTCAACCTACCTCTAGGAGAAAGTCGGCTTGTGGTCCAAGTGCAACTAGAGCACACTTTCTGGTATAATGCTACAGGCTTTTGGAAGATGCCCAGGAGCCAGGACACCTAGGGAATTCTTTCATTTAGGCAGTTCGCTACACGCAGAACACCCGGCATAGGAAAGTGGATTCTCCAAGACCCAGGGAGTAGCTAGGTCTCTTTTGACTTGTTAGAAAGCACAGATGCTTCTTCTGCGTGTCAACCTGGAAACGGCGGCCTTAGGAGTCAAGCCTTGTTTTCCCGTCTTGAAAGCTCCATTCAAGCGGCCTTAAAGCTACCTGAGAAACACTGTGGTTGTGGGACTTGTATTCACTCCAGGCATGGCTCTGGAAGAATATGAGTTATCTCGAAAGAAAGCGGGTGCTTCCAGGCTCTGGTTAGGAGCATATCCTGCCCTGCACTAGAGCTAAGGGGAATCTTGACGTGCACTCTACCCTGGCCTACAGCTCTGATTTGCCCTCCAGAAGGGTAGTTGTGCAGCCTTTTCCTTGAGTCCTTAGTCACAGTTCTGCATTAGTTTAAAGGTACTAATCTTCTCAGGACTCCAGTCCCACTCGTGCCAGTACTCGTTTCCGTACAAGAACTCTGAGTACCCCAGGGCTCCCCTGGGCTTGCCGGGCCACACTCACACCCGTAGGCCCTTCACTGTGCCCCTCTGTAGGCCGAGTGAAGCATAACAAACTGCACTCTTTCTTGGGAAAGCTAGATTTCCTCAGCTCACCAGCAGCCTCTGGAACACGGTTCTAGCAAGTCCAGCATACCATGGAAGTCTGCCTCATCGCCCTATTCTGAGCTGTACTGAGCAAAACTCTCTGCTTTGAAGTCCTTCGAGGACCTCATACCTGAAGTCACCGTATCTCAAGGAGAAAGACGGCTTGCATTCCCACTTCCACTAAAGCACAGTTTTCTGTGTAACACTTCAGGCTTTGGGGACAGGCACAGGGCTCTTAGGAGACCTAGGGCAGTCTATTGTCTAGGCACGTCGCTACATGTACAACACCCTGTGCAGAAAACTTGATTCTGGGAAGAGCCAAGTAGCTAGCTAGGTCTCTTTTGTCCTCTTAGAAACCACAGATACTTACGCTGCGTGTCAATCTGGAAACAGGACCTGATGGGACTAGCCTTGTTTCCCATCATGAAAGCTCCTTTTATGCGCCTTGAAGCTAAGTGAAAAACACTGTTGGTGTCGTGCTTATACACACGACAGGCATGGCTGTGAGAGGGAAAAAGAGGTGTCACGAAGAAACATGGTATTCCAGTTTCTGAGTCAGAGCTGATCCTGTCCTGTTCTATAGCTAAAGGGAAACTCAAAGTGAGGCCTAACTTCGAAGGAGGGCCCTGATATGCCTTACAGCGGGTTAGGCGTGCAACAGCTTCCATGAGGCCTTAGTCGCTCTCCTGCTTTAGTTGAACGCTAGTAAGCTTTTCAGGCCGCCTAGATCCCTCGCGGCAGCACTCGTTTCCGTACAAGGATACTGAGTACCCGCAGGCTCCCCTGGGCTTGCTGGGCCGCACTCAGACCCGTAGGCCCATCAGGGTGCCCCTGGGTAGGCCGAGTGAAGGGTCACCCGCTGCACTCTTCCTTGGGCGAGCTAGATATCCCCAGCTCACCAACGGCTTCATGAACACGGTTCTAGCAAGGCCAGCATACCATGGAAGTCGTCCTCGTTGCCCTAGTCTGAGCGGTACTGAGAAAAACTCTCTGCTTACAAGTCCTTCTAGGACCTCATCCCTGAAGTCACCGTATCTCTAGGAGAAAGGCAGCTTGCACAGCAACTTCCACTTCAGCACAGTTTTGTGTGGAACACTTCAGGTTTTTGGGAGAGGCACAGGACCCTAGGAGACCTAGGGCAGTCTGTCATCGAAGCAGTTCGCTACACGCAGAGGGCCCTATGCAGAAAAGTTGAATCAGGGAAGAGCCAGGGAGGTAGCTAGGTCTCTTTTGACCTGCCAGTACCCACAGACACTTATGCTGCATGTCAATCTGGTGATGGTGCCTGATGCGACTGGCCTTGTTTTCCCACCTTGAAAGCTCTTCTTATGCGCCTTGAAGCTCCCTTAAAAACACTGTGGTTGTCAGGCTTATACTCACGGCAGGCATGGCTGTGAGAGGGCAAAAGAGGTTTCACGACGAGACAGGGTATTTCAGTTTCTAAATCAGAGCTGATCCTGTCCTGTTTTATAGCTAAGGGGAAACTCAAAGTGAGCCCTCGCTTCGAAGGCGGCCCCTGATATGCCTTACAGCGGGGTAGGCGTGCAACAGCTTCCATGAGGCCTGAGTCGCTCTTCTGCTTTAGTTGAACGCCAGTAAGCTTTTCAGGCCTCCTAGATCCCTCGCGGCAGCACTCGTTTCCGTACAAGGATACTGAGTACCCGCAGGCTCCCCTGGGCTTGCTGGGCCACACTCAGACCCGTAGGCCCATCAGGGTGCCCCTGGGTAGGCCGAGTGAAGGGTCACCCGCTGCACTCTTCCTTGGGCGAGCTAGATATCCCCAGCTCACCAACGGCTTCATGAACACGGTTCTAGCAAGGCCAGCATACCATGGAAGTCGTCCTCGTTGCCCTAGTCTGAGCGGTACTGAGAAAAACTCTCTGCTTACAAGTCCTTCTAGGACCTCATCCCTGAAGTCACCGTATCTCTAGGAGAAAGGCAGCTTGCACAGCAACTTCCACTACAGCACAGTTTTGCGTGGAACACTTCAGGTTTTTGGGAGAGGCACAGGACCCTAGGAGACCTAGGGCAGTCTTTCATCTAAGCAGTTCGCTACACGCAGAGCGCCCTATGCAGAAAAGTTGAATCAGGGAAGAGCCAGGGAGGTAGCTAGGTCTCTTTTGACCTGCCAGTACCCACAGACACTTATGCTGCATGTCAATCTGGTGATGGTGCCTGATGCGACTGGCCTTGTTTTCCCACCTTGAAAGCTCTTCTTCTGCGCCTTGAAGCTCCCTTAAAAACACTGTGGTTGTCAGGCTTATACTCACGGCAGGCATGGCTGTGAGAGGGAAAAAGAGGTTACACGAAGAGACAGGGTATTTCAGTTTCTGAGTCAGAGCTCATCCTGCCTTGTTATGTAGCTAAATGGAAACTCAAAGTGAGCCCTAGCTTCGAAGGAGGGCCCTGATATGCCATGCAGCGGGATGGGCGTACAACAGCTTCTATGAAGCCTTAGTCACTCTTCTGCTTTAGCTGAAGGCTAGTAAGCTTTTCTGGACTCCTAGACCCCTCGCGGCAGCACTCGCTTCCCTACCAAGGCACTGAGCACCCCCAGGCTCTCCTGAGTCGAAGATCAACATTCAGACACGTAGACCCTTCGGAGTACCCGTGTCTGTGCCGAGTGAAGGAGAGCATGATGCACACTTCGTCGTGGGACCTAGATTTTCTCAGATCACCAATAGCCTCAGGAACATGATTCTAGGAGGTGCAGCATGCCATGCAAGTCTGCCTGCTTACAGTAGTCCGAGCTGTACTGAGAAAAACTCTTTGCTTACAATTCCTTCTACCACCTCATAGCTGAAGTCAACCTACCTCTAGGAGAAAGTCGGCTTGTGGTCCAAGTGCAACTAGAGCACACTTTCTGGTATAATGCTACAGGCTTTTGGAAGATGCCCAGGAGCCAGGACACCTAGGGAATTCTTTCATTTAGGCAGTTCGCTACACGCAGAACACCCGGCATAGGAAAGTGGATTCTCCAAGACCCAGGGAGTAGCTAGGTCTCTTTTGACTTGTTAGAAAGCACAGATGCTTCTTCTGCGTGTCAACCTGGAAATGGCGGCCTTAGGAGTCAAGCCTTGTTTTCCCGTCTTGAAAGCTCCATTCAAGCGGCCTTAAAGCTACCTGAGAAACACTGTGGTTGTGGGACTTGTATTCACTCCAGGCATGGCTCTGGAAGAATATGAGTTATCTCGAAAGAAAGCGGGTGCTTCCAGGCTCTGGTTAGGAGCATATCCTGCCCTGCACTAGAGCTAAGGGGAATCTTGACGTGCACTCTACCCTGGCCTACAGCTCTGATTTGCCCTCCAGAAGGGTAGTTGTGCAGCCTTTTCCTTGAGTCCTTAGTCACAGTTCTGCATTAGTTTAAAGGTACTAATCTTCTCAGGACTCCAGTCCCACTCGTGCCAGTACCCGTTTCCGTACAAGAACTCTGAGTACCCCAGGGCTCCCCTGGGCTTGCCGGGCCACACTCACACCCGTAGGCCCTTCACTGTGCCCCTCTGTAGGCCGAGTGAAGCATAACAAACTGCACTCTTTCTTGGGAAAGCTAGATTTCCTCAGCTCACCAGCAGCCTCTGGAACACGGTTCTAGCAAGTCCAGCATACCATGGAAGTCTGCCTCATCGCCCTATTCTGAGCTGTACTGAGCAAAACTCTCTGCTTTGAAGTCCTTCGAGGACCTCATACCTGAAGTCACCGTATCTCAAGGAGAAAGACGGCTTGCATTCCAACTTCCACTAAAGCACAGTTTTCTGTGTAACACTTCAGGCTTTGGGGACAGGCACAGGGCTCTTAGGAGACCTAGGGCAGTCTATTGTCTAGGCACGTCGCTACATGTACAACACCCTGTGCAGAAAACTTGATTCTGGGAAGAGCCAAGTAGCTAGCTAGGTCTCTTTTGTCCTCTTAGAAACCACAGATACTTACGCTGCGTGTCAATCTGGAAACAGGACCTGATGGGACTAGCCTTGTTTCCCATCATGAAAGCTCCTTTTATGCGCCTTGAAGCTAAGTGAAAAACACTGTTGGTGTCGTGCTTATACACACGACAGGCATGGCTGTGAGAGGGAAAAAGAGGTGTCACGAAGAAACATGGTATTCCAGTTTCTGAGTCAGAGCTGATCCTGTCCTGTTCTATAGCTAAAGGGAAACTCAAAGTGAGGCCTAACTTCGAAGGAGGGCCCTGATATGCCTTACAGCGGGTTAGGCGTGCAACAGCTTCCATGAGGCCTTAGTCGCTCTCCTGCTTTAGTTGAACGCTAGTAAGCTTTTCAGGCCGCCTAGATCCCTCGCGGCAGCACTCGTTTCCGTACAAGGATACTGAGTACCCGCAGGCTCCCCTGGGCTTGCTGGGCCGCACTCAGACCCGTAGGCCCATCAGGGTGCCCCTGGGTAGGCCGAGTGAAGGGTCACCCGCTGCACTCTTCCTTGGGCGAGCTAGATATCCCCAGCTCACCAACGGCTTCATGAACACGGTTCTAGCAAGGCCAGCATACCATGGAAGTCGTCCTCGTTGCCCTAGTCTGAGCGGTACTGAGAAAAACTCTCTGCTTACAAGTCCTTCTAGGACCTCATCCCTGAAGTCACCGTATCTCTAGGAGAAAGGCAGCTTGCACAGCAACTTCCACTACAGCACAGTTTTGTGTGGAACACTTCAGGTTTTTGGGAGAGGCACAGGACCCTAGGAGACCTAGGGCAGTCTGTCATCTAAGCAGTTCGCTACACGCAGAGGGCCCTATGCAGAAAAGTTGAATCAGGGAAGAGCCAGGGAGGTAGCTAGGTCTCTTTTGACCTGCCAGTACCCACGGACACTTATGCTGCGTGTCAATCTGGTGATGGTGCCTGATGCGACTGGCCTTGTTTTCCCACCTTGAAAGCTCTTCTTATGCGCCTTGAAGCTCCCTTAAAAACACTGTGGTTGTCAGGCTTATACTCACGGCAGGCATGGCTGTGAGAGGGCAAAAGAGGTTTCACGACGAGACAGGGTATTTCAGTTTCTAAATCAGAGCTGATCCTGTCCTGTTTTATAGCTAAGGGGAAACTCAAAGTGAGCCCTCGCTTCGAAGGCGGCCCCTGATATGCCTTACAGCGGGGTAGGCGTGCAACAGCTTCTATGAAGCCTTAGTCACTCTTCTGCTTTAGCTGAAGGCTAGTAAGCTTTTCTGGACTCCTAGACCCCTCGCGGCAGCACTCGCTTCCCTACCAAGGCACTGAGCACCCCCAGGCTCTCCTGAGTCGAAGATCAACATTCAGACACGTAGACCCTTTGGAGTACCCGTGTCTGTGCCGAGTGAAGGAGAGCATGATGCACACTTCGTCGCGGGACCTAGATTTTCTCAGCTCACCAATAGCCTCAGGAACATGATTCTAGGAGGTGCAGCATGCCATGCAAGTCTGCCTGCTTACAGTAGTCCGAGCTGTACTGAGAAAAACTCTTTGCTTACAATTCCTTCTACCACCTCATAGCTGAAGTCAACCTACCTCTAGGAGAAAGTCGGCTTGTGGTCCAAGTGCAACTAGAGCACACTTTCTGGTATAATGCTACAGGCTTTTGGAAGATGCCCAGGAGCCAGGACACCTAGGGAATTCTTTCATTTAGGCAGTTCGCTACACGCAGAACACCCGGCATAGGAAAGTGGATTCTCCAAGACCCAGGGAGTAGCTAGGTCTCTTTTGACTTGTTAGAAAGCACAGATGCTTCTTCTGCGTGTCAACCTGGAAATGGCGGCCTTAGGAGTCAAGCCTTGTTTTCCCGTCTTGAAAGCTCCATTCAAGCGGCCTTAAAGCTACCTGAGAAACACTGTGGTTGTGGGACTTGTATTCACTCCAGGCATGGCTCTGGAAGAATATGAGTTATCTCGAAAGAAAGCGGGTGCTTCCAGGCTCTGGTTAGGAGCATATCCTGCCCTGCACTAGAGCTAAGGGGAATCTTGACGTGCACTCTACCCTGGCCTACAGCTCTGATTTGCCCTCCAGAAGGGTAGTTGTGCAGCCTTTTCCTTGAGTCCTTAGTCACAGTTCTGCATTAGTTTAAAGGTACTAATCTTCTCAGGACTCCAGTCCCACTCGTGCCCGTTTCCATACAAGAACTCTGAGTACCCCAGGGCTCCCCTGGGCTTGCCGGGCCACACTCACACCCGTAGGCCCTTCACTGTGCCCCTCTGTAGGCCGAGTGAAGCATAACAAACTGCACTCTTTCTTGGGAAAGCTAGATTTCCTCAGCTCACCAGCAGCCTCTGGAACACGGTTCTAGCAAGTCCAGCATACCATGGAAGTCTGCCTCATCGCCCTATTCTGAGCTGTACTGAGCAAAACTCTCTGCTTTGAAGTCCTTCGAGGACCTCATACCTGAAGTCACCGTATCTCTAGGAGAAAGGCAGCTTGCACAGCAACTTCCACTACAGCACAGTTTTGTGTGGAACACTTCAGGTTTTTGGGAGAGGCACAGGACCCTAGGAGACCTAGGGCAGTCTGTCATCGAAGCAGTTCGCTACACGCAGAGGGCCCTATGCAGAAAAGTTGAATCAGGGAAGAGACAGGGAGGTAGCTAGGTCTCTTTTGACCTGCCAGTACCCACAGACACTTATGCTGCATGTCAATCTGGTGATGGTGCCTGATGCGACTGGCCTTGTTTTCCCACCTTGAAAGCTCTTCTTCTGCGCCTTGAAGCTCCCTTAAAAACACTGTGGTTGTCAGGCTTATACTCATGGCAGGCATGGCTGTGAGAGGGCAAAAGAGGTTTCACGACGAGACAGGGTATTTCAGTTTCTAAATCAGAGCTGATCCTGTCCTGTTTTATAGCTAAGGGGAAACTCAAAGTGAGCCCTCGCTTCGAAGGCGGCCCCTGATATGCCTTACAGCGGGGTAGGCGTGCAACAGCTTCCATGAGGCCTGAGTCGCTCTTCTGCTTTAGTTGAACGCCAGTAAGCTTTTCAGGCCTCCTAGACCCCTCGCGGCAGCACTCGTTTCCGTACAAGGATACTGAGTACCCCCAGGCTCCCCTGGGCTTGCTGGGCCACACTCAGACCCGTAGGCCCATCAGGGTGCCCCTGGGTAGGCCGAGTGAAGGGTCACCCGCTGCACTCTTCCTTGGGCGAGCTAGATATCCCCAGCTCACCAACGGCTTCATGAACACGGTTCTAGCAAGGCCAGCATACCATGGAAGTCGTCCTCGTTGCCCTAGTCTGAGCGGTACTGAGAAAAACTCTCTGCTTACAAGTCCTTCTAGGACCTCATCCCTGAAGTCACCGTATCTCTAGGAGAAAGGCAGCTTGCACAGCAACTTCCACTACAGCACAGTTTTGTGTGGAACACTTCAGGTTTTTGGGAGAGGCACAGGACCCTAGGAGACCTAGGGCAGTCTGTCATCGAAGCAGTTCGCTACACGCAGAGGGCCCTATGCAGAAAAGTTGAATCAGGGAAGAGCCAGGGAGGTAGCTAGGTCTCTTTTGACCTGCCAGTACCCACAGACACTTATGCTGCATGTCAATCTGGTGATGGTGCCTGATGCGACTGGCCTTGTTTTCCCACCTTGAAAGCTCTTCTTCTGCGCCTTGAAGCTCCCTTAAAAACACTGTGGTTGTCAGGCTTATACTCACGGCAGGCATGGCTGTGAGAGGGCAAAAGAGGTTTCACGACGAGACAGGGTATTTCAGTTTCTAAATCAGAGCTGATCCTGTCCTGTTTTATAGCTAAGGGGAAACTCAAAGTGAGCCCTCGCTTCGAAGGCGGCCCCTGATATGCCTTACAGCGGGGTAGGCGTGCAACAGCTTCCATGAGGCCTGAGTCGCTCTTCTGCTTTAGTTGAACGCCAGTAAGCTTTTCAGGCCTCCTAGATCCCTCGCGGCAGCACTCGTTTCCGTACAAGGATACTGAGTACCCCCAGGCTCCCCTGGGCTTGCTGGGCCACACTCAGACCCGTAGGCCCATCAGGGTGCCCCTGGGTAGGCCGAGTGAAGGGTCACCCGCTGCACTCTTCCTTGGGCGAGCTAGATATCCCCAGCTCACCAACGGCTTCATGAACACGGTTCTAGCAAGGCCAGCATACCATGGAAGTCGTCCTCGTTGCCCTAGTCTGAGCGGTACTGAGAAAAACTCTCTGCTTACAAGTCCTTCTAGGACCTCATCCCTGAAGTCACCGTATCTCTAGGAGAAAGGCAGCTTGCACAGCAACTTCCACTACAGCACAGTTTTGCGTGGAACACTTCAGGTTTTTGGGAGAGGCACAGGACCCTAGGAGACCTAGGGCAGTCTTTCATCTAAGCAGTTCGCTACACGCAGAGCGCCCTATGCAGAAAAGTTGAATCAGGGAAGAGCCAGGGAGGTAGCTAGGTCTCTTTTGACCTGCCAGTACCCACGGACACTTATGCTGCGTGTCAACCTGGTGATGGTGCCTCATGCGACTGGCTTTGTTTTCCCACCTTGAAAGCTCTTCTTCTGCGCCTTGAAGCTCCCTTAAAAACACTGTGGTTGTCAGGCTTATACTCACGGCAGGCATGGCTGTGAGAGGGAAAAAGAGGTTACACGAAGAGACAGGGTATTTCAGTTTCTGAGTCAGAGCTCATCCTGCCTTGTTATGTAGCTAAATGGAAACTCAAAGTGAGCCCTAGCTTCGAAGGAGGGCCCTGATATGCCATGCAGCGGGATAGGCGTACAACAGCTTCTATGAAGCCTTAGTCACTCTTCTGCTTTAGCTGAAGGCTAGTAAGCTTTTCTGGACTCCTAGACCCCTCGCGGCAGCACTCGCTTCCCTACCAAGGCACTGAGCACCCCCAGGCTCTCCTGAGTCGAAGATCAACATTCAGACACGTAGACCCTTCGGAGTACCCGTGTCTGTGCCGAGTGAAGGAGAGCATGATGCACACTTCGTCGCGGGACCTAGATTTTCTCAGCTCACCAATAGCCTCAGGAACATGATTCTAGGAGGTGCAGCATGCCATGCAAGTCTGCCTGCTTACAGTAGTCCGAGCTGTACTGAGAAAAACTCTTTGCTTACAATTCCTTCTACCACCTCATAGCTGAAGTCAACCTACCTCTAGGAGAAAGTCGGCTTGTGGTCCAAGTGCAACTAGAGCACACTTTCTGGTATAATGCTACAGGCTTTTGGAAGATGCCCAGGAGCCAGGACACCTAGGGAATTCTTTCATTTAGGCAGTTCGCTACACGCAGAACACCCGGCATAGGAAAGTGGATTCTCCAAGACCCAGGGAGTAGCTAGGTCTCTTTTGACTTGTTAGAAAGCACAGATGCTTCTTCTGCGTGTCAACCTGGAAACGGCGGCCTTAGGAGTCAAGCCTTGTTTTCCCGTCTTGAAAGCTCCATTCAAGCGGCCTTAAAGCTACCTGAGAAACACTGTGGTTGTGGGACTTGTATTCACTCCAGGCATGGCTCTGGAAGAATATGAGTTATCTCGAAAGAAAGCGGGTGCTTCCAGGCTCTGGTTAGGAGCATATCCTGCCCTGCACTAGAGCTAAGGGGAATCTTGACGTGCACTCTACCCTGGCCTACAGCTCTGATTTGCCCTCCAGAAGGGTAGTTGTGCAGCCTTTTCCTTGAGTCCTTAGTCACAGTTCTGCATTAGTTTAAAGGTACTCATCTTCTCAGGACTCCAGTCCCACTCGTGCCAGTACCCGTTTCCGTACAAGAACTCTGAGTAGCCCAGGGCTCCCCTGGGCTTGCCGGGCCACACTCACACCCGTAGGCCCTTCACTGTGCCCCTCTGTAGGCCGAGTGAAGCATAACAAACTGCACTCTTTCTTGGGAAAGCTAGAATTCTTCAGCTCACCAGCAGCCTCTGGAACACGGTTCTAGCAAGTCCAGCATACCATGGAAGTCTGCCTCATCGCCCTATTCTGAGCTGTACTGAGCAAAACTCTCTGCTTTGAAGTCCTTCGAGGACCTCATACCTGAAGTCACCGTATCTCAAGGAGAAAGACGGCTTGCATTCCAACTTCCACTAAAGCACAGTTTTCTGTGTAACACTTCAGGCTTTGGGGACAGGCACAGGGCTCTTAGGAGACCTAGGGCAGTCTATTGTCTAGGCACGTCGCTACATGTACAACACCCTGTGCAGAAAGCTTGATTCTGGGAAGAGCCAAGTAGCTAGCTAGGTCTCTTTTGTCCTCTTAGAAACCACAGATACTTACGCTGCGTGTCAATCTGGAAACAGGACCTGATGGGACTAGCCTTGTTTCCCATCATGAAAGCTCCTTTTATGCGCCTTGAAGCTAAGTGAAAAACACTGTTGGTGTCGTGCTTATACACACGACAGGCATGGCTGTGAGAGGGAAAAAGAGGTGTCACGAAGAAACATGGTATTCCAGTTTCTGAGTCAGAGCTGATCCTGTCCTGTTCTATAGCTAAAGGGAAACTCAAAGTGAGGCCTAACTTCGAAGGAGGGCCCTGATATGCCTTACAGCGGGTTAGGCGTGCAACAGCTTCCATGAGGCCTTAGTCGCTCTCCTGCTTTAGTTGAACGCTAGTAAGCTTTTCAGGCCGCCTAGATCCCTCGCGGCAGCACTCGTTTCCGTACAAGGATACTGAGTACCCGCAGGCTCCCCTGGGCTTGCTGGGCCGCACTCAGACCCGTAGGCCCATCAGGGTGCCCCTGGGTAGGCCGAGTGAAGGGTAACCCGCTGCACTCTTCCTTGGGCGAGCTAGATATCCCCAGCTCACCAACGGCTTCATGAACACGGTTCTAGCAAGGCCAGCATACCATGGAAGTCGTCCTCGTTGCCCTAGTCTGAGCGGTACTGAGAAAAACTCTCTGCTTACAAGTCCTTCTAGGACCTCATCCCTGAAGTCACCGTATCTCTAGGAGAAAGGCAGCTTGCACAGCAACTTCCACTACAGCACAGTTTTGTGTGGAACACTTCAGGTTTTTGGGAGAGGCACAGGACCCTAGGAGACCTAGGGCAGTCTGTCATCGAAGCAGTTCGCTACACGCAGAGGGCCCTATGCAGAAAAGTTGAATCAGGGAAGAGCCAGGGAGGTAGCTAGGTCTCTTTTGACCTGCCAGTACCCACAGACACTTATGCTGCATGTCAATCTGGTGATGGTGCCTGATGCGACTGGCCTTGTTTTCCCACCTTGAAAGCTCTTCTTCTGCGCCTTGAAGCTCCCTTAAAAACACTGTGGTTGTCAGGCTTATACTCACGGCAGGCATGGCTGTGAGAGGGCAAAAGAGGTTTCACGACGAGACAGGGTATTTCAGTTTCTAAATCAGAGCTGATCCTGTCCTGTTTTATAGCTAAGGGGAAACTCAAAGTGAGCCCTCGCTTCAAAGGCGGCCCCTGATATGCCTTACAGCGGGGTAGGCGTGCAACAGCTTCCATGAGGCCTGAGTCGCTCTTCTGCTTTAGTTGAACGCCAGTAAGCTTTTCAGGCCTCCTAGATCCCTCGCGGCAGCACTCGTTTCCGTACAAGGATACTGAGTACCCGCAGGCTCCCCTGGGCTTGCTGGGCCACACTCAGACCCGTAGGCCCATCAGGGTGCCCCTGGGTAGGCCGAGTGAAGGGTCACCCGCTGCACTCTTCCTTGGGCGAGCTAGATATCCCCAGCTCACCAACGGCTTCATGAACACGGTTCTAGCAAGGCCAGCATACCATGGAAGTCGTCCTCGTTGCCCTAGTCTGAGCGGTACTGAGAAAAACTCTCTGCTTACAAGTCCTTCTAGGACCTCATCCCTGAAGTCACCGTATCTCTAGGAGAAAGGCAGCTTGCACAGCAACTTCCACTACAGCACAGTTTTGTGTGGAACACTTCAGGTTTTTGGGAGAGGCACAGGACCCTAGGAGACCTAGGGCAGTCTGTCATCGAAGCAGTTCGCTACACGCAGAGGGCCCTATGCAGAAAAGTTGAATCAGCGAAGAGCCAGGGAGGTAGCTAGGTCTCTTTTGACCTGCCAGTACCCACAGACACTTATGCTGCATGTCAATCTGGTGATGGTGCCTGATGCGACTGGCCTTGTTTTCCCACCTTGAAAGCTCTTCTTATGCGCCTTGAAGCTCCCTTAAAAACACTGTGGTTGTCAGGCTTATACTGACGGCAGGCATGGCTGTGAGAGGGCAAAAGAGGTTTCACGACGAGACAGGGTATTTCAGTTTCTAAATCAGAGCTGATCCTGTCCTGTTTTATAGCTAAGGGGAAACTCAAAGTGAGCCCTCGCTTCGAAGGCGGCCCCTGATATGCCTTACAGCGGGGTAGGCGTGCAACAGCTTCCATGAGGCCTGAGTCGCTCTTCTGCTTTAGTTGAACGCCAGTAAGCTTTTCAGGCCTCCTAGATCCCTCGCGGCAGCACTCGTTTCCGTACAAGGATACTGAGTACCCCCAGGCTCCCCTGGGCTTGCTGGGCCACACTCAGACCCGTAGGCCCATCAGGGTGCCCCTGGGTAGGCCGAGTGAAGGGTCACCCGCTGCACTCTTCCTTGGGCGAGCTAGATATCCCCAGCTCACCAACGGCTTCATGAACACGGTTCTAGCAAGGCCAGCATACCATGGAAGTCGTCCTCGTTGCCCTAGTCTGAGCGGTACTGAGAAAAACTCTCTGCTTACAAGTCCTTCTAGGACCTCATCCCTGAAGTCACCGTATCTCTAGGAGAAAGGCAGCTTGCACAGCAACTTCCACTACAGCACAGTTTTGTGTGGAACACTTCAGGTTTTTGGGAGAGGCACAGGACCCTAGGAGACCTAGGGCAGTCTTTCATCTAAGCAGTTCGCTACACGCAGAGCGCCCTATGCAGAAAAGTTGAATCAGGGAAGAGCCAGGGAGGTAGCTAGGTCTCTTTTGACCTGCCAGTACCCACGGACACTTATGCTGCGTGTCAACCTGGTGATGGTGCCTCATGCGACTGGCTTTGTTTTCCCACCTTGAAAGCTCTTCTTCTGCGCCTTGAAGCTCCCTTAAAAACACTGTGGTTGTCAGGCTTATACTCACGGCAGGCATGGCTGTGAGAGGGAAAAAGAGGTTACACGAAGAGACAGGGTATTTCAGTTTCTGAGTCAGAGCTCATCCTGCCTTGTTATGTAGCTAAATGGAAACTCAAAGTGAGCCCTAGCTTCGAAGGAGGGCCCTGATATGCCATGCAGCGGGATAGGCGTACAACAGCTTCTATGAAGCCTTAGTCACTCTTCTGCTTTAGCTGAAGGCTAGTAAGCTTTTCTGGACTCCTAGACCCCTCGCGGCAGCACTCGCTTCCCTACCAAGGCACTGAGCACCCCCAGGCTCTCCTGAGTCGAAGATCAACATTCAGACACGTAGACCCTTCGGAGTACCCGTGTCTGTGCCGAGTGAAGGAGAGCATGATGCACACTTCGTCGCGGGACCTAGATTTTCTCAGCTCACCAATAGCCTCAGGAACATGATTCTAGGAGGTGCAGCATGCCATGCAAGTCTGCCTGCTTACAGTAGTCCGAGCTGTACTGAGAAAAACTCTTTGCTTACAATTCCTTCTACCACCTCATAGCTGAAGTCAACCTACCTCTAGGAGAAAGTCGGCTTGTGGTCCAAGTGCAACTAGAGCACACTTTCTGGTATAATGCTACAGGCTTTTGGAAGATGCCCAGGAGCCAGGACACCTAGGGAATTCTTTCATTTAGGCAGTTCGCTACACGCAGAACACCCGGCATAGGAAAGTGGATTCTCCAAGACCCAGGGAGTAGCTAGGTCTCTTTTGACTTGTTAGAAAGCACAGATGCTTCTTCTGCGTGTCAACCTGGAAACGGCGGCCTTAGGAGTCAAGCCTTGTTTTCCCGTCTTGAAAGCTCCATTCAAGCGGCCTTAAAGCTACCTGAGAAACACTGTGGTTGTGGGACTTGTATTCACTCCAGGCATGGCTCTGGAAGAATATGAGTTATCTCGAAAGAAAGCGGGTGCTTCCAGGCTCTGGTTAGGAGCATATCCTGCCCTGCACTAGAGCTAAGGGGAATCTTGACGTGCACTCTACCCTGGCCTACAGCTTTGATTTGCCCTCCAGAAGGGTAGTTGTGCAGCCTTTTCCTTGAGTCCTTAGTCACAGTTCTGCATTAGTTTAAAGGTACTAATCTTCTCAGGACTCCAGTCCCACTCGTGCCAGTACCCGTTTCCGTACAAGAACTCTGAGTACCCCAGGGCTCCCCTGGGCTTGCCGGGCCACACTCACACCCGTAGGCCCTTCACTGTGCCCCTCTGTAGGCCGAGTGAAGCATAACAAACTGCACTCTTTCTTGGGAAAGCTAGAATTCCTCAGCTCACCAGCAGCCTCTGGAACACGGTTCTAGCAAGTCCAGCATACCATGGAAGTCTGCCTCATCGCCCTATTCTGAGCTGTACTGAGCAAAACTCTCTGCTTTGAAGTCCTTCGAGGACCTCATACCTGAAGTCACCGTATCTCAAGGAGAAAGACGGCTTGCATTCCCACTTCCACTAAAGCACAGTTTTCTGTGTAACACTTCAGGCTTTGGGGACATGCACAGGGCTCTTAGGAGACCTAGGGCAGTCTATTGTCTAGGCACGTCGCTACATGTACAACACCCTGTGCAGAAAACTTGATTCTGGGAAGAGCCAAGTAGCTAGCTAGGTCTCTTTTGTCCTCTTAGAAACCACAGATACTTACGCTGCGTGTCAATCTGGAAACAGGACCTGATGGGACTAGCCTTGTTTCCCATCATGAAAGCTCCTTTTATGCGCCTTGAAGCTAAGTGAAAAACACTGTTGGTGTCGTGCTTATACACACGACAGGCATGGCTGTGAGAGGGAAAAAGAGGTGTCACGAAGAAACATGGTATTCCAGTTTCTGAGTCAGAGCTGATCCTGTCCTGTTCTATAGCTAAAGGGAAACTCAAAGTGAGGCCTAACTTCGAAGGAGGGCCCTGATATGCCTTACAGCGGGTTAGGCGTGCAACAGCTTCCATGAGGCCTTAGTCGCTCTCCTGCTTTAGTTGAACGCTAGTAAGCTTTTCAGGCCGCCTAGATCCCTCGCGGCAGCACTCGTTTCCGTACAAGGATACTGAGTACCCGCAGGCTCCCCTGGGCTTGCTGGGCCGCACTCAGACCCGTAGGCCCTTCAGGGTGCCCCTGGGTAGGCCGAGTGAAGGGTAACCCGCTGCACTCTTCCTTGGGCGAGCTAGATATCCCCAGCTCACCAACGGCTTCATGAACACGGTTCTAGCAAGGCCAGCATACCATGGAAGTCGTCCTCGTTGCCCTAGTCTGAGCGGTACTGAGAAAAACTCTCTGCTTACAAGTCCTTCTAGGACCTCATCCCTGAAGTCACCGTATCTCTAGGAGAAAGGCAGCTTGCACAGCAACTTCCACTACAGCACAGTTTTGTGTGGAACACTTCAGGTTTTTGGGAGAGGCACAGGACCCTAGGAGACCTAGGGCAGTCTGTCATCGAAGCAGTTCGCTACACGCAGAGGGCCCTATGCAGAAAAGTTGAATCAGGGAAGAGCCAGGGAGGTAGCTAGGTCTCTTTTGACCTGCCAGTACCCACAGACACTTATGCTGCATGTCAATCTGGTGATGGTGCCTGATGCGACTGGCCTTGTTTTCCCACCTTCAAAGCTCTTCTTCTGCGCCTTGAAGCTCCCTTAAAAACACTGTGGTTGTCAGGCTTATACTCACGGCAGGCATGGCTGTGAGAGGGCAAAAGAGGTTTCACGACGAGACAGGGTATTTCAGTTTCTAAATCAGAGCTGATCCTGTCCTGTTTTATAGCTAAGGGGAAACTCAAAGTGAGCCCTCGCTTCGAAGGCGGCCCCTGATATGCCTTACAGCGGGGTAGGCGTGCAACAGCTTCCATGAGGCCTGAGTCGCTCTTCTGCTTTAGTTGAACGCCAGTAAGCTTTTCAGGCCTCCTAGATCCCTCGCGGCAGCACTCGTTTCCGTACAAGGATACTGAGTACCCCCAGGCTCCCCTGGGCTTGCTGGGCCACACTCAGACCCGTAGGCCCATCAGGGTGCCCCTGGGTAGGCCGAGTGAAGGGTCACCCGCTGCACTCTTCCTTGGGCGAGCTAGATATCCCCAGCTCACCAACGGCTTCATGAACACGGTTCTAGCAAGGCCAGCATACCATGGAAGTCGTCCTCGTTGCCCTAGTCTGAGCGGTACTGAGAAAAACTCTCTGCTTACAAGTCCTTCTAGGACCTCATCCCTGAAGTCACCGTATCTCTAGGAGAAAGGCAGCTTGCACAGCAACTTCCACTACAGCACAGTTTTGTGTGGAACACTTCAGGTTTTTGGGAGAGGCACAGGACCCTAGGAGACCTAGGGCAGTCTTTCATCTAAGCAGTTCGCTACACGCAGAGCGCCCTATGCAGAAAAGTTGAATCAGGGAAGAGCCAGGGAGGTAGCTAGGTCTCTTTTGACCTGCCAGTACCCACGGACACTTATGCTGCGTGTCAACCTGGTGATGGTGCCTCATGCGACTGGCTTTGTTTTCCCACCTTGAAAGCTCTTCTTCTGCGCCTTGAAGCTCCCTTAAAAACACTGTGGTTGTCAGGCTTATACTCACGGCAGGCATGGCTGTGAGAGGGAAAAAGAGGTTACACGAAGAGACAGGGTATTTCAGTTTCTGAGTCAGAGCTCATCCTGCCTTGTTATGTAGCTAAATGGAAACTCAAAGTGAGCCCTAGCTTCGAAGGAGGGCCCTGATATGCCATGCAGCGGGATAGGCGTACAACAGCTTCTATGAAGCCTTAGTCACTCTTCTGCTTTAGCTGAAGGCTAGTAAGCTTTTCTGGACTCCTAGACCCCTCGCGGCAGCACTCGCTTCCCTACCAAGGCACTGAGCACCCCCAGGCTCTCCTGAGTCGAAGATCAACATTCAGACACGTAGACCCTTCGGAGTACCCGTGTCTGTGCCGAGTGAAGGAGAGCATGATGCACACTTCGTCGCGGGACCTAGATTTTCTCAGCTCACCAATAGCCTCAGGAACATGATTCTAGGAGGTGCAGCATGCCATGCAAGTCTGCCTGCTTACAGTAGTCCGAGCTGTACTGAGAAAAACTCTTTGCTTACAATTCCTTCTACCACCTCATAGCTGAAGTCAACCTACCTCTAGGAGAAAGTCGGCTTGTGGTCCAAGTGCAACTAGAGCACACTTTCTGGTATAATGCTACAGGCTTTTGGAAGATGCCCAGGAGCCAGGACACCTAGGGAATTCTTTCATTTAGGCAGTTCGCTACACGCAGAACACCCGGCATAGGAAAGTGGATTCTCCAAGACCCAGGGAGTAGCTAGGTCTCTTTTGACTTGTTAGAAAGCACAGATGCTTCTTCTGCGTGTCAACCTGGAAATGGCGGCCTTAGGAGTCAAGCCTTGTTTTCCCGTCCTGAAAGCTCCATTCAAGCGGCCTTAAAGCTACCTGAGAAACACTGTGGTTGTGGGACTTGTATTCACTCCAGGCATGGCTCTGGAAGAATATGAGTTATCTCGAAAGAAAGCGGGTGCTTCCAGGCTCTGGTTAGGAGCATATCCTGCCCTGCACTAGAGCTAAGGGGAATCTTGACGTGCACTCTACCCTGGCCTACAGCTTTGATTTGCCCTCCAGAAGGGTAGTTGTGCAGCCTTTTCCTTGAGTCCTTAGTCACAGTTCTGCATTAGTTTAAAGGTACTAATCTTCTCAGGACTCCAGTCCCACTCGTGCCAGTACCCGTTTCCGTACAAGAACTCTGAGTACCCCAGGGCTCCCCTGGGCTTGCCGGGCCACACTCACACCCGTAGGCCCTTCACTGTGCCCCTCTGTAGGCCGAGTGAAGCATAACAAACTGCACTCTTTCTTGGGAAAGCTAGAATTCCTCAGCTCACCAGCAGCCTCTGGAACACGGTTCTAGCAAGTCCAGCATACCATGGAAGTCTGCCTCATCGCCCTATTCTGAGCTGTACTGAGCAAAACTCTCTGCTTTGAAGTCCTTCGAGGACCTCATACCTGAAGTCACCGTATCTCAAGGAGAAAGACGGCTTGCATTCCCACTTCCACTAAAGCACAGTTTTCTGTGTAACACTTCAGGCTTTGGGGACATGCACAGGGCTCTTAGGAGACCTAGGGCAGTCTATTGTCTAGGCACGTCGCTACATGTACAACACCCTGTGCAGAAAACTTGATTCTGGGAAGAGCCAAGTAGCTAGCTAGGTCTCTTTTGTCCTCTTAGAAACCACAGATACTTACGCTGCGTGTCAATCTGGAAACAGGACCTGATGGGACTAGCCTTGTTTCCCATCATGAAAGCTCCTTTTATGCGCCTTGAAGCTAAGTGAAAAACACTGTTGGTGTCGTGCTTATACACACGACAGGCATGGCTGTGAGAGGGAAAAAGAGGTGTCACGAAGAAACATGGTATTCCAGTTTCTGAGTCAGAGCTGATCCTGTCCTGTTCTATAGCTAAAGGGAAACTCAAAGTGAGGCCTAACTTCGAAGGAGGGCCCTGATATGCCTTACAGCGGGTTAGGCGTGCAACAGCTTCCATGAGGCCTTAGTCGCTCTCCTGCTTTAGTTGAACGCTAGTAAGCTTTTCAGGCCGCCTAGATCCCTCGCTGCAGCACTCGTTTCCGTACAAGGATACTGAGTACCCGCAGGCTCCCCTGGGCTTGCTGGGCCGCACTCAGACCCGTAGGCCCATCAGGGTGCCCCTGGGTAGGCCGAGTGAAGGGTAACCCGCTGCACTCTTCCTTGGGCGAGCTAGATATCCCCAGCTCACCAACGGCTTCATGAACACGGTTCTAGCAAGGCCAGCATACCATGGAAGTCGTCCTCGTTGCCCTAGTCTGAGCGGTACTGAGAAAAACTCTCTGCTTACAAGTCCTTCTAGGACCTCATCCCTGAAGTCACCGTATCTCTCGGAGAAAGGCAGCTTGCACAGCAACTTCCACTACAGCACAGTTTTGTGTGGAACACTTCAGGTTTTTGGGAGAGGCACAGGACCCTAGGAGACCTAGGGCAGTCTGTCATCGAAGCAGTTCGCTACACGCAGAGGGCCCTATGCAGAAAAGTTGAATCAGGGAAGAGCCAGGGAGGTAGCTAGGTCTCTTTTGACCTGCCAGTACCCACAGACACTTATGCTGCATGTCAATCTGGTGATGGTGCCTGATGCGACTGGCCTTGTTTTCCCACCTTGAAAGCTCTTCTTCTGCGCCTTGAAGCTCCCTTAAAAACACTGTGGTTGTCAGGCTTATACTCACGGCAGGCATGGCTGTGAGAGGGCAAAAGAGGTTTCACGACGAGACAGGGTATTTCAGTTTCTAAATCAGAGCTGATCCTGTCCTGTTTTATAGCTAAGGGGAAACTCAAAGTGAGCCCTCGCTTCGAAGGCGGCCCCTGATATGCCTTACAGCGGGGTAGGCGTGCAACAGCTTCCATGAGGCCTGAGTCGCTCTTCTGCTTTAGTTGAACGCCAGTAAGCTTTTCAGGCCTCCTAGATCCCTCGCGGCAGCACTCGTTTCCGTACAAGGATACTGAGTACCCCCAGGCTCCCCTGGGCTTGCTGGGCCACACTCAGACCCGTAGGCCCATCAGGGTGCCCCTGGGTAGGCCGAGTGAAGGGTAACCCGCTGCACTCTTCCTTGGGCGAGCTAGATATCCCCAGCTCACCAACGGCTTCATGAACACGGTTCTAGCAAGGCCAGCATACCATGGAAGTCGTCCTCGTTGCCCTAGTCTGAGCGGTACTGAGAAAAACTCTCTGCTTACAAGTCCTTCTAGGACCTCATCCCTGAAGTCACCGTATCTCTAGGAGAAAGGCAGCTTGCACTGCAACTTCCACTACAGCACAGTTTTGCGTGGAACACTTCAGGTTTTTGGGAGAGGCACAGGACCCTAGGAGACCTAGGGCAGTCTTTCATCTAAGCAGTTCGCTACACGCAGAGCGCCCTATGCAGAAAAGTTGAATCAGGGAAGAGCCAGGGAGGTAGCTAGGTCTCTTTTGACCTGCCAGTACCCACGGACACTTATGCTGCGTGTCAACCTGGTGATGGTGCCTCATGCGACTGGCTTTGTTTTCCCACCTTGAAAGCTCTTCTTCTGCGCCTTGAAGCTCCCTTAAAAACACTGTGGTTGTCAGGCTTATACTCACGGCAGGCATGGCTGTGAGAGGGAAAAAGAGGTTACACGAAGAGACAGGGTATTTCAGTTTCTGAGTCAGAGCTCATCCTGCCTTGTTATGTAGCTAAATGGAAACTCAAAGTGAGCCCTAGCTTCGAAGGAGGGCCCTGATATGCCATGCAGCGGGATAGGCGTACAACAGCTTCTATGAAGCCTTAGTCACTCTTCTGCTTTAGCTGAAGGCTAGTAAGCTTTTCTGGACTCCTAGACCCCTCGCGGCAGCACTCGCTTCCCTACCAAGGCACTGAGCACCCCCAGGCTCTCCTGAGTCGAAGATCAACATTCAGACACGTAGACCCTTCGGAGTACCCGTGTCTGTGCCGAGTGAAGGAGAGCATGATGCACACTTCGTCGCGGGACCTAGATTTTCTCAGCTCACCAATAGCCTCAGGAACATGATTCTAGGAGGTGCAGCATGCCATGCAAGTCTGCCTGCTTACAGTAGTCCGAGCTGTACTGAGAAAAACTCTTTGCTTACAATTCCTTCTACCACCTCATAGCTGAAGTCAACCTACCTCTAGGAGAAAGTCGGCTTGTGGTCCAAGTGCAACTAGAGCACACTTTCTGGTATAATGCTACAGGCTTTTGGAAGATGCCCAGGAGCCAGGACACCTAGGGAATTCTTTCATTTAGGCAGTTCGCTACACGCAGAACACCCGGCATAGGAAAGTGGATTCTCCAAGACCCAGGGAGTAGCTAGGTCTCTTTTGACTTGTTAGAAAGCACAGATGCTTCTTCTGCGTGTCAACCTGGAAACGGCGGCCTTAGGAGTCAAGCCTTGTTTTCCCGTCTTGAAAGCTCCATTCAAGCGGCCTTAAAGCTACCTGAGAAACACTGTGGTTGTGGGACTTGTATTCACTCCAGGCATGGCTCTGGAAGAATATGAGTTATCTCGAAAGAAAGCGGGTGCTTCCAGGCTCTGGTTAGGAGCATATCCTGCCCTGCACTAGAGCTAAGGGGAATCTTGACGTGCACTCTACCCTGGCCTACAGCTTTGATTTGCCCTCCAGAAGGGTAGTTGTGCAGCCTTTTCCTTGAGTCCTTAGTCACAGTTCTGCATTAGTTTAAAGGTACTAATCTTCTCAGGACTCCAGTCCCACTCGTGCCAGTACCCGTTTCCGTACAAGAACTCTGAGTACCCCAGGGCTCCCCTGGGCTTGCCGGGCCACACTCACACCCGTAGGCCCTTCACTGTGCCCCTCTGTAGGCCGAGTGAAGCATAACAAACTGCACTCTTTCTTGGGAAAGCTAGAATTCCTCAGCTCACCAGCAGCCTCTGGAACACGGTTCTAGCAAGTCCAGCATACCATGGAAGTCTGCCTCATCGCCCTATTCTGAGCTGTACTGAGCAAAACTCTCTGCTTTGAAGTCCTTCGAGGACCTCATACCTGAAGTCACCGTATCTCAAGGAGAAAGACGGCTTGCATTCCCACTTCCACTAAAGCACAGTTTTCTGTGTAACACTTCAGGCTTTGGGGACAGGCACAGGGCTCTTAGGAGACCTAGGGCAGTCTATTGTCTAGGCACGTCGCTACATGTACAACACCCTGTGCAGAAAACTTGATTCTGGGAAGAGCCAAGTAGCTAGCTAGGTCTCTTTTGTCCTCTTAGAAACCACAGATACTTAACGCTGCGTGTCAATCTGGAAACAGGACCTGATGGGACTAGCCTTGTTTCCCATCATGAAAGCTCCTTTTATGCGCCTTGAAGCTAAGTGAAAAACACTGTTGGTGTCGTGCTTATACACACGACAGGCATGGCTGTGAGAGGGAAAAAGAGGTGTCACGAAGAAACATGGTATTCCAGTTTCTGAGTCAGAGCTGATCCTGTCCTGTTCTATAGCTAAAGGGAAACTCAAAGTGAGGCCTAACTTCGAAGGAGGGCCCTGATATGCCTTACAGCGGGTTAGGCGTGCAACAGCTTCCATGAGGCCTTAGTCGCTCTCCTGCTTTAGTTGAACGCTAGTAAGCTTTTCAGGCCGCCTAGATCCCTCGCGGCAGCACTCGTTTCCGTACAAGGATACTGAGTACCCGCAGGCTCCCCTGGGCTTGCTGGGCCGCACTCAGACCCGTAGGCCCATCAGGGTGCCCCTGGGTAGGCCGAGTGAAGGGTAACCCGCTGCACTCTTCCTTGGGCGAGCTAGATATCCCCAGCTCACCAACGGCTTCATGAACACGGTTCTAGCAAGGCCAGCATACCATGGAAGTCGTCCTCGTTGCCCTAGTCTGAGCGGTACTGAGAAAAACTCTCTGCTTACAAGTCCTTCTAGGACCTCATCCCTGAAGTCACCGTATCTCTAGGAGAAAGGCAGCTTGCACAGCAACTTCCACTACAGCACAGTTTTGTGTGGAACACTTCAGGTTTTTGGGAGAGGCACAGGACCCTAGGAGACCTAGGGCAGTCTGTCATCGAAGCAGTTCGCTACACGCAGAGGGCCCTATGCAGAAAAGTTGAATCAGGGAAGAGCCAGGGAGGTAGCTAGGTCTCTTTTGACCTGCCAGTACCCACAGACACTTATGCTGCATGTCAATCTGGTGATGGTGCCTGATGCGACTGGCCTTGTTTTCCCACCTTGAAAGCTCTTCTTCTGCGCCTTGAAGCTCCCTTAAAAACACTGTGGTTGTCAGGCTTATACTCACGGCAGGCATGGCTGTGAGAGGGCAAAAGAGGTTTCACGACGAGACAGGGTATTTCAGTTTCTAAATCAGAGCTGATCCTGTCCTGTTTTATAGCTAAGGGGAAACTCAAAGTGAGCCCTCGCTTCGAAGGCGGCCCCTGATATGCCTTACAGCGGGGTAGGCGTGCAACAGCTTCCATGAGGCCTGAGTCGCTCTTCTGCTTTAGTTGAACGCCAGTAAGCTTTTCAGGCCTCCTAGATCCCTCGCGGCAGCACTCGTTTCCGTACAAGGATACTGAGTACCCCCAGGCTCCCCTGGGCTTGCTGGGCCACACTCAGACCCGTAGGCCCATCAGGGTGCCCCTGGGTAGGCCGAGTGAAGGGTCACCCGCTGCACTCTTCCTTGGGCGAGCTAGATATCCCCAGCTCACCAACGGCTTCATGAACACGGTTCTAGCAAGGCCAGCATACCATGGAAGTCGTCCTCGTTGCCCTAGTCTGAGCGGTACTGAGAAAAACTCTCTGCTTACAAGTCCTTCTAGGACCTCATCCCTGAAGTCACCGTATCTCTAGGAGAAAGGCAGCTTGCACAGCAACTTCCACTACAGCACAGTTTTGTGTGGAACACTTCAGGTTTTTGGGAGAGGCACAGGACCCTAGGAGACCTAGGGCAGTCTGTCATCGAAGCAGTTCGCTACACGCAGAGGGCCCTATGCAGAAAAGTTGAATCAGCGAAGAGCCAGGGAGGTAGCTAGGTCTCTTTTGACCTGCCAGTACCCACAGACACTTATGCTGCATGTCAATCTGGTGATGGTGCCTGATGCGACTGGCCTTGTTTTCCCACCTTGAAAGCTCTTCTTATGCGCCTTGAAGCTCCCTTAAAAACACTGTGGTTGTCAGGCTTATACTCACGGCAGGCATGGCTGTGAGAGGGCAAAAGAGGTTTCACGACGAGACAGGGTATTTCAGTTTCTAAATCAGAGCTGATCCTGTCCTGTTTTATAGCTAAGGGGAAACTCAAAGTGAGCCCTCGCTTCGAAGGCGGCCCCTGATATGCCTTACAGCGGGGTAGGCGTGCAACAGCTTCCATGAGGCCTGAGTCGCTCTTCTGCTTTAGTTGAACGCCAGTAAGCTTTTCAGGCCTCCTAGATCCCTCGCGGCAGCACTCGTTTCCGTACAAGGATACTGAGTACCCGCAGGCTCCCCTGGGCTTGCTGGGCCACACTCAGACCCGTAGGCCCATCAGGGTGCCCCTGGGTAGGCCGAGTGAAGGGTCACCCGCTGCACTCTTCCTTGGGCGAGCTAGATATCCCCAGCTCACCAACGGTTTCATGAACACGGTTCTAGCAAGGCCAGCATACCATGGAAGTCGTCCTCGTTGCCCTAGTCTGAGCGGTACTGAGAAAAACTCTCTGCTTACAAGTCCTTCTAGGACCTCATCCCTGAAGTCACCGTATCTCTAGGAGAAAGGCAGCTTGCACAGCAACTTCCACTACAGCACAGTTTTGCGTGGAACACTTCAGGTTTTTGGTAGAGGCACAGGACCCTAAGAGACCTAGGGCAGTCTTTCATCTAAGCAGTTCGCTACACGCAGAGCGCCCTATGCAGAAAAGTTGAATCAGGGAAGAGCCAGGGAGGTAGCTAGGTCTCTTTTGATCTGCCAGTACCCACGGACACTTATGCTGCGTGTCAACCTGGTGATGGTGCCTCATGCGACTGGCTTTGTTTTCCCACCTTGAAAGCTCTTCTTCTGCGCCTTGAAGCTCCCTTAAAAACACTGTGGTTGTCAGGCTTATACTCACGGCAGGCATGGCTGTGAGAGGGAAAAAGAGGTTACACGAAGAGACAGGGTATTTCAGTTTCTGAGTCAGAGCTCATCCTGCCTTGTTATGTAGCTAAATGGAAACTCAAAGTGAGCCCTAGCTTCGAAGGAGGGCCCTGATATGCCATGCAGCGGGATAGGCGTACAACAGCTTCTATGAAGCCTTAGTCACTCTTCTGCTTTAGCTGAAGGCTAGTAAGCTTTTCTGGACTCCTAGACCCCTCGCGGCAGCACTCGCTTCCCTACCAAGGCACTGAGCACCCCCAGGCTCTCCTGAGTCGAAGATCAACATTCAGACACGTAGACCCTTCGGAGTACCCGTGTCTGTGCCGAGTGAAGGAGAGCATGATGCACACTTCGTCGCGGGACCTAGATTTTCTCAGCTCACCAATAGCCTCAGGAACATGATTCTAGGAGGTGCAGCATGCCATGCAAGTCTGCCTGCTTACAGTAGTCCGAGCTGTACTGAGAAAAACTCTTTGCTTACAATTCCTTCTACCACCTCATAGCTGAAGTCAACCTACCTCTAGGAGAAAGTCGGCTTGTGGTCCAAGTGCAACTAGAGCACACTTTCTGGTATAATGCTACAGGCTTTTGGAAGATGCCCAGGAGCCAGGACACCTAGGGAATTCTTTCATTTAGGCAGTTCGCTACACGCAGAACACCCGGCATAGGAAAGTGGATTCTCCAAGACCCAGGGAGTAGCTAGGTCTCTTTTGACTTGTTAGAAAGCACAGATGCTTCTTCTGCGTGTCAACCTGGAAACGGCGGCCTTAGGAGTCAAGCCTTGTTTTCCCGTCTTGAAAGCTCCATTCAAGCGGCCTTAAAGCTACCTGAGAAACACTGTGGTTGTGGGACTTGTATTCACTCCAGGCATGGCTCTGGAAGAATATGAGTTATCTCGAAAGAAAGCGGGTGCTTCCAGGCTCTGGTTAGGAGCATATCCTGCCCTGCACTAGAGCTAAGGGGAATCTTGACGTGCACTCTACCCTGGCCTACAGCTTTGATTTGCCCTCCAGAAGGGTAGTTGTGCAGCCTTTTCCTTGAGTCCTTAGTCACAGTTCTGCATTAGTTTAAAGGTACTAATCTTCTCAGGACTCCAGTCCCACTCGTGCCAGTACCCGTTTCCGTACAAGAACTCTGAGTACCCCAGGGCTCCCCTGGGCTTGCCGGGCCACACTCACACCCGTAGGCCCTTCACTGTGCCCCTCTGTAGGCCGAGTGAAGCATAACAAACTGCACTCTTTCTTGGGAAAGCTAGAATTCCTCAGCTCACCAGCAGCCTCTGGAACACGGTTCTAGCAAGTCCAGCATACCATGGAAGTCTGCCTCATCGCCCTATTCTGAGCTGTACTGAGCAAAACTCTCTGCTTTGAAGTCCTTCGAGGACCTCATACCTGAAGTCACCGTATCTCAAGGAGAAAGACGGCTTGCATTCCCACTTCCACTAAAGCACAGTTTTCTGTGTAACACTTCAGGCTTTGGGGACAGGCACAGGGCTCTTAGGAGACCTAGGGCAGTCTATTGTCTAGGCACGTCGCTACATGTACAACACCCTGTGCAGAAAACTTGATTCTGGGAAGAGCCAAGTAGCTAGCTAGGTCTCTTTTGTCCTCTTAGAAACCACAGATACTTACGCTGCGTGTCAATCTGGAAACAGGACCTGATGGGACTAGCCTTGTTTCCCATCATGAAAGCTCCTTTTATGCGCCTTGAAGCTAAGTGAAAAACACTGTTGGTGTCGTGCTTATACACACGACAGGCATGGCTGTGAGAGGGAAAAAGAGGTGTCACGAAGAAACATGGTATTCCAGTTTCTGAGTCAGAGCTGATCCTGTCCTGTTCTATAGCTAAAGGGAAACTCAAAGTGAGGCCTAACTTCGAAGGAGGGCCCTGATATGCCTTACAGCGGGTTAGGCGTGCAACAGCTTCCATGAGGCCTTAGTCGCTCTCCTGCTTTAGTTGAACGCTAGTAAGCTTTTCAGGCCGCCTAGATCCCTCGCGGCAGCACTCGTTTCCGTACAAGGATACTGAGTACCCGCAGGCTCCCCTGGGCTTGCTGGGCCGCACTCAGACCCGTAGGCCCATCAGGGTGCCCCTGGGTAGGCCGAGTGAAGGGTCACCCGCTGCACTCTTCCTTGGGCGAGCTAGATATCCCCAGCTCACCAACGGCTTCATGAACACGGTTCTAGCAAGGCCAGCATACCATGGAAGTCGTCCTCGTTGCCCTAGTCTGAGCGGTACTGAGAAAAACTCTCTGCTTACAAGTCCTTCTAGGACCTCATCCCTGAAGTCACCGTATCTCTAGGAGAAAGGCAGCTTGCACAGCAACTTCCACTACAGCACAGTTTTGTGTGGAACACTTCAGGTTTTTGGGAGAGGCACAGGACCCTAGGAGACCTAGGGCAGTCTGTCATCGAAGCAGTTCGCTACACGCAGAGGGCCCTATGCAGAAAAGTTGAATCAGGGAAGAGCCAGGGAGGTAGCTAGGTCTCTTTTGACCTGCCAGTACCCACAGACACTTATGCTGCATGTCAATCTGGTGATGGTGCCTGATGCGACTGGCCTTGTTTTCCCACCTTGAAAGCTCTTCTTATGCGCCTTGAAGCTCCCTTAAAAACACTGTGGTTGTCAGGCTTATACTCACGGCAGGCATGGCTGTGAGAGGGCAAAAGAGGTTTCACGACGAGACAGGGTATTTCAGTTTCTAAATCAGAGCTGATCCTGTCCTGTTTTATAGCTAAGGGGAAACTCAAAGTGAGCCCTCGCTTCGAAGGCGGCCCCTGATATGCCTTACAGCGGGGTAGGCGTGCAACAGCTTCCATGAGGCCTGAGTCGCTCTTCTGCTTTAGTTGAACGCCAGTAAGCTTTTCAGGCCTCCTAGATCCCTCGCGGCAGCACTCGTTTCCGTACAAGGATACTGAGTACCCGCAGGCTCCCCTGGGCTTGCTGGGCCACACTCAGACCCGTAGGCCCATCAGGGTGCCCCTGGGTAGGCCGAGTGAAGGGTCACCCGCTGCACTCTTCCTTGGGCGAGCTAGATATCCCCAGCTCACCAACGGCTTCATGAACACGGTTCTAGCAAGGCCAGCATACCATGGAAGTCGTCCTCGTTGCCCTAGTCTGAGCGGTACTGAGAAAAACTCTCTGCTTACAAGTCCTTCTAGGACCTCATCCCTGAAGTCACCGTATCTCTAGGAGAAAGGCAGCTTGCACAGCAACTTCCACTACAGCACAGTTTTGTGTGGAACACTTCAGGTTTTTGGGAGAGGCACAGGACCCTAGGAGACCTAGGGCAGTCTGTCATCTAAGCAGTTCGCTACACGCAGAGCGCCCTATGCAGAAAAGTTGAATCAGGGAAGAGCCAGGGAGGTAGCTAGGTCTCTTTTGACCTGCCAGTACCCACGGACACTTATGCTGCGTGTCAACCTGGTGATGGTGCCTCATGCGACTGGCTTTGTTTTCCCACCTTGAAAGCTCTTCTTCTGCGCCTTGAAGCTCCCTTAAAAACACTGTGGTTGTCAGGCTTATACTCACGGCAGGCATGGCTGTGAGAGGGAAAAAGAGGTTACACGAAGAGACAGGGTATTTCAGTTTCTGAGTCAGAGCTCATCCTGCCTTGTTATGTAGCTAAATGGAAACTCAAAGTGAGCCCTAGCTTCGAAGGAGGGCCCTGATATGCCATGCAGCGGGATAGGCGTACAACAGCTTCTATGAAGCCTTAGTCACTCTTCTGCTTTAGCTGAAGGCTAGTAAGCTTTTCTGGACTCCTAGACCCCTCGCGGCAGCCCTCGCTTCCCTACCAAGGCACTGAGCACCCCCAGGCTCTCCTGAGTCGAAGATCAACATTCAGACACGTAGACCCTTCGGAGTACCCGTGTCTGTGCCGAGTGAAGGAGAGCATGATGCACACTTCGTCGCGGGACCTAGATTTTCTCAGCTCACCAATAGCCTCAGGAACATGATTCTAGGAGGTGCAGCATGCCATGCAAGTCTGCCTGCTTACAGTAGTCCGAGCTGTACTGAGAAAAACTCTTTGCTTACAATTCCTTCTACCACCTCATAGCTGAAGTCAACCTACCTCTAGGAGAAAGTCGGCTTGTGGTCCAAGTGCAACTAGAGCACACTTTCTGGTATAATGCTACAGGCTTTTGGAAGATGCCCAGGAGCCAGGACACCTAGGGAATTCTTTCATTTAGGCAGTTCGCTACACGCAGAACACCCGGCATAGGAAAGTGGATTCTCCAAGACCCAGGGAGTAGCTAGGTCTCTTTTGACTTGTTAGAAAGCACAGATGCTTCTTCTGCGTGTCAACCTGGAAACGGCGGCCTTAGGAGTCAAGCCTTGTTTTCCCGTCTTGAAAGCTCCATTCAAGCGGCCTTAAAGCTACCTGAGAAACACTGTGGTTGTGGGACTTGTATTCACTCCAGGCATGGCTCTGGAAGAATATGAGTTATCTCGAAAGAAAGCGGGTGCTTCCAGGCTCTGGTTAGGAGCATATCCTGCCCTGCACTAGAGCTAAGGGGAATCTTGACGTGCACTCTACCCTGGCCTACAGCTTTGATTTGCCCTCCAGAAGGGTAGTTGTGCAGCCTTTTCCTTGAGTCCTTAGTCACAGTTCTGCATTAGTTTAAAGGTACTAATCTTCTCAGGACTCCAGTCCCACTCGTGCCAGTACCCGTTTCCGTACAAGAACTCTGAGTACCCCAGGGCTCCCCTGGGCTTGCCGGGCCACACTCACACCCGTAGGCCCTTCACTGTGCCCCTCTGTAGGCCGAGTGAAGCATAACAAACTGCACTCTTTCTTGGGAAAGCTAGAATTCCTCAGCTCACCAGCAGCCTCTGGAACACGGTTCTAGCAAGTCCAGCATACCATGGAAGTCTGCCTCATCGCCCTATTCTGAGCTGTACTGAGCAAAACTCTCTGCTTTGAAGTCCTTCGAGGACCTCATACCTGAAGTCACCGTATCTCAAGGAGAAAGACGGCTTGCATTCCCACTTCCACTAAAGCACAGTTTTCTGTGTAACACTTCAGGCTTTGGGGACAGGCACAGGGCTCTTAGGAGACCTAGGGCAGTCTATTGTCTAGGCACGTCGCTACATGTACAACACCCTGTGCAGAAAACTTGATTCTGGGAAGAGCCAAGTAGCTAGCTAGGTCTCTTTTGTCCTCTTAGAAACCACAGATACTTAACGCTGCGTGTCAATCTGGAAACAGGACCTGATGGGACTAGCCTTGTTTCCCATCATGAAAGCTCCTTTTATGCGCCTTGAAGCTAAGTGAAAAACACTGTTGGTGTCGTGCTTATACACACGACAGGCATGGCTGTGAGAGGGAAAAAGAGGTGTCACGAAGAAACATGGTATTCCAGTTTCTGAGTCAGAGCTGATCCTGTCCTGTTCTATAGCTAAAGGGAAACTCAAAGTGAGGCCTAACTTCGAAGGAGGGCCCTGATATGCCTTACAGCGGGTTAGGCGTGCAACAGCTTCCATGAGGCCTTAGTCGCTCTCCTGCTTTAGTTGAACGCTAGTAAGCTTTTCAGGCCGCCTAGATCCCTCGCGGCAGCACTCGTTTCCGTACAAGGATACTGAGTACCCGCAGGCTCCCCTGGGCTTGCTGGGCCGCACTCAGACCCGTAGGCCCATCAGGGTGCCCCTGGGTAGGCCGAGTGAAGGGTAACCCGCTGCACTCTTCCTTGGGCGAGCTAGATATCCCCAGCTCACCAACGGCTTCATGAACACGGTTCTAGCAAGGCCAGCATACCATGGAAGTCGTCCTCGTTGCCCTAGTCTGAGCGGTACTGAGAAAAACTCTCTGCTTACAAGTCCTTCTAGGACCTCATCCCTGAAGTCACCGTATCTCTAGGAGAAAGGCAGCTTGCACAGCAACTTCCACTACAGCACAGTTTTGTGTGGAACACTTCAGGTTTTTGGGAGAGGCACAGGACCCTAGGAGACCTAGGGCAGTCTGTCATCGAAGCAGTTCGCTACACGCAGAGGGCCCTATGCAGAAAAGTTGAATCAGGGAAGAGCCAGGGAGGTAGCTAGGTCTCTTTTGACCTGCCAGTACCCACAGACACTTATGCTGCATGTCAATCTGGTGATGGTGCCTGATGCGACTGGCCTTGTTTTCCCACCTTGAAAGCTCTTCTTCTGCGCCTTGAAGCTCCCTTAAAAACACTGTGGTTGTCAGGCTTATACTCACGGCAGGCATGGCTGTGAGAGGGCAAAAGAGGTTTCACGACGAGACAGGGTATTTCAGTTTCTAAATCAGAGCTGATCCTGTCCTGTTTTATAGCTAAGGGGAAACTCAAAGTGAGCCCTCGCTTCGAAGGCGGCCCCTGATATGCCTTACAGCGGGGTAGGCGTGCAACAGCTTCCATGAGGCCTGAGTCGCTCTTCTGCTTTAGTTGAACGCCAGTAAGCTTTTCAGGCCTCCTAGATCCCTCGCGGCAGCACTCGTTTCCGTACAAGGATACTGAGTACCCCCAGGCTCCCCTGGGCTTGCTGGGCCACACTCAGACCCGTAGGCCCATCAGGGTGCCCCTGGGTAGGCCGAGTGAAGGGTCACCCGCTGCACTCTTCCTTGGGCGAGCTAGATATCCCCAGCTCACCAACGGCTTCATGAACACGGTTCTAGCAAGGCCAGCATACCATGGAAGTCGTCCTCGTTGCCCTAGTCTGAGCGGTACTGAGAAAAACTCTCTGCTTACAAGTCCTTCTAGGACCTCATCCCTGAAGTCACCGTATCTCTAGGAGAAAGGCAGCTTGCACAGCAACTTCCACTACAGCACAGTTTTGTGTGGAACACTTCAGGTTTTTGGGAGAGGCACAGGACCCTAGGAGACCTAGGGCAGTCTGTCATCGAAGCAGTTCGCTACACGCAGAGGGCCCTATGCAGAAAAGTTGAATCAGCGAAGAGCCAGGGAGGTAGCTAGGTCTCTTTTGACCTGCCAGTACCCACAGACACTTATGCTGCATGTCAATCTGGTGATGGTGCCTGATGCGACTGGCCTTGTTTTCCCACCTTGAAAGCTCTTCTTATGCGCCTTGAAGCTCCCTTAAAAACACTGTGGTTGTCAGGCTTATACTCACGGCAGGCATGGCTGTGAGAGGGCAAAAGAGGTTTCACGACGAGACAGGGTATTTCAGTTTCTAAATCAGAGCTGATCCTGTCCTGTTTTATAGCTAAGGGGAAACTCAAAGTGAGCCCTCGCTTCGAAGGCGGCCCCTGATATGCCTTACAGCGGGGTAGGCGTGCAACAGCTTCCATGAGGCCTGAGTCGCTCTTCTGCTTTAGTTGAACGCCAGTAAGCTTTTCAGGCCTCCTAGATCCCTCGCGGCAGCACTCGTTTCCGTACAAGGATACTGAGTACCCGCAGGCTCCCCTGGGCTTGCTGGGCCACACTCAGACCCGTAGGCCCATCAGGGTGCCCCTGGGTAGGCCGAGTGAAGGGTCACCCGCTGCACTCTTCCTTGGGCGAGCTAGATATCCCCAGCTCACCAACGGTTTCATGAACACGGTTCTAGCAAGGCCAGCATACCATGGAAGTCGTCCTCGTTGCCCTAGTCTGAGCGGTACTGAGAAAAACTCTCTGCTTACAAGTCCTTCTAGGACCTCATCCCTGAAGTCACCGTATCTCTAGGAGAAAGGCAGCTTGCACAGCAACTTCCACTACAGCACAGTTTTGCGTGGAACACTTCAGGTTTTTGGTAGAGGCACAGGACCCTAAGAGACCTAGGGCAGTCTTTCATCTAAGCAGTTCGCTACACGCAGAGCGCCCTATGCAGAAAAGTTGAATCAGGGAAGAGCCAGGGAGGTAGCTAGGTCTCTTTTGATCTGCCAGTACCCACGGACACTTATGCTGCGTGTCAACCTGGTGATGGTGCCTCATGCGACTGGCTTTGTTTTCCCACCTTGAAAGCTCTTCTTCTGCGCCTTGAAGCTCCCTTAAAAACACTGTGGTTGTCAGGCTTATACTCACGGCAGGCATGGCTGTGAGAGGGAAAAAGAGGTTACACGAAGAGACAGGGTATTTCAGTTTCTGAGTCAGAGCTCATCCTGCCTTGTTATGTAGCTAAATGGAAACTCAAAGTGAGCCCTAGCTTCGAAGGAGGGCCCTGATATGCCATGCAGCGGGATAGGCGTACAACAGCTTCTATGAAGCCTTAGTCACTCTTCTGCTTTAGCTGAAGGCTAGTAAGCTTTTCTGGACTCCTAGACCCCTCGCGGCAGCACTCGCTTCCCTACCAAGGCACTGAGCACCCCCAGGCTCTCCTGAGTCGAAGATCAACATTCAGACACGTAGACCCTTCGGAGTACCCGTGTCTGTGCCGAGTGAAGGAGAGCATGATGCACACTTCGTCGCGGGACCTAGATTTTCTCAGCTCACCAATAGCCTCAGGAACATGATTCTAGGAGGTGCAGCATGCCATGCAAGTCTGCCTGCTTACAGTAGTCCGAGCTGTACTGAGAAAAACTCTTTGCTTACAATTCCTTCTACCACCTCATAGCTGAAGTCAACCTACCTCTAGGAGAAAGTCGGCTTGTGGTCCAAGTGCAACTAGAGCACACTTTCTGGTATAATGCTACAGGCTTTTGGAAGATGCCCAGGAGCCAGGACACCTAGGGAATTCTTTCATTTAGGCAGTTCGCTACACGCAGAACACCCGGCATAGGAAAGTGGATTCTCCAAGACCCAGGGAGTAGCTAGGTCTCTTTTGACTTGTTAGAAAGCACAGATGCTTCTTCTGCGTGTCAACCTGGAAACGGCGGCCTTAGGAGTCAAGCCTTGTTTTCCCGTCTTGAAAGCTCCATTCAAGCGGCCTTAAAGCTACCTGAGAAACACTGTGGTTGTGGGACTTGTATTCACTCCAGGCATGGCTCTGGAAGAATATGAGTTATCTCGAAAGAAAGCGGGTGCTTCCAGGCTCTGGTTAGGAGCATATCCTGCCCTGCACTAGAGCTAAGGGGAATCTTGACGTGCACTCTACCCTGGCCTACAGCTTTGATTTGCCCTCCAGAAGGGTAGTTGTGCAGCCTTTTCCTTGAGTCCTTAGTCACAGTTCTGCATTAGTTTAAAGGTACTAATCTTCTCAGGACTCCAGTCCCACTCGTGCCAGTACCCGTTTCCGTACAAGAACTCTGAGTACCCCAGGGCTCCCCTGGGCTTGCCGGGCCACACTCACACCCGTAGGCCCTTCACTGTGCCCCTCTGTAGGCCGAGTGAAGCATAACAAACTGCACTCTTTCTTGGGAAAGCTAGAATTCCTCAGCTCACCAGCAGCCTCTGGAACACGGTTCTAGCAAGTCCAGCATACCATGGAAGTCTGCCTCATCGCCCTATTCTGAGCTGTACTGAGCAAAACTCTCTGCTTTGAAGTCCTTCGAGGACCTCATACCTGAAGTCACCGTATCTCAAGGAGAAAGACGGCTTGCATTCCCACTTCCACTAAAGCACAGTTTTCTGTGTAACACTTCAGGCTTTGGGGACAGGCACAGGGCTCTTAGGAGACCTAGGGCAGTCTATTGTCTAGGCACGTCGCTACATGTACAACACCCTGTGCAGAAAACTTGATTCTGGGAAGAGCCAAGTAGCTAGCTAGGTCTCTTTTGTCCTCTTAGAAACCACAGATACTTAACGCTGCGTGTCAATCTGGAAACAGGACCTGATGGGACTAGCCTTGTTTCCCATCA
Source organism: Eubalaena glacialis (assembly GCF_028564815.1). Classification (NCBI taxonomy): domain Eukaryota; kingdom Metazoa; phylum Chordata; class Mammalia; order Artiodactyla; family Balaenidae; genus Eubalaena; species Eubalaena glacialis. The sequence continues at coordinate 93,896,275 of NC_083724.1, forward strand.
TGAAAGCTCCTTTTATGCGCCTTGAAGCTAAGTGAAAAACACTGTTGGTGTCGTGCTTATACACACGACAGGCATGGCTGTGAGAGGGAAAAAGAGGTGTCACGAAGAAACATGGTATTCCAGTTTCTGAGTCAGAGCTGATCCTGTCCTGTTCTATAGCTAAAGGGAAACTCAAAGTGAGGCCTAACTTCGAAGGAGGGCCCTGATATGCCTTACAGCGGGTTAGGCGTGCAACAGCTTCCATGAGGCCTTAGTCGCTCTCCTGCTTTAGTTGAACGCTAGTAAGCTTTTCAGGCCGCCTAGATCCCTCGCGGCAGCACTCGTTTCCGTACAAGGATACTGAGTACCCGCAGGCTCCCCTGGGCTTGCTGGGCCGCACTCAGACCCGTAGGCCCATCAGGGTGCCCCTGGGTAGGCCGAGTGAAGGGTCACCCGCTGCACTCTTCCTTGGGCGAGCTAGATATCCCCAGCTCACCAACGGCTTCATGAACACGGTTCTAGCAAGGCCAGCATACCATGGAAGTCGTCCTCGTTGCCCTAGTCTGAGCGGTACTGAGAAAAACTCTCTGCTTACAAGTCCTTCTAGGACCTCATCCCTGAAGTCACCGTATCTCTAGGAGAAAGGCAGCTTGCACAGCAACTTCCACTACAGCACAGTTTTGTGTGGAACACTTCAGGTTTTTGGGAGAGGCACAGGACCCTAGGAGACCTAGGGCAGTCTGTCATCGAAGCAGTTCGCTACACGCAGAGGGCCCTATGCAGAAAAGTTGAATCAGGGAAGAGCCAGGGAGGTAGCTAGGTCTCTTTTGACCTGCCAGTACCCACAGACACTTATGCTGCATGTCAATCTGGTGATGGTGCCTGATGCGACTGGCCTTGTTTTCCCACCTTGAAAGCTCTTCTTCTGCGCCTTGAAGCTCCCTTAAAAACACTGTGGTTGTCAGGCTTATACTCACGGCAGGCATGGCTGTGAGAGGGCAAAAGAGGTTTCACGACGAGACAGGGTATTTCAGTTTCTAAATCAGAGCTGATCCTGTCCTGTTTTATAGCTAAGGGGAAACTCAAAGTGAGCCCTCGCTTCGAAGGCGGCCCCTGATATGCCTTACAGCGGGGTAGGCGTGCAACAGCTTCCATGAGGCCTGAGTCGCTCTTCTGCTTTAGTTGAACGCCAGTAAGCTTTTCAGGCCTCCTAGATCCCTCGCGGCAGCACTCGTTTCCGTACAAGGATACTGAGTACCCGCAGGCTCCCCTGGGCTTGCTGGGCCACACTCAGACCCGTAGGCCCATCAGGGTGCCCCTGGGTAGGCCGAGTGAAGGGTCACCCGCTGCACTCTTCCTTGGGCGAGCTAGATATCCCCAGCTCACCAACGGCTTCATGAACACGGTTCTAGCAAGGCCAGCATACCATGGAAGTCGTCCTCGTTGCCCTAGTCTGAGCGGTACTGAGAAAAACTCTCTGCTTACAAGTCCTTCTAGGACCTCATCCCTGAAGTCACCGTATCTCTAGGAGAAAGGCAGCTTGCACAGCAACTTCCACTACAGCACAGTTTTGTGTGGAACACTTCAGGTTTTTGGGAGAGGCACAGGACCCTAGGAGACCTAGGGCAGTCTGTCATCTAAGCAGTTCGCTACACGCAGAGCGCCCTATGCAGAAAAGTTGAATCAGGGAAGAGCCAGGGAGGTAGCTAGGTCTCTTTTGACCTGCCAGTACCCACGGACACTTATGCTGCGTGTCAACCTGGTGATGGTGCCTCATGCGACTGGCTTTGTTTTCCCACCTTGAAAGCTCTTCTTCTGCGCCTTGAAGCTCCCTTAAAAACACTGTGGTTGTCAGGCTTATACTCACGGCAGGCATGGCTGTGAGAGGGAAAAAGAGGTTACACGAAGAGACAGGGTATTTCAGTTTCTGAGTCAGAGCTCATCCTGCCTTGTTATGTAGCTAAATGGAAACTCAAAGTGAGCCCTAGCTTCGAAGGAGGGCCCTGATATGCCATGCAGCGGGATAGGCGTACAACAGCTTCTATGAAGCCTTAGTCACTCTTCTGCTTTAGCTGAAGGCTAGTAAGCTTTTCTGGACTCCTAGACCCCTCGCGGCAGCCCTCGCTTCCCTACCAAGGCACTGAGCACCCCCAGGCTCTCCTGAGTCGAAGATCAACATTCAGACACGTAGACCCTTCGGAGTACCCGTGTCTGTGCCGAGTGAAGGAGAGCATGATGCACACTTCGTCGCGGGACCTAGATTTTCTCAGCTCACCAATAGCCTCAGGAACATGATTCTAGGAGGTGCAGCATGCCATGCAAGTCTGCCTGCTTACAGTAGTCCGAGCTGTACTGAGAAAAACTCTTTGCTTACAATTCCTTCTACCACCTCATAGCTGAAGTCAACCTACCTCTAGGAGAAAGTCGGCTTGTGGTCCAAGTGCAACTAGAGCACACTTTCTGGTATAATGCTACAGGCTTTTGGAAGATGCCCAGGAGCCAGGACACCTAGGGAATTCTTTCATTTAGGCAGTTCGCTACACGCAGAACACCCGGCATAGGAAAGTGGATTCTCCAAGACCCAGGGAGTAGCTAGGTCTCTTTTGACTTGTTAGAAAGCACAGATGCTTCTTCTGCGTGTCAACCTGGAAACGGCGGCCTTAGGAGTCAAGCCTTGTTTTCCCGTCTTGAAAGCTCCATTCAAGCGGCCTTAAAGCTACCTGAGAAACACTGTGGTTGTGGGACTTGTATTCACTCCAGGCATGGCTCTGGAAGAATATGAGTTATCTCGAAAGAAAGCGGGTGCTTCCAGGCTCTGGTTAGGAGCATATCCTGCCCTGCACTAGAGCTAAGGGGAATCTTGACGTGCACTCTACCCTGGCCTACAGCTTTGATTTGCCCTCCAGAAGGGTAGTTGTGCAGCCTTTTCCTTGAGTCCTTAGTCACAGTTCTGCATTAGTTTAAAGGTACTAATCTTCTCAGGACTCCAGTCCCACTCGTGCCAGTACCCGTTTCCGTACAAGAACTCTGAGTACCCCAGGGCTCCCCTGGGCTTGCCGGGCCACACTCACACCCGTAGGCCCTTCACTGTGCCCCTCTGTAGGCCGAGTGAAGCATAACAAACTGCACTCTTTCTTGGGAAAGCTAGAATTCCTCAGCTCACCAGCAGCCTCTGGAACACGGTTCTAGCAAGTCCAGCATACCATGGAAGTCTGCCTCATCGCCCTATTCTGAGCTGTACTGAGCAAAACTCTCTGCTTTGAAGTCCTTCGAGGACCTCATACCTGAAGTCACCGTATCTCAAGGAGAAAGACGGCTTGCATTCCCACTTCCACTAAAGCACAGTTTTCTGTGTAACACTTCAGGCTTTGGGGACAGGCACAGGGCTCTTAGGAGACCTAGGGCAGTCTATTGTCTAGGCACGTCGCTACATGTACAACACCCTGTGCAGAAAACTTGATTCTGGGAAGAGCCAAGTAGCTAGCTAGGTCTCTTTTGTCCTCTTAGAAACCACAGATACTTAACGCTGCGTGTCAATCTGGAAACAGGACCTGATGGGACTAGCCTTGTTTCCCATCATGAAAGCTCCTTTTATGCGCCTTGAAGCTAAGTGAAAAACACTGTTGGTGTCGTGCTTATACACACGACAGGCATGGCTGTGAGAGGGAAAAAGAGGTGTCACGAAGAAACATGGTATTCCAGTTTCTGAGTCAGAGCTGATCCTGTCCTGTTCTATAGCTAAAGGGAAACTCAAAGTGAGGCCTAACTTCGAAGGAGGGCCCTGATATGCCTTACAGCGGGTTAGGCGTGCAACAGCTTCCATGAGGCCTTAGTCGCTCTCCTGCTTTAGTTGAACGCTAGTAAGCTTTTCAGGCCGCCTAGATCCCTCGCGGCAGCACTCGTTTCCGTACAAGGATACTGAGTACCCGCAGGCTCCCCTGGGCTTGCTGGGCCGCACTCAGACCCGTAGGCCCATCAGGGTGCCCCTGGGTAGGCCGAGTGAAGGGTAACCCGCTGCACTCTTCCTTGGGCGAGCTAGATATCCCCAGCTCACCAACGGCTTCATGAACTCGGTTCTAGCAAGGCCAGCATACCATGGAAGTCGTCCTCGTTGCCCTAGTCTGAGCGGTACTGAGAAAAACTCTCTGCTTACAAGTCCTTCTAGGACCTCATCCCTGAAGTCACCGTATCTCTAGGAGAAAGGCAGCTTGCACAGCAACTTCCACTACAGCACAGTTTTGTGTGGAACACTTCAGGTTTTTGGGAGAGGCACAGGACCCTAGGAGACCTAGGGCAGTCTGTCATCGAAGCAGTTCGCTACACGCAGAGGGCCCTATGCAGAAAAGTTGAATCAGGGAAGAGCCAGGGAGGTAGCTAGGTCTCTTTTGACCTGCCAGTACCCACAGACACTTATGCTGCATGTCAATCTGGTGATGGTGCCTGATGCGACTGGCCTTGTTTTCCCACCTTGAAAGCTCTTCTTATGCGCCTTGAAGCTCCCTTAAAAACACTGTGGTTGTCAGGCTTATACTCACGGCAGGCATGGCTGTGAGAGGGCAAAAGAGGTTTCACGACGAGACAGGGTATTTCAGTTTCTAAATCAGAGCTGATCCTGTCCTGTTTTATAGCTAAGGGGAAACTCAAAGTGAGCCCTCGCTTCGAAGGCGGCCCCTGATATGCCTTACAGCGGGGTAGGCGTGCAACAGCTTCCATGAGGCCTGAGTCGCTCTTCTGCTTTAGTTGAACGCCAGTAAGCTTTTCAGGCCTCCTAGATCCCTCGCGGCAGCACTCGTTTCCGTACAAGGATACTGAGTACCCCCAGGCTCCCCTGGGCTTGCTGGGCCACACTCAGACCCGTAGGCCCATCAGGGTGCCCCTGGGTAGGCCGAGTGAAGGGTCACCCGCTGCACTCTTCCTTGGGCGAGCTAGATATCCCCAGCTCACCAACGGCTTCATGAACACGGTTCTAGCAAGGCCAGCATACCATGGAAGTCGTCCTCGTTGCCCTAGTCTGAGCGGTACTGAGAAAAACTCTCTGCTTACAAGTCCTTCTAGGACCTCATCCCTGAAGTCACCGTATCTCTAGGAGAAAGGCAGCTTGCACAGCAACTTCCACTACAGCACAGTTTTGTGTGGAACACTTCAGGTTTTTGGGAGAGGCACAGGACCCTAGGAGACCTAGGGCAGTCTGTCATCTAAGCAGTTCGCTACACGCAGAGCGCCCTATGCAGAAAAGTTGAATCAGGGAAGAGCCAGGGAGGTAGCTAGGTCTCTTTTGACCTGCCAGTACCCACGGACACTTATGCTGCGTGTCAACCTGGTGATGGTGCCTCATGCGACTGGCTTTGTTTTCCCACCTTGAAAGCTCTTCTTCTGCGCCTTGAAGCTCCCTTAAAAACACTGTGGTTGTCAGGCTTATACTCACGGCAGGCATGGCTGTGAGAGGGAAAAAGAGGTTACACGAAGAGACAGGGTATTTCAGTTTCTGAGTCAGAGCTCATCCTGCCTTGTTATGTAGCTAAATGGAAACTCAAAGTGAGCCCTAGCTTCGAAGGAGGGCCCTGATATGCCATGCAGCGGGATAGGCGTACAACAGCTTCTATGAAGCCTTAGTCACTCTTCTGCTTTAGCTGAAGGCTAGTAAGCTTTTCTGGACTCCTAGACCCCTCGCGGCAGCCCTCGCTTCCCTACCAAGGCACTGAGCACCCCCAGGCTCTCCTGAGTCGAAGATCAACATTCAGACACGTAGACCCTTCGGAGTACCCGTGTCTGTGCCGAGTGAAGGAGAGCATGATGCACACTTCGTCGCGGGACCTAGATTTTCTCAGCTCACCAATAGCCTCAGGAACATGATTCTAGGAGGTGCAGCATGCCATGCAAGTCTGCCTGCTTACAGTAGTCCGAGCTGTACTGAGAAAAACTCTTTGCTTACAATTCCTTCTACCACCTCATAGCTGAAGTCAACCTACCTCTAGGAGAAAGTCGGCTTGTGGTCCAAGTGCAACTAGAGCACACTTTCTGGTATAATGCTACAGGCTTTTGGAAGATGCCCAGGAGCCAGGACACCTAGGGAATTCTTTCATTTAGGCAGTTCGCTACACGCAGAACACCCAGCATAGGAAAGTGGATTCTCCAAGACCCAGGGAGTAGCTAGGTCTCTTTTGACTTGTTAGAAAGCACAGATGCTTCTTCTGCGTGTCAACCTGGAAACGGCGGCCTTAGGAGTCAAGCCTTGTTTTCCCGTCTTGAAAGCTCCATTCAAGCGGCCTTAAAGCTACCTGAGAAACACTGTGGTTGTGGGACTTGTATTCACTCCAGGCATGGCTCTGGAAGAATATGAGTTATCTCGAAAGAAAGCGGGTGCTTCCAGGCTCTGGTTAGGAGCATATCCTGCCCTGCACTAGAGCTAAGGGGAATCTTGACGTGCACTCTACCCTGGCCTACAGCTTTGATTTGCCCTCCAGAAGGGTAGTTGTGCAGCCTTTTCCTTGAGTCCTTAGTCACAGTTCTGCATTAGTTTAAAGGTACTAATCTTCTCAGGACTCCAGTCCCACTCGTGCCAGTACCCGTTTCCGTACAAGAACTCTGAGTACCCCAGGGCTCCCCTGGGCTTGCCGGGCCACACTCACACCCGTAGGCCCTTCACTGTGCCCCTCTGTAGGCCGAGTGAAGCATAACAAACTGCACTCTTTCTTGGGAAAGCTAGAATTCCTCAGCTCACCAGCAGCCTCTGGAACACGGTTCTAGCAAGTCCAGCATACCATGGAAGTCTGCCTCATCGCCCTATTCTGAGCTGTACTGAGCAAAACTCTCTGCTTTGAAGTCCTTCGAGGACCTCATACCTGAAGTCACCGTATCTCAAGGAGAAAGACGGCTTGCATTCCCACTTCCACTAAAGCACAGTTTTCTGTGTAACACTTCAGGCTTTGGGGACAGGCACAGGGCTCTTAGGAGACCTAGGGCAGTCTATTGTCTAGGCACGTCGCTACATGTACAACACCCTGTGCAGAAAACTTGATTCTGGGAAGAGCCAAGTAGCTAGCTAGGTCTCTTTTGTCCTCTTAGAAACCACAGATACTTAACGCTGCGTGTCAATCTGGAAACAGGACCTGATGGGACTAGCCTTGTTTCCCATCATGAAAGCTCCTTTTATGCGCCTTGAAGCTAAGTGAAAAACACTGTTGGTGTCGTGCTTATACACACGACAGGCATGGCTGTGAGAGGGAAAAAGAGGTGTCACGAAGAAACATGGTATTCCAGTTTCTGAGTCAGAGCTGATCCTGTCCTGTTCTATAGCTAAAGGGAAACTCAAAGTGAGGCCTAACTTCGAAGGAGGGCCCTGATATGCCTTACAGCGGGTTAGGCGTGCAACAGCTTCCATGAGGCCTTAGTCGCTCTCCTGCTTTAGTTGAACGCTAGTAAGCTTTTCAGGCCGCCTAGATCCCTCGCGGCAGCACTCGTTTCCGTACAAGGATACTGAGTACCCGCAGGCTCCCCTGGGCTTGCTGGGCCGCACTCAGACCCGTAGGCCCATCAGGGTGCCCCTGGGTAGGCCGAGTGAAGGGTAACCCGCTGCACTCTTCCTTGGGCGAGCTAGATATCCCCAGCTCACCAACGGCTTCATGAACTCGGTTCTAGCAAGGCCAGCATACCATGGAAGTCGTCCTCGTTGCCCTAGTCTGAGCGGTACTGAGAAAAACTCTCTGCTTACAAGTCCTTCTAGGACCTCATCCCTGAAGTCACCGTATCTCTAGGAGAAAGGCAGCTTGCACAGCAACTTCCACTACAGCACAGTTTTGTGTGGAACACTTCAGGTTTTTGGGAGAGGCACAGGACCCTAGGAGACCTAGGGCAGTCTGTCATCGAAGCAGTTCGCTACACGCAGAGGGCCCTATGCAGAAAAGTTGAATCAGGGAAGAGCCAGGGAGGTAGCTAGGTCTCTTTTGACCTGCCAGTACCCACAGACACTTATGCTGCATGTCAATCTGGTGATGGTGCCTGATGCGACTGGCCTTGTTTTCCCACCTTGAAAGCTCTTCTTATGCGCCTTGAAGCTCCCTTAAAAACACTGTGGTTGTCAGGCTTATACTCACGGCAGGCATGGCTGTGAGAGGGCAAAAGAGGTTTCACGACGAGACAGGGTATTTCAGTTTCTAAATCAGAGCTGATCCTGTCCTGTTTTATAGCTAAGGGGAAACTCAAAGTGAGCCCTCGCTTCGAAGGCGGCCCCTGATATGCCTTACAGCGGGGTAGGCGTGCAACAGCTTCCATGAGGCCTGAGTCGCTCTTCTGCTTTAGTTGAACGCCAGTAAGCTTTTCAGGCCTCCTAGATCCCTCGCGGCAGCACTCGTTTCCGTACAAGGATACTGAGTACCCCCAGGCTCCCCTGGGCTTGCTGGGCCACACTCAGACCCGTAGGCCCATCAGGGTGCCCCTGGGTAGGCCGAGTGAAGGGTCACCCGCTGCACTCTTCCTTGGGCGAGCTAGATATCCCCAGCTCACCAACGGCTTCATGAACACGGTTCTAGCAAGGCCAGCATACCATGGAAGTCGTCCTCGTTGCCCTAGTCTGAGCGGTACTGAGAAAAACTCTCTGCTTACAAGTCCTTCTAGGACCTCATCCCTGAAGTCACCGTATCTCTAGGAGAAAGGCAGCTTGCACAGCAACTTCCACTACAGCACAGTTTTGTGTGGAACACTTCAGGTTTTTGGGAGAGGCACAGGACCCTAGGAGACCTAGGGCAGTCTGTCATCGAAGCAGTTCGCTACACGCAGAGGGCCCTATGCAGAAAAGTTGAATCAGCGAAGAGCCAGGGAGGTAGCTAGGTCTCTTTTGACCTGCCAGTACCCACAGACACTTATGCTGCATGTCAATCTGGTGATGGTGCCTGATGCGACTGGCCTTGTTTTCCCACCTTGAAAGCTCTTCTTATGCGCCTTGAAGCTCCCTTAAAAACACTGTGGTTGTCAGGCTTATACTCACGGCAGGCATGGCTGTGAGAGGGCAAAAGAGGTTTCACGACGAGACAGGGTATTTCAGTTTCTAAATCAGAGCTGATCCTGTCCTGTTTTATAGCTAAGGGGAAACTCAAAGTGAGCCCTCGCTTCGAAGGCGGCCCCTGATATGCCTTACAGCGGGGTAGGCGTGCAACAGCTTCCATGAGGCCTGAGTCGCTCTTCTGCTTTAGTTGAACGCCAGTAAGCTTTTCAGGCCTCCTAGATCCCTCGCGGCAGCACTCGTTTCCGTACAAGGATACTGAGTACCCGCAGGCTCCCCTGGGCTTGCTGGGCCACACTCAGACCCGTAGGCCCATCAGGGTGCCCCTGGGTAGGCCGAGTGAAGGGTCACCCGCTGCACTCTTCCTTGGGCGAGCTAGATATCCCCAGCTCACCAACGGTTTCATGAACACGGTTCTAGCAAGGCCAGCATACCATGGAAGTCGTCCTCGTTGCCCTAGTCTGAGCGGTACTGAGAAAAACTCTCTGCTTACAAGTCCTTCTAGGACCTCATCCCTGAAGTCACCGTATCTCTAGGAGAAAGGCAGCTTGCACAGCAACTTCCACTACAGCACAGTTTTGCGTGGAACACTTCAGGTTTTTGGTAGAGGCACAGGACCCTAGGAGACCTAGGGCAGTCTTTCATCTAAGCAGTTCGCTACACGCAGAGCGCCCTATGCAGAAAAGTTGAATCAGGGAAGAGCCAGGGAGGTAGCTAGGTCTCTTTTGACCTGCCAGTACCCACGGACACTTATGCTGCGTGTCAACCTGGTGATGGTGCCTCATGCGACTGGCTTTGTTTTCCCACCTTGAAAGCTCTTCTTCTGCGCCTTGAAGCTCCCTTAAAAACACTGTGGTTGTCAGGCTTATACTCACGGCAGGCATGGCTGTGAGAGGGAAAAAGAGGTTACACGAAGAGACAGGGTATTTCAGTTTCTGAGTCAGAGCTCATCCTGCCTTGTTATGTAGCTAAATGGAAACTCAAAGTGAGCCCTAGCTTCGAAGGAGGGCCCTGATATGCCATGCAGCGGGATAGGCGTACAACAGCTTCTATGAAGCCTTAGTCACTCTTCTGCTTTAGCTGAAGGCTAGTAAGCTTTTCTGGACTCCTAGACCCCTCGCGGCAGCACTCGCTTCCCTACCAAGGCACTGAGCACCCCCAGGCTCTCCTGAGTCGAAGATCAACATTCAGACACGTAGACCCTTCGGAGTACCCGTGTCTGTGCCGAGTGAAGGAGAGCATGATGCACACTTCGTCGCGGGACCTAGATTTTCTCAGCTCACCAATAGCCTCAGGAACATGATTCTAGGAGGTGCAGCATGCCATGCAAGTCTGCCTGCTTACAGTAGTCCGAGCTGTACTGAGAAAAACTCTTTGCTTACAATTCCTTCTACCACCTCATAGCTGAAGTCAACCTACCTCTAGGAGAAAGTCGGCTTGTGGTCCAAGTGCAACTAGAGCACACTTTCTGGTATAATGCTACAGGCTTTTGGAAGATGCCCAGGAGCCAGGACACCTAGGGAATTCTTTCATTTAGGCAGTTCGCTACACGCAGAACACCCGGCATAGGAAAGTGGATTCTCCAAGACCCAGGGAGTAGCTAGGTCTCTTTTGACTTGTTAGAAAGCACAGATGCTTCTTCTGCATGTCAACCTGGAAACGGCGGCCTTAGGAGTCAAGCCTTGTTTTCCCGTCTTGAAAGCTCCATTCAAGCGGCCTTAAAGCTACCTGAGAAACACTGTGGTTGTGGGACTTGTATTCACTCCAGGCATGGCTCTGGAAGAATATGAGTTATCTCGAAAGAAAGCGGGTGCTTCCAGGCTCTGGTTAGGAGCATATCCTGCCCTGCACTAGAGCTAAGGGGAATCTTGACGTGCACTCTACCCTGGCCTACAGCTTTGATTTGCCCTCCAGAAGGGTAGTTGTGCAGCCTTTTCCTTGAGTCCTTAGTCACAGTTCTGCATTAGTTTAAAGGTACTAATCTTCTCAGGACTCCAGTCCCACTCGTGCCAGTACCCGTTTCCGTACAAGAACTCTGAGTACCCCAGGGCTCCCCTGGGCTTGCCGGGCCACACTCACACCCGTAGGCCCTTCACTGTGCCCCTCTGTAGGCCGAGTGAAGCATAACAAACTGCACTCTTTCTTGGGAAAGCTAGAATTCCTCAGCTCACCAGCAGCCTCTGGAACACGGTTCTAGCAAGTCCAGCATACCATGGAAGTCTGCCTCATCGCCCTATTCTGAGCTGTACTGAGCAAAACTCTCTGCTTTGAAGTCCTTCGAGGACCTCATACCTGAAGTCACCGTATCTCAAGGAGAAAGACGGCTTGCATTCCCACTTCCACTAAAGCACAGTTTTCTGTGTAACACTTCAGGCTTTGGGGACAGGCACAGGGCTCTTAGGAGACCTAGGGCAGTCTATTGTCTAGGCACGTCGCTACATGTACAACACCCTGTGCAGAAAACTTGATTCTGGGAAGAGCCAAGTAGCTAGCTAGGTCTCTTTTGTCCTCTTAGAAACCACAGATACTTACGCTGCGTGTCAATCTGGAAACAGGACCTGATGGGACTAGCCTTGTTTCCCATCATGAAAGCTCCTTTTATGCGCCTTGAAGCTAAGTGAAAAACACTGTTGGTGTCGTGCTTATACACACGACAGGCATGGCTGTGAGAGGGAAAAAGAGGTGTCACGAAGAAACATGGTATTCCAGTTTCTGAGTCAGAGCTGATCCTGTCCTGTTCTATAGCTAAAGGGAAACTCAAAGTGAGGCCTAACTTCGAAGGAGGGCCCTGATATGCCTTACAGCGGGTTAGGCGTGCAACAGCTTCCATGAGGCCTTAGTCGCTCTCCTGCTTTAGTTGAACGCTAGTAAGCTTTTCAGGCCGCCTAGATCCCTCGCGGCAGCACTCGTTTCCGTACAAGGATACTGAGTACCCGCAGGCTCCCCTGGGCTTGCTGGGCCGCACTCAGACCCGTAGGCCCATCAGGGTGCCCCTGGGTAGGCCGAGTGAAGGGTAACCCGCTGCACTCTTCCTTGGGCGAGCTAGATATCCCCAGCTCACCAACGGCTTCATGAACACGGTTCTAGCAAGGCCAGCATACCATGGAAGTCGTCCTCGTTGCCCTAGTCTGAGCGGTACTGAGAAAAACTCTCTGCTTACAAGTCCTTCTAGGACCTCATCCCTGAAGTCACCGTATCTCTAGGAGAAAGGCAGCTTGCACAGCAACTTCCACTACAGCACAGTTTTGTGTGGAACACTTCAGGTTTTTGGGAGAGGCACAGGACCCTAGGAGACCTAGGGCAGTCTGTCATCGAAGCAGTTCGCTACACGCAGAGGGCCCTATGCAGAAAAGTTGAATCAGGGAAGAGCCAGGGAGGTAGCTAGGTCTCTTTTGACCTGCCAGTACCCACAGACACTTATGCTGCATGTCAATCTGGTGATGGTGCCTGATGCGACTGGCCTTGTTTTCCCACCTTGAAAGCTCTTCTTCTGCGCCTTGAAGCTCCCTTAAAAACACTGTGGTTGTCAGGCTTATACTCACGGCAGGCATGGCTGTGAGAGGGCAAAAGAGGTTTCACGACGAGACAGGGTATTTCAGTTTCTAAATCAGAGCTGATCCTGTCCTGTTTTATAGCTAAGGGGAAACTCAAAGTGAGCCCTCGCTTCGAAGGCGGCCCCTGATATGCCTTACAGCGGGGTAGGCGTGCAACAGCTTCCATGAGGCCTGAGTCGCTCTTCTGCTTTAGTTGAACGCCAGTAAGCTTTTCAGGCCACCTAGATCCCTCGCGGCAGCACTCGTTTCCGTACAAGGATACTGAGTACCCCCAGGCTCCCCTGGGCTTGCTGGGCCACACTCAGACCCGTAGGCCCATCAGGGTGCCCCTGGGTAGGCCGAGTGAAGGGTCACCCGCTGCACTCTTCCTTGGGCGAGCTAGATATCCCCAGCTCACCAACGGCTTCATGAACACGGTTCTAGCAAGGCCAGCATACCATGGAAGTCGTCCTCGTTGCCCTAGTCTGAGCGGTACTGAGAAAAACTCTCTGCTTACAAGTCCTTCTAGGACCTCATCCCTGAAGTCACCGTATCTCTAGGAGAAAGGCAGCTTGCACAGCAACTTCCACTACAGCACAGTTTTGTGTGGAACACTTCAGGTTTTTGGGAGAGGCACAGGACCCTAGGAGACCTAGGGCAGTCTGTCATCGAAGCAGTTCGCTACACGCAGAGGGCCCTATGCAGAAAAGTTGAATCAGGGAAGAGCCAGGGAGGTAGCTAGGTCTCTTTTGACCTGCCAGTACCCACAGACACTTATGCTGCATGTCAATCTGGTGATGGTGCCTGATGCGACTGGCCTTGTTTTCCCACCTTGAAAGCTCTTCTTATGCGCCTTGAAGCTCCCTTAAAAACACTGTGGTTGTCAGGCTTATACTCACGGCAGGCATGGCTGTGAGAGGGCAAAAGAGGTTTCACGACGAGACAGGGTATTTCAGTTTCTAAATCAGAGCTGATCCTGTCCTGTTTTATAGCTAAGGGGAAACTCAAAGTGAGCCCTCGCTTCGAAGGCGGCCCCTGATATGCCTTACAGCGGGGTAGGCGTGCAACAGCTTCCATGAGGCCTGAGTCGCTCTTCTGCTTTAGTTGAACGCCAGTAAGCTTTTCAGGCCTCCTAGATCCCTCGCGGCAGCACTCGTTTCCGTACAAGGATACTGAGTACCCGCAGGCTCCCCTGGGCTTGCTGGGCCACACTCAGACCCGTAGGCCCATCAGGGTGCCCCTGGGTAGGCCGAGTGAAGGGTCACCCGCTGCACTCTTCCTTGGGCGAGCTAGATATCCCCAGCTCACCAACGGTTTCATGAACACGGTTCTAGCAAGGCCAGCATACCATGGAAGTCGTCCTCGTTGCCCTAGTCTGAGCGGTACTGAGAAAAACTCTCTGCTTACAAGTCCTTCTAGGACCTCATCCCTGAAGTCACCGTATCTCTAGGAGAAAGGCAGCTTGCACAGCAACTTCCACTACAGCACAGTTTTGCGTGGAACACTTCAGGTTTTTGGGAGAGGCACAGGACCCTAGGAGACCTAGGGCAGTCTTTCATCTAAGCAGTTCGCTACACGCAGAGCGCCCTATGCAGAAAAGTTGAATCAGGGAAGAGCCAGGGAGGTAGCTAGGTCTCTTTTGACCTGCCAGTACCCACGGACACTTATGCTGCGTGTCAACCTGGTGATGGTGCCTCATGCGACTGGCTTTGTTTTCCCACCTTGAAAGCTCTTCTTCTGCGCCTTGAAGCTCCCTTAAAAACACTGTGGTTGTCAGGCTTATACTCACGGCAGGCATGGCTGTGAGAGGGAAAAAGAGGTTACACGAAGAGACAGGGTATTTCAGTTTCTGAGTCAGAGCTCATCCTGCCTTGTTATGTAGCTAAATGGAAACTCAAAGTGAGCCCTAGCTTCGAAGGAGGGCCCTGATATGCCATGCAGCGGGATAGGCGTACAACAGCTTCTATGAAGCCTTAGTCACTCTTCTGCTTTAGCTGAAGGCTAGTAAGCTTTTCTGGACTCCTAGACCCCTCGCGGCAGCACTCGCTTCCCTACCAAGGCACTGAGCACCCCCAGGCTCTCCTGAGTCGAAGATCAACATTCAGACACGTAGACCCTTCGGAGTACCCGTGTCTGTGCCGAGTGAAGGAGAGCATGATGCACACTTCGTCGCGGGACCTAGATTTTCTCAGCTCACCAATAGCCTCAGGAACATGATTCTAGGAGGTGCAGCATGCCATGCAAGTCTGCCTGCTTACAGTAGTCCGAGCTGTACTGAGAAAAACTCTTTGCTTACAATTCCTTCTACCACCTCATAGCTGAAGTCAACCTACCTCTAGGAGAAAGTCGGCTTGTGGTCCAAGTGCAACTAGAGCACACTTTCTGGTATAATGCTACAGGCTTTTGGAAGATGCCCAGGAGCCAGGACACCTAGGGAATTCTTTCATTTAGGCAGTTCGCTACACGCAGAACACCCGGCATAGGAAAGTGGATTCTCCAAGACCCAGGGAGTAGCTAGGTCTCTTTTGACTTGTTAGAAAGCACAGATGCTTCTTCTGCGTGTCAACCTGGAAACGGCGGCCTTAGGAGTCAAGCCTTGTTTTCCCGTCTTGAAAGCTCCATTCAAGCGGCCTTAAAGCTACCTGAGAAACACTGTGGTTGTGGGACTTGTATTCACTCCAGGCATGGCTCTGGAAGAATATGAGTTATCTCGAAAGAAAGCGGGTGCTTCCAGGCTCTGGTTAGGAGCATATCCTGCCCTGCACTAGAGCTAAGGGGAATCTTGACGTGCACTCTACCCTGGCCTACAGCTTTGATTTGCCCTCCAGAAGGGTAGTTGTGCAGCCTTTTCCTTGAGTCCTTAGTCACAGTTCTGCATTAGTTTAAAGGTACTAATCTTCTCAGGACTCCAGTCCCACTCGTGCCAGTACCCGTTTCCGTACAAGAACTCTGAGTACCCCAGGGCTCCCCTGGGCTTGCCGGGCCACACTCACACCCGTAGGCCCTTCACTGTGCCCCTCTGTAGGCCGAGTGAAGCATAACAAACTGCACTCTTTCTTGGGAAAGCTAGAATTCCTCAGCTCACCAGCAGCCTCTGGAACACGGTTCTAGCAAGTCCAGCATACCATGGAAGTCTGCCTCATCGCCCTATTCTGAGCTGTACTGAGCAAAACTCTCTGCTTTGAAGTCCTTCGAGGACCTCATACCTGAAGTCACCGTATCTCAAGGAGAAAGACGGCTTGCATTCCCACTTCCACTAAAGCACAGTTTTCTGTGTAACACTTCAGGCTTTGGGGACAGGCACAGGGCTCTTAGGAGACCTAGGGCAGTCTATTGTCTAGGCACGTCGCTACATGTACAACACCCTGTGCAGAAAACTTGATTCTGGGAAGAGCCAAGTAGCTAGCTAGGTCTCTTTTGTCCTCTTAGAAACCACAGATACTTAACGCTGCGTGTCAATCTGGAAACAGGACCTGATGGGACTAGCCTTGTTTCCCATCATGAAAGCTCCTTTTATGCGCCTTGAAGCTAAGTGAAAAACACTGTTGGTGTCGTGCTTATACACACGACAGGCATGGCTGTGAGAGGGAAAAAGAGGTGTCACGAAGAAACATGGTATTCCAGTTTCTGAGTCAGAGCTGATCCTGTCCTGTTCTATAGCTAAAGGGAAACTCAAAGTGAGGCCTAACTTCGAAGGAGGGCCCTGATATGCCTTACAGCGGGTTAGGCGTGCAACAGCTTCCATGAGGCCTTAGTCGCTCTCCTGCTTTAGTTGAACGCCAGTAAGCTTTTCAGGCCGCCTAGATCCCTCGCGGCAGCACTCGTTTCCGTACAAGGATACTGAGTACCCGCAGGCTCCCCTGGGCTTGCTGGGCCGCACTCAGACCCGTAGGCCCATCAGGGTGCCCCTGGGTAGGCCGAGTGAAGGGTCACCCGCTGCACTCTTCCTTGGGCGAGCTAGATATCCCCAGCTCACCAACGGCTTCATGAACACGGTTCTAGCAAGGCCAGCATACCATGGAAGTCGTCCTCGTTGCCCTAGTCTGAGCGGTACTGAGAAAAACTCTCTGCTTACAAGTCCTTCTAGGACCTCATCCCTGAAGTCACCGTATCTCTAGGAGAAAGGCAGCTTGCACAGCAACTTCCACTACAGCACAGTTTTGTGTGGAACACTTCAGGTTTTTGGGAGAGGCACAGGACCCTAGGAGACCTAGGGCAGTCTGTCATCGAAGCAGTTCGCTACACGCAGAGGGCCCTATGCAGAAAAGTTGAATCAGGGAAGAGCCAGGGAGGTAGCTAGGTCTCTTTTGACCTGCCAGTACCCACAGACACTTATGCTGCATGTCAATCTGGTGATGGTGCCTGATGCGACTGGCCTTGTTTTCCCACCTTGAAAGCTCTTCTTCTGCGCCTTGAAGCTCCCTTAAAAACACTGTGGTTGTCAGGCTTATACTCACGGCAGGCATGGCTGTGAGAGGGCAAAAGAGGTTTCACGACGAGACAGGGTATTTCAGTTTCTAAATCAGAGCTGATCCTGTCCTGTTTTATAGCTAAGGGGAAACTCAAAGTGAGCCCTCGCTTCGAAGGCGGCCCCTGATATGCCTTACAGCGGGGTAGGCGTGCAACAGCTTCCATGAGGCCTGAGTCGCTCTTCTGCTTTAGTTGAACGCCAGTAAGCTTTTCAGGCCTCCTAGATCCCTCGCGGCAGCACTCGTTTCCGTACAAGGATACTGAGTACCCCCAGGCTCCCCTGGGCTTGCTGGGCCACACTCAGACCCGTAGGCCCATCAGGGTGCCCCTGGGTAGGCCGAGTGAAGGGTCACCCGCTGCACTCTTCCTTGGGCGAGCTAGATATCCCCAGCTCACCAACGGCTTCATGAACACGGTTCTAGCAAGGCCAGCATACCATGGAAGTCGTCCTCGTTGCCCTAGTCTGAGCGGTACTGAGAAAAACTCTCTGCTTACAAGTCCTTCTAGGACCTCATCCCTGAAGTCACCGTATCTCTAGGAGAAAGGCAGCTTGCACAGCAACTTCCACTACAGCACAGTTTTGCGTGGAACACTTCAGGTTTTTGGGAGAGGCACAGGACCCTAGGAGACCTAGGGCAGTCTTTCATCTAAGCAGTTCGCTACACGCAGAGCGCCCTATGCAGAAAAGTTGAATCAGGGAAGAGCCAGGGAGGTAGCTAGGTCTCTTTTGACCTGCCAGTACCCACGGACACTTATGCTGCGTGTCAACCTGGTGATGGTGCCTCATGCGACTGGCTTTGTTTTCCCACCTTGAAAGCTCTTCTTCTGCGCCTTGAAGCTCCCTTAAAAACACTGTGGTTGTCAGGCTTATACTCACGGCAGGCATGGCTGTGAGAGGGAAAAAGAGGTTACACGAAGAGACAGGGTATTTCAGTTTCTGAGTCAGAGCTCATCCTGCCTTGTTATGTAGCTAAATGGAAACTCAAAGTGAGCCCTAGCTTCGAAGGAGGGCCCTGATATGCCATGCAGCGGGATAGGCGTACAACAGCTTCTATGAAGCCTTAGTCACTCTTCTGCTTTAGCTGAAGGCTAGTAAGCTTTTCTGGACTCCTAGACCCCTCGCGGCAGCACTCGCTTCCCTACCAAGGCACTGAGCACCCCCAGGCTCTCCTGAGTCGAAGATCAACATTCAGACACGTAGACCCTTCGGAGTACCCGTGTCTGTGCCGAGTGAAGGAGAGCATGATGCACACTTCGTCGCGGGACCTAGATTTTCTCAGCTCACCAATAGCCTCAGGAACATGATTCTAGGAGGTGCAGCATGCCATGCAAGTCTGCCTGCTTACAGTAGTCCGAGCTGTACTGAGAAAAACTCTTTGCTTACAATTCCTTCTACCACCTCATAGCTGAAGTCAACCTACCTCTAGGAGAAAGTCGGCTTGTGGTCCAAGTGCAACTAGAGCACACTTTCTGGTATAATGCTACAGGCTTTTGGAAGATGCCCAGGAGCCAGGACACCTAGGGAATTCTTTCATTTAGGCAGTTCGCTACACGCAGAACACCCGGCATAGGAAAGTGGATTCTCCAAGACCCAGGGAGTAGCTAGGTCTCTTTTGACTTGTTAGAAAGCACAGATGCTTCTTCTGCGTGTCAACCTGGAAACGGCGGCCTTAGGAGTCAAGCCTTGTTTTCCCGTCTTGAAAGCTCCATTCAAGCGGCCTTAAAGCTACCTGAGAAACACTGTGGTTGTGGGACTTGTATTCACTCCAGGCATGGCTCTGGAAGAACATGAGTTATCTCGAAAGAAAGCGGGTGCTTCCAGGCTCTGGTTAGGAGCATATCCTGCCCTGCACTAGAGCTAAGGGGAATCTTGACGTGCACTCTACCCTGGCCTACAGCTCTGATTTGCCCTCCAGAAGGGTAGTTGTGCAGCCTTTTCCTTGAGTCCTTAGTCACAGTTCTGCATTAGTTTAAAGGTACTAATCTTCTCAGGACTCCAGTCCCACTCGTGCCAGTACCCGTTTCCGTACAAGAACTCTGAGTACCCCAGGGCTCCCCTGGGCTTGCCGGGCCACACTCACACCCATAGGCCCTTCACTGTGCCCCTCTGTAGGCCGAGTGAAGCATAACAAACTGCACTCTTTCTTGGGAAAGCTAGATTTCCTCAGCTCACCAGCAGCCTCTGGAACACGGTTCTAGCAAGTCCAGCATACCATGGAAGTCTGCCTCATCGCCCTATTCTGAGCTGTACTGAGCAAAACTCTCTGCTTTGAAGTCCTTCGAGGACCTCATACCTGAAGTCACCGTATCTCAAGGAGAAAGACGGCTTGCATTCCCACTTCCACTAAAGCACAGTTTTCTGTGTAACACTTCAGGCTTTGGGGACAGGCACAGGGCTCTTAGGAGACCTAGGGCAGTCTATTGTCTAGGCACGTCGCTACATGTACAACACCCTGTGCAGAAAACTTGATTCTGGGAAGAGCCAAGTAGCTAGCTAGGTCTCTTTTGTCCTCTTAGAAACCACAGATACTTACGCTGCGTGTCAATCTGGAAACAGGACCTGATGGGACTAGCCTTGTTTCCCATCATGAAAGCTCCTTTTATGCGCCTTGAAGCTAAGTGAAAAACACTGTTGGTGTCGTGCTTATACACACGACAGGCATGGCTGTGAGAGGGAAAAAGAGGTGTCACGAAGAAACATGGTATTCCAGTTTCTGAGTCAGAGCTGATCCTGTCCTGTTCTATAGCTAAAGGGAAACTCAAAGTGAGGCGTAACTTCGAAGGAGGGCCCTGATATGCCTTACAGCGGGTTAGGCGTGCAACAGCTTCCATGAGGCCTTAGTCGCTCTCCTGCTTTAGTTGAACGCTAGTAAGCTTTTCAGGCCGCCTAGATCCCTCGCGGCAGCACTCGTTTCCGTACAAGGATACTGAGTACCCGCAGGCTCCCCTGGGCTTGCTGGGCCGCACTCAGACCCGTAGGCCCATCAGGGTGCCCCTGGGTAGGCCGAGTGAAGGGTAACCCGCTGCACTCTTCCTTGGGCGAGCTAGATATCCCCAGCTCACCAACGGCTTCATGAACACGGTTCTAGCAAGGCCAGCATACCATGGAAGTCGTCCTCGTTGCCCTAGTCTGAGCGGTACTGAGAAAAACTCTCTGCTTACAAGTCCTTCTAGGACCTCATCCCTGAAGTCACCGTATCTCTAGGAGAAAGGCAGCTTGCACAGCAACTTCCACTACAGCACAGTTTTGTGTGGAACACTTCAGGTTTTTGGGAGAGGCACAGGACCGTAGGAGACCTAGGGCAGTCTGTAATCGAAGCAGTTCGCTACACGCAGAGGGCCCTATGCAGAAAAGTTGAATCAGTGAAGAGCCAGGGAGGTAGCTAGGTCTCTTTTGACCTGCCAGTACCCACAGACACTTATGCTGCATGTCAATCTGGTGATGGTGCCTGATGCGACTGGCCTTGTTTTCCCACCTTGAAAGCTCTTCTTCTGCGCCTTGAAGCTCCCTTAAAAACACTGTGGTTGTCAGGCTTATACTCACGGCAGGCATGGCTGTGAGAGGGCAAAAGAGGTTTCACGACGAGACAGCGTATTTCAGTTTCTAAATCAGAGCTGATCCTGTCCTGTTTTATAGCTAAGGGGAAACTCAAAGTGAGCCCTCGCTTCGAAGGCGGCCCCTGATATGCCTTACAGCGGGGTAGGCGTGCAACAGCTTCCATGAGGCCTGAGTCGCTCTTCTGCTTTAGTTGAACGCCAGTAAGCTTTTCAGGCCTCCTAGATCCCTCGCGGCAGCACTCGTTTCCGTACAAGGATACTGAGTACCCCCAGGCTCCCCTGGGCTTGCTGGGCCGCACTCAGACCCGTAGGCCCATCAGGGTGCCCCTGGGTAGGCCGAGTGAAGGGTCACCCGCTGCACTCTTCCTTGGGCGAGCTAGATATCCCCAGCTCACCAACGGCTTCATGAACACGGTTCTAGCAAGGCCAGCATACCATGGAAGTCGTCCTCGTTGCCCTAGTCTGAGCGGTACTGAGAAAAACTCTCTGCTTACAAGTCCTTCTAGGACCTCATCCCTGAAGTCACCGTATCTCTAGGAGAAAGGCAGCTTGCACAGCAACTTCCACTACAGCACAGTTTTGTGTGGAACACTTCAGGTTTTTGGGAGAGGCACAGGACCCTAGGAGACCTAGGGCAGTCTGTCATCTAAGCAGTTCGCTACACGCAGAGCGCCCTATGCAGAAAAGTTGAATCAGGGAAGAGCCAGGGAGGTAGCTAGGTCTCTTTTGACCTGCCAGTACCCACGGACACTTATGCTGCGTGTCAACCTGGTGATGGTGCCTCATGCGACTGGCTTTGTTTTCCCACCTTGAAAGCTCTTCTTCTGCGCCTTGAAGCTCCCTTAAAAACACTGTGGTTGTCAGGCTTATACTCACGGCAGGCATGGCTGTGAGAGGGAAAAAGAGGTTACACGAAGAGACAGGGTATTTCAGTTTCTGAGTCAGAGCTCATCCTGCCTTGTTATGTAGCTAAATGGAAACTCAAAGTGAGCCCTAGCTTCGAAGGAGGGCCCTGATATGCCATGCAGCGGGATAGGTGTACAACAGCTTCTATGAAGCCTTAGTCACTCTTCTGCTTTAGCTGAAGGCTAGTAAGCTTTTCTGGACTCCTAGACCCCTCGCGGCAGCACTCGCTTCCCTACCAAGGCACTGAGCACCCCCAGGCTCTCCTGAGTCGAAGATCAACATTCAGACACGTAGACCCTTCGGAGTACCCGTGTCTGTGCCGAGTGAAGGAGAGCATGATGCACACTTCGTCGCGGGACCTAGATTTTCTCAGCTCACCAATAGCCTCAGGAACATGATTCTAGGAGGTGCAGCATGCCATGCAAGTCTGCCTGCTTACAGTAGTCCGAGCTGTACTGAGAAAAACTCTTTGCTTACAATTCCTTCTACCACCTCATAGCTGAAGTCAACCTACCTCTAGGAGAAAGTCGGCTTGTGGTCCAAGTGCAACTAGAGCACACTTTCTGGTATAATGCTACAGGCTTTTGGAAGATGCCCAGGAGCCAGGACACCTAGGGAATTCTTTCATTTAGGCAGTTCGCTACACGCAGAACACCCGGCATAGGAAAGTGGATTCTCCAAGACCCAGGGAGTAGCTAGGTCTCTTTTGACTTGTTAGAAAGCACAGATGCTTCTATTGCGTGTCAACCTGGAAATGGCGGCCTTAGGAGTCAAGCCTTGTTTTCCCGTCTTGAAAGCTCCATTCAAGCGGCCTTAAAGCTACCTGAGAAACACTGTGGTTGTGGGACTTGTATTCACTCCAGGCATGGCTCTGGAAGAATATGAGTTATCTCGAAAGAAAGCGGGTGCTTCCAGGCTCTGGTTAGGAGCATATCCTGCCCTGCACTAGAGCTAAGGGGAATCTTGACGTGCACTCTACCCTGGCCTACAGCTCTGATTTGCCCTCCAGAAGGGTAGTTGTGCAGCCTTTTCCTTGAGTCCTTAGTCACAGTTCTGCATTAGTTTAAAGGTACTAATCTTCTCAGGACTCCAGTCCCACTCGTGCCAGTACCCGTTTCCGTACAAGAACTCTGAGTACCCCAGGGCTCCCCTGGGCTTGCCGGGCCACACTCACACCCGTAGGCCCTTCACTGTGCCCCTCTGTAGGCCGAGTGAAGCATAACAAACTGCACTCTTTCTTGGGAAAGCTAGATTTCCTCAGCTCACCAGCAGCCTCTGGAACACGGTTCTAGCAAGTCCAGCATACCATGGAAGTCTGCCTCATCGCCCTATTCTGAGCTGTACTGAGCAAAACTCTCTGCTTTGAAGTCCTTCGAGGACCTCATACCTGAAGTCACCGTATCTCAAGGAGAAAGACGGCTTGCATTCCCACTTCCACTAAAGCACAGTTTTCTGTGTAACACTTCAGGCTTTGGGGACAGGCACAGGGCTCTTAGGAGACCTAGGGCAGTCTATTGTCTAGGCACGTCGCTACATGTACAACACCCTGTGCAGAAAACTTGATTCTGGGAAGAGCCAAGTAGCTAGCTAGGTCTCTTTTGTCCTCTTAGAAACCACAGATACTTACGCTGCGTGTCAATCTGGAAACAGGACCTGATGGGACTAGCCTTGTTTCCCATCATGAAAGCTCCTTTTATGCGCCTTGAAGCTAAGTGAAAAACACTGTTGGTGTCGTGCTTATACACACGACAGGCATGGCTGTGAGAGGGAAAAAGAGGTGTCACGAAGAAACATGGTATTCCAGTTTCTGAGTCAGAGCTGATCCTGTCCTGTTCTATAGCTAAAGGGAAACTCAAAGTGAGGCCTAACTTCGAAGGAGGGCCCTGATATGCCTTACAGCGGGTTAGGCGTGCAACAGCTTCCATGAGGCCTTAGTCGCTCTCCTGCTTTAGTTGAACGCTAGTAAGCTTTTCAGGCCGCCTAGATCCCTCGCGGCAGCACTCGTTTCCGTACAAGGATACTGAGTACCCGCAGGCTCCCCTGGGCTTGCTGGGCCGCACTCAGACCCGTAGGCCCATCAGGGTGCCCCTGGGTAGGCCGAGTGAAGGGTAACCCGCTGCACTCTTCCTTGGGCGAGCTAGATATCCCCAGCTCACCAACGGCTTCATGAACACGGTTCTAGCAAGGCCAGCATACCATGGAAGTCGTCCTCGTTGCCCTAGTCTGAGCGGTACTGAGAAAAACTCTCTGCTTACAAGTCCTTCTAGGACCTCATCCCTGAAGTCACCATATCTCTAGGAGAAAGGCAGCTTGCACAGCAACTTCCACTACAGCACAGTTTTGTGTGGAACACTTCAGGTTTTTGGGAGAGGCACAGGACCCTAGGAGACCTAGGGCAGTCTGTCATCGAAGCAGTTCGCTACACGCAGAGGGCCCTATGCAGAAAAGTTGAATCAGGGAAGAGCCAGGGAGGTAGCTAGGTCTCTTTTGACCTGCCAGTACCCACAGACACTTATGCTGCATGTCAATCTGGTGATGGTGCCTGATGCGACTGGCCTTGTTTTCCCACCTTGAAAGCTCTTCTTCTGCGCCTTGAAGCTCCCTTAAAAACACTGTGGTTGTCAGGCTTATACTCACGGCAGGCATGGCTGTGAGAGGGCAAAAGAGGTTTCACGACGAGACAGGGTATTTCAGTTTCTAAATCAGAGCTGATCCTGTCCTGTTTTATAGCTAAGGGGAAACTCAAAGTGAGCCCTCGCTTCGAAGGCGGCCCCTGATATGCCTTACAGCGGGGTAGGCGTGCAACAGCTTCCATGAGGCCTGAGTCGCTCTTCTGCTTTAGTTGAACGCCAGTAAGCTTTTCAGGCCTCCTAGATCCCTCGCGGCAGCACTCGTTTCCGTACAAGGATACTGAGTACCCGCAGGCTCCCCTGGGCTTGCTGGGCCACACTCAGACCCGTAGGCCCATCAGGGTGCCCCTGGGTAGGCCGAGTGAAGGGTCACCCGCTGCACTCTTCCTTGGGCGAGCTAGATATCCCCAGCTCACCAACGGCTTCATGAACACGGTTCTAGCAAGGCCAGCATACCATGGAAGTCGTCCTCGTTGCCCTAGTCTGAGCGGTACTGAGAAAAACTCTCTGCTTACAAGTCCTTCTAGGACCTCATCCCTGAAGTCACCGTATCTCTAGGAGAAAGGCAGCTTGCACAGCAACTTCCACTACAGCACAGTTTTGCGTGGAACACTTCAGGTTTTTGGGAGAGGCACAGGACCCTAGGAGACCTAGGGCAGTCTTTCATCTAAGCAGTTCGCTACACGCAGAGCGCCCTATGCAGAAAAGTTGAATCAGGGAAGAGCCAGGGAGGTAGCTAGGTCTCTTTTGACCTGCCAGTACCCACGGACACTTATGCTGCGTGTCAACCTGGTGATGGTGCCTCATGCGACTGGCTTTGTTTTCCCACCTTGAAAGCTCTTCTTCTGCGCCTTGAAGCTCCCTTAAAAACACTGTGGTTGTCAGGCTTATACTCACGGCAGGCATGGCTGTGAGAGGGAAAAAGAGGTTACACGAAGAGACAGGGTATTTCAGTTTCTGAGTCAGAGCTCATCCTGCCTTGTTATGTAGCTAAATGGAAACTCAAAGTGAGCCCTAGCTTCGAAGGAGGGCCCTGATATGCCATGCAGCGGGATAGGCGTACAACAGCTTCTATGAAGCCTTAGTCACTCTTCTGCTTTAGCTGAAGGCTAGTAAGCTTTTCTGGACTCCTAGACCCCTCGCGGCAGCACTCGCTTCCCTACAAAGGCACTGAGCACCCCCAGGCTCTCCTGAGTCGAAGATCAACATTCAGACACGTAGACCCTTCGGAGTACCCGTGTCTGTGCCGAGTGAAGGAGAGCATGATGCACACTTCGTCGCGGGACCTAGATTTTCTCAGCTCACCAATAGCCTCAGGAACATGATTCTAGGAGGTGCAGCATGCCATGCAAGTCTGCCTGCTTACAGTAGTCCGAGCTGTACTGAGAAAAACTCTTTGCTTACAATTCCTTCTACCACCTCATAGCTGAAGTCAACCTACCTCTAGGAGAAAGTCGGCTTGTGGTCCAAGTGCAACTAGAGCACACTTTCTGGTATAATGCTACAGGCTTTTGGAAGATGCCCAGGAGCCAGGACACCTAGGGAATTCTTTCATTTAGGCAGTTCGCTACACGCAGAACACCCGGCATAGGAAAGTGGATTCTCCAAGACCCAGGGAGTAGCTAGGTCTCTTTTGACTTGTTAGAAAGCACAGATGCTTCTTCTGCGTGTCAACCTGGAAACGGCGGCCTTAGGAGTCAAGCCTTGTTTTCCCGTCTTGAAAGCTCCATTCAAGCGGCCTTAAAGCTACCTGAGAAACACTGTGGTTGTGGGACTTGTATTCACTCCAGGCATGGCTCTGGAAGAATATGAGTTATCTCGAAAGAAAGCGGGTGCTTCCAGGCTCTGGTTAGGAGCATATCCTGCCCTGCACTAGAGCTAAGGGGAATCTTGACGTGCACTCTACCCTGGCCTACAGCTTTGATTTGCCCTCCAGAAGGGTAGTTGTGCAGCCTTTTCCTTGAGTCCTTAGTCACAGTTCTGCATTAGTTTAAAGGTACTAATCTTCTCAGGACTCCAGTCCCACTCGTGCCAGTACCCGTTTCCGTACAAGAACTCTGAGTACCCCAGGGCTCCCCTGGGCTTGCCGGGCCACACTCACACCCGTAGGCCCTTCACTGTGCCCCTCTGTAGGCCGAGTGAAGCATAACAAACTGCACTCTTTCTTGGGAAAGCTAGAATTCCTCAGCTCACCAGCAGCCTCTGGAACACGGTTCTAGCAAGTCCAGCATACCATGGAAGTCTGCCTCATCGCCCTATTCTGAGCTGTACTGAGCAAAACTCTCTGCTTTGAAGTCCTTCGAGGACCTCATACCTGAAGTCACCGTATCTCAAGGAGAAAGACGGCTTGCATTCCCACTTCCACTAAAGCACAGTTTTCTGTGTAACACTTCAGGCTTTGGGGACAGGCACAGGGCTCTTAGGAGACCTAGGGCAGTCTATTGTCTAGGCACGTCGCTACATGTACAACACCCTGTGCAGAAAACTTGATTCTGGGAAGAGCCAAGTAGCTAGCTAGGTCTCTTTTGTCCTCTTAGAAACCACAGATACTTACGCTGCGTGTCAATCTGGAAACAGGACCTGATGGGACTAGCCTTGTTTCCCATCATGAAAGCTCCTTTTATGCGCCTTGAAGCTAAGTGAAAAACACTGTTGGTGTCGTGCTTATACACACGACAGGCATGGCTGTGAGAGGGAAAAAGAGGTGTCACGAAGAAACATGGTATTCCAGTTTCTGAGTCAGAGCTGATTCTGTCCTGTTCTATAGCTAAAGGGAAACTCAAAGTGAGGCCTAACTTCGAAGGAGGGCCCTGATATGCCTTACAGCGGGTTAGGCGTGCAACAGCTTCCATGAGGCCTTAGTCGCTCTCCTGCTTTAGTTGAACGCTAGTAAGCTTTTCAGGCCGCCTAGATCCCTCGCGGCAGCACTCGTTTCCGTACAAGGATACTGAGTACCCGCAGGCTCCCCTGGGCTTGCTGGGCCGCACTCAGACCCGTAGGCCCATCAGGGTGCCCCTGGGTAGGCCGAGTGAAGGGTAACCCGCTGCACTCTTCCTTGGGCGAGCTAGATATCCCCAGCTCACCAACGGCTTCATGAACACGGTTCTAGCAAGGCCAGCATACCATGGAAGTCGTCCTCGTTGCCCTAGTCTGAGCGGTACTGAGAAAAACTCTCTGCTTACAAGTCCTTCCAGGACCTCATCCCTGAAGTCACCGTATCTCTAGGAGAAAGGCAGCTTGCACAGCAACTTCCACTACAGCACAGTTTTGTGTGGAACACTTCAGGTTTTTGGGAGAGGCACAGGACCCTAGGAGACCTAGGGCAGTCTGTCATCGAAGCAGTTCGCTACACGCAGAGGGCCCTATGCAGAAAAGTTGAATCAGGGAAGAGCCAGGGAGGTAGCTAGGTCTCTTTTGACCTGCCAGTACCCACAGACACTTATGCTGCATGTCAATCTGGTGATGGTGCCTGATGCGACTGGCCTTGTTTTCCCACCTTGAAAGCTCTTCTTATGCGCCTTGAAGCTCCCTTAAAAACACTGTGGTTGTCAGGCTTATACTCACGGCAGGCATGGCTGTGAGAGGGAAAAAGAGGTTACACGAAGAGACAGGGTATTTCAGTTTCTGAGTCAGAGCTCATCCTGCCTTGTTATGTAGCTAAATGGAAACTCAAAGTGAGCCCTAGCTTCGAAGGAGGGCCCTGATATGCCATGCAGCGGGATAGGCGTACAACAGCTTCTATGAAGCCTTAGTCACTCTTCTGCTTTAGCTGAAGGCTAGTAAGCTTTTCTGGACTCCTAGACCCCTCGCGGCAGCACTCGCTTCCCTACAAAGGCACTGAGCACCCCCAGGCTCTCCTGAGTCGAAGATCAACATTCAGACACGTAGACCCTTCGGAGTACCCGTGTCTGTGCCGAGTGAAGGAGAGCATGATGCACACTTCGTCGCGGGACCTAGATTTTCTCAGCTCACCAATAGCCTCAGGAACATGATTCTAGGAGGTGCAGCATGCCATGCAAGTCTGCCTGCTTACAGTAGTCCGAGCTGTACTGAGAAAAACTCTTTGCTTACAATTCCTTCTACCACCTCATAGCTGAAGTCAACCTACCTCTAGGAGAAAGTCGGCTTGTGGTCCAAGTGCAACTAGAGCACACTTTCTGGTATAATGCTACAGGCTTTTGGAAGATGCCCAGGAGCCAGGACACCTAGGGAATTCTTTCATTTAGGCAGTTCGCTACACGCAGAACACCCGGCATAGGAAAGTGGATTCTCCAAGACCCAGGGAGTAGCTAGGTCTCTTTTGACTTGTTAGAAAGCACAGATGCTTCTTCTGCGTGTCAACCTGGAAATGGCGGCCTTAGGAGTCAAGCCTTGTTTTCCCGTCTTGAAAGCTCCATTCAAGCGGCCTAAAAGCTACCTGAGAAACACTGTGGTTGTGGGACTTGTATTCACTCCAGGCATGGCTCTGGAAGAATATGAGTTATCTCGAAAGAAAGCGGGTGCTTCCAGGCTCTGGTTAGGAGCATATCCTGCCCTGCACTAGAGCTAAGGGGAATCTTGACGTGCACTCTACCCTGGCCTACAGCTTTGATTTGCCCTCCAGAAGGGTAGTTGTGCAGCCTTTTCCTTGAGTCCTTAGTCACAGTTCTGCATTAGTTTAAAGGTACTAATCTTCTCAGGACTCCAGTCCCACTCGTGCCAGTACCCGTTTCCGTACAAGAACTCTGAATACCCCAGGGCTCCCCTGGGCTTGCCGGGCCACACTCACACCCGTAGGCCCTTCACTGTGCCCCTCTGTAGGCCGAGTGAAGCATAACAAACTGCACTCTTTCTTGGGAAAGCTAGAATTCCTCAGCTCACCAGCAGCCTCTGGAACACGGTTCTAGCAAGTCCAGCATACCATGGAAGTCTGCCTCATCGCCCTATTCTGAGCTGTACTGAGCAAAACTCTCTGCTTTGAAGTCCTTCGAGGACCTCATACCTGAAGTCACCGTATCTCAAGGAGAAAGACGGCTTGCATTCCCACTTCCACTAAAGCACAGTTTTCTGTGTAACACTTCAGGCTTTGGGGACAGGCACAGGGCTCTTAGGAGACCTAGGGCAGTCTATTGTCTAGGCACGTCGCTACATGTACAACACCCTGTGTAGAAAACTTGATTCTGGGAAGAGCCAAGTAGCTAGCTAGGTCTCTTTTGTCCTCTTAGAAACCACAGATACTTACGCTGCGTGTCAATCTGGAAACAGGACCTGATGGGACTAGCCTTGTTTCCCATCATGAAAGCTCCTTTTATGCGCCTTGAAGCTAAGTGAAAAACACTGTTGGTGTCGTGCTTATACACACGACAGGCATGGCTGTGAGAGGGAAAAAGAGGTGTCACGAAGAAACATGGTATTCCAGTTTCTGAGTCAGAGCTGATCCTGTCCTGTTCTATAGCTAAAGGGAAACTCAAAGTGAGGCCTAACTTCGAAGGAGGGCCCTGATATGCCTTACAGCGGGTTAGGCGTGCAACAGCTTCCATGAGGCCTTAGTCGCTCTCCTGCTTTAGTTGAACGCTAGTAAGCTTTTCAGGCCGCCTAGATCCCTCGCGGCAGCACTCGTTTCCGTACAAGGATACTGAGTACCCGCAGGCTCCCCTGGGCTTGCTGGGCTGCACTCAGACCCGTAGGCCCATCAGGGTGCCCCTGGGTAGGCCGAGTGAAGGGTAACCCGCTGCACTCTTCCTTGGGCGAGCTAGATATCCCCAGCTCACCAACGGCTTCATGAACACGGTTCTAGCAAGGCCAGCATACCATGGAAGTCGTCCTCGTTGCCCTAGTCTGAGCGGTACTGAGAAAAACTCTCTGCTTACAAGTCCTTCTAGGACCTCATCCCTGAAGTCACCGTATCTCTAGGAGAAAGGCAGCTTGCACAGCAACTTCCACTACAGCACAGTTTTGTGTGGAACACTTCAGGTTTTTGGGAGAGGCACAGGACCCTAGGAGACCTAGGGCAGTCTGTCATCGAAGCAGTTCGCTACACGCAGAGGGCCCTATGCAGAAAAGTTGAATCAGGGAAGAGCCAGGGAGGTAGCTAGGTCTCTTTTGACCTGCCAGTACCCACAGACACTTATGCTGCATGTCAATCTGGTGATGGTGCCTGATGCGACTGGCCTTGTTTTCCCACCTTGAAAGCTCTTCTTATGCGCCTTGAAGCTCCCTTAAAAACACTGTGGTTGTCAGGCTTATACTCATGGCAGGCATGGCTGTGAGAGGGCAAAAGAGGTTTCACGACGAGACAGGGTATTTCAGTTTCTAAATCAGAGCTGATCCTGTCCTGTTTTATAGCTAAGGGGAAACTCAAAGTGAGCCCTTGATTCGAAGGCGGCCCCTGATATGCCTTACAGCGGGGTAGGCGTGCAACAGCTTCCATGAGGCCTGAGTCGCTCTTCTGCTTTAGTTGAACGCCAGTAAGCTTTTCAGGCCTCCTAGATCCCTCGCGGCAGCACTCGTTTCCGTACAAGGATACTGAGTACCCCCAGGCTCCCCTGGGCTTGCTGGGCCACACTCAGACCCGTAGGCCCATCAGGGTGCCCCTGGGTAGGCCGAGTGAAGGGTCACCCGCTGCACTCTTCCTTGGGCGAGCTAGATATCCCCAGCTCACCAACGGCTTCATGAACACGGTTCTAGCAAGGCCAGCATACCATGGAAGTCGTCCTCGTTGCCGTAGTCTGAGCGGTACTGAGAAAAACTCTCTGCTTACAAGTCCTTCCAGGACCTCATCCCTGAAGTCACCGTATCTCTAGGAGAAAGGCAGCTTGCACAGCAACTTCCACTACAGCACAGTTTTGTGTGGAACACTTCAGGTTTTTGGGAGAGGCACAGGACCCTAGGAGACCTAGGGCAGTCTTTCATCTAAGCAGTTCGCTACACGCAGAGCGCCCTATGCAGAAAAGTTGAATCAGTGAAGAGCCAGGGAGGTAGCTAGGTCTCTTTTGACCTGCCAGTACCCACAGACACTTATGCTGCATGTCAAACTGGTGATGGTGCCTGATGCGACTGGCCTTTTTTTCCCACCTTGAAAGCTCTTCTTATGCGCCTTGAAGCTCCCTTAAAAACACTGTGGTTGTCAGGCTTATACTCACGGCAGGCATGGCTGTGAGAGGGCAAAAGAGGTTTCACGACGAGACAGGGTATTTCAGTTTCTAAATCATAGCTGATCCTGTCCTGTTTTATAGCTAAGGGGAAACTCAAAGTGAGCCCTAGCTTCGAAGGCGGCCCCTGATATGCCTTACAGCGGGGTAGGCGTGCAACAGCTTCCATGAGGCCTGAGTCACTCTTCTGCTTTAGTTGAACGCCAGTAAGCTTTTCAGGCCTCCTAGATCCCTCGCGGCAGCACTCGCTTCCCTACCAAGGCACTGAGCACCCCCAGGCTCTCCTGAGTCGAAGATCAACATTCAGACACGTAGACCCTTCGGAGTACCCGTGTCTGTGCCGAGTGAAGGAGAGCATGATGCACACTTCGTCGCGGGACCTAGATTTTCTCAGCTCACCAATAGCCTCAGGAACATGATTCTAGGAGGTGCAGCATGCCATGCAAGTCTGCCTGCTTACAGTAGTCCGAGCTGTACTGAGAAAAACTCTTTGCTTACAATTCCTTCTACCACCTCATAGCTGAAGTCAACCTACCTCTAGGAGAAAGTCGGCTTGTGGTCCAAGTGCAACTAGAGCACACTTTCTGGTATAATGCTACAGGCTTTTGGAAGATGCCCAGGAGCCAGGACACCTAGGGAATTCTTTCATTTAGGCAGTTCGCTACACGCAGAACACCCGGCATAGGAAAGTGGATTCTCCAAGACCCAGGGAGTAGCTAGGTCTCTTTTGACTTGTTAGAAAGCACAGATGCTTCTTCTGCGTGTCAACCTGGAAATGGCGGCCTTAGGAGTCAAGCCTTGTTTTCCCGTCTTGAAAGCTCCATTCAAGCGGCCTAAAAGCTACCTGAGAAACACTGTGGTTGTGGGACTTGTATTCACTCCAGGCATGGCTCTGGAAGAATATGAGTTATCTCGAAAGAAAGCGGGTGCTTCCAGGCTCTGGTTAGGAGCATATCCTGCCCTGCACTAGAGCTAAGGGGAATCTTGACGTGCACTCTACCCTGGCCTACAGCTTTGATTTGCCCTCCAGAAGGGTAGTTGTGCAGCCTTTTCCTTGAGTCCTTAGTCACAGTTCTGCATTAGTTTAAAGGTACTAATCTTCTCAGGACTCCAGTCCCACTCGTGCCAGTACCCGTTTCCGTACAAGAACTCTGAGTACCCCAGGGCTCCCCTGGGCTTACCGGGCCACACTCACACCCGTAGGCCCTTCACTGTGCCCCTCTGTAGGCCGAGTGAAGCATAACAAACTGCACTCTTTCTTGGGAAAGCTAGAATTCCTCAGCTCACCAGCAGCCTCTGGAACACGGTTCTAGCAAGTCCAGCATACCATGGAAGTCTGCCTCATCGCCCTATTCTGAGCTGTACTGAGCAAAACTCTCTGCTTTGAAGTCCTTCGAGGACCTCATACCTGAAGTCACCGTATCTCAAGGAGAAAGACGGCTTGCATTCCCACTTCCACTAAAGCACAGTTTTCTGTGTAACACTTCAGGCTTTGGGGACAGGCACAGGGCTCTTAGGAGACCTAGGGCAGTCTATTGTCTAGGCACGTCGCTACATGTACAACACCCTGTGTAGAAAACTTGATTCTGGGAAGAGCCAAGTAGCTAGCTAGGTCTCTTTTGTCCTCTTAGAAACCACAGATACTTACGCTGCGTGTCAATCTGGAAACAGGACCTGATGGGACTAGCCTTGTTTCCCATCATGAAAGCTCCTTTTATGCGCCTTGAAGCTAAGTGAAAAACACTGTTGGTGTCGTGCTTATACACACGACAGGCATGGCTGTGAGAGGGAAAAAGAGGTGTCACGAAGAAACATGGTATTCCAGTTTCTGAGTCAGAGCTGATCCTGTCCTGTTCTATAGCTAAAGGGAAACTCAAAGTGAGGCCTAACTTCGAAGGAGGGCCCTGATATGCCTTACAGCGGGTTAGGCGTGCAACAGCTTCCATGAGGCCTTAGTCGCTCTCCTGCTTTAGTTGAACGCTAGTAAGGTTTTCTGGCCGCCTAGATCCCTCGCGGCAGCACTCGTTTCCGTACAAGGATACTGAGTACCCGCAGGCTCCCCTGGGCTTGCTGGGCCGCACTCAGACCCGTAGGCCCATCAGGGTGCCCCTGGGTAGGCCGAGTGAAGGGTAACCCGCTGCACTCTTCCTTGGGCGAGCTAGATATCCCCAGCTCACCAACGGCTTCATGAACACGGTTCTAGCAAGGCCAGCATACCATGGAAGTCGTCCTCGTTGCCCTAGTCTGAGCGGTACTGAGAAAAACTCTCTGCTTACAAGTCCTTCCAGGACCTCATCCCTGAAGTCACCGTATCTCTAGGAGAAAGGCAGCTTGCACAGCAACTTCCACTACAGCACAGTTTTGTGTGGAACACTTCAGGTTTTTGGGAGAGGCACAGGACCCTAGGAGACCTAGGGCAGTCTTTCATCTAAGCAGTTCGCTACACGCAGAGCGCCCTATGCAGAAAAGTTGAATCAGTGAAGAGCCAGGGAGGTAGCTAGGTCTCTTTTGACCTGCCAGTACCCACAGACACTTATGCTGCATGTCAAACTGGTGATGGTGCCTGATGCGACTGGCCTTTTTTTCCCACCTTGAAAGCTCTTCTTATGCGCCTTGAAGCTCCCTTAAAAACACTGTGGTTGTCAGGCTTATACTCACGGCAGGCATGGCTGTGAGAGGGCAAAAGAGGTTTCACGACGAGACAGGGTATTTCAGTTTCTAAATCATAGCTGATCCTGTCCTGTTTTATAGCTAAGGGGAAACTCAAAGTGAGCCCTCGCTTCGAAGGCGGCCCCTGATATGCCTTACAGCGGGGTAGGCGTGCAACAGCTTCCATGAGGCCTGAGTCACTCTTCTGCTTTAGTTGAACGCCAGTAAGCTTTTCAGGCCTCCTAGATCCCTCGCGGCAGCACTCGCTTCCCTACCAAGGCACTGAGCACCCCCAGGCTCTCCTGAGTCGAAGATCAACATTCAGACACGTAGACCCTTCGGAGTACCCGTGTCTGTGCCGAGTGAAGGAGAGCATGATGCACACTTCGTCGCGGGACCTAGATTTTCTCAGCTCACCAATAGCCTCAGGAACATGATTCTAGGAGGTGCAGCATGCCATGCAAGTCTGCCTGCTTACAGTAGTCCGAGCTGTACTGAGAAAAACTCTTTGCTTACAATTCCTTCTACCACCTCATAGCTGAAGTCAACCTACCTCTAGGAGAAAGTCGGCTTGTGGTCCAAGTGCAACTAGAGCACACTTTCTGGTATAATGCTACAGGCTTTTGGAAGATGCCCAGGAGCCAGGACACCTAGGGAATTCTTTCATTTAGGCAGTTCGCTACACGCAGAACACCCGGCATAGGAAAGTGGATTCTCCAAGACCCAGGGAGTAGCTAGGTCTCTTTTGACTTGTTAGAAAGCACAGATGCTTCTTCTGCGTGTCAACCTGGAAATGGCGGCCTTAGGAGTCAAGCCTTGTTTTCCCGTCTTGAAAGCTCCATTCAAGCGGCCTAAAAGCTACCTGAGAAACACTGTGGTTGTGGGACTTGTATTCACTCCAGGCATGGCTCTGGAAGAATATGAGTTATCTCGAAAGAAAGCGGGTGCTTCCAGGCTCTGGTTAGGAGCATATCCTGCCCTGCACTAGAGCTAAGGGGAATCTTGACGTGCACTCTACCCTGGCCTACAGCTTTGATTTGCC
The DNA here is from genome assembly GCF_028564815.1 of Eubalaena glacialis. NCBI lineage: Eukaryota > Metazoa > Chordata > Mammalia > Artiodactyla > Balaenidae > Eubalaena > Eubalaena glacialis. Next base: position 93,931,170 of record NC_083724.1, read on the forward strand.
CTCCAGAAGGGTAGTTGTGCAGCCTTTTCCTTGAGTCCTTAGTCACAGTTCTGCATTAGTTTAAAGGTACTAATCTTCTCAGGACTCCAGTCCCACTCGTGCCAGTACCCGTTTCCGTACAAGAACTCTGAGTACCCCAGGGCTCCCCTGGGCTTACCGGGCCACACTCACACCCGTAGGCCCTTCACTGTGCCCCTCTGTAGGCCGAGTGAAGCATAACAAACTGCACTCTTTCTTGGGAAAGCTAGAATTCCTCAGCTCACCAGCAGCCTCTGGAACACGGTTCTAGCAAGTCCAGCATACCATGGAAGTCTGCCTCATCGCCCTATTCTGAGCTGTACTGAGCAAAACTCTCTGCTTTGAAGTCCTTCGAGGACCTCATACCTGAAGTCACCGTATCTCAAGGAGAAAGACGGCTTGCATTCCCACTTCCACTAAAGCACAGTTTTCTGTGTAACACTTCAGGCTTTGGGGACAGGCACAGGGCTCTTAGGAGACCTAGGGCAGTCTATTGTCTAGGCACGTCGCTACATGTACAACACCCTGTGTAGAAAACTTGATTCTGGGAAGAGCCAAGTAGCTAGCTAGGTCTCTTTTGTCCTCTTAGAAACCACAGATACTTACGCTGCGTGTCAATCTGGAAACAGGACCTGATGGGACTAGCCTTGTTTCCCATCATGAAAGCTCCTTTTATGCGCCTTGAAGCTAAGTGAAAAACACTGTTGGTGTCGTGCTTATACACACGACAGGCATGGCTGTGAGAGGGAAAAAGAGGTGTCACGAAGAAACATGGTATTCCAGTTTCTGAGTCAGAGCTGATCCTGTCCTGTTCTATAGCTAAAGGGAAACTCAAAGTGAGGCCTAATTTCGAAGGAGGGCCCTGATATGCCTTACAGCGGGTTAGGCGTGCAACAGCTTCCATGAGGCCTTAGTCGCTCTCCTGCTTTAGTTGAACGCTAGTAAGGTTTTCTGGCCGCCTAGATCCCTCGCGGCAGCACTCGTTTCCGTACAAGGATACTGAGTACCCGCAGGCTCCCCTGGGCTTGCTGGGCCGCACTCAGACCCGTAGGCCCATCAGGGTGCCCCTGGGTAGGCCGAGTGAAGGGTAACCCGCTGCACTCTTCCTTGGGCGAGCTAGATATCCCCAGCTCACCAACGGCTTCATGAACACGGTTCTAGCAAGGCCAGCATACCATGGAAGTCGTCCTCGTTGCCCTAGTCTGAGCGGTACTGAGAAAAACTCTCTGCTTACAAGTCCTTCTAGGACCTCATCCCTGAAGTCACCGTATCTCTAGGAGAAAGGCAGCTTGCACAGCAACTTCCACTACAGCACAGTTTTGTGTGGAACACTTCAGGTTTTTGGGAGAGGCACAGGACCCTAGGAGACCTAGGGCAGTCTGTCATCGAAGCAGTTCGCTACACGCAGAGGGTCCTATGCAGAAAAGTTGAATCAGGGAAGAGCCAGGGAGGAAGCTAGGTCTCTTTTGACCTGCCAGTACCCACAGACACTTATGCTGCATGTCAATCTGGTGATGGTGCCTGATGCGACTGGCCTTGTTTTCCCACCTTGAAAGCTCTTCTTCTGCGCCTTGAAGCTCCCTTAAAAACACTGTGGTTGTCAGGCTTATACTCACGGCAGGCATGGCTGTGAGAGGGCAAAAGAGGTTTCACGACGAGACAGGGTATTTCAGTTTCTAAATCAGAGCTGATCCTGTCCTGTTTTATAGCTAAGGGGAAACTCAAAGTGAGCCCTCGCTTCGAAGGCGGCCCCTGATATGCCTTACAGCGGGGTAGGCGTGCAACTGCTTCCATGAGGCCTGAGTCGCTCTTCTGCTTTAGTTGAACGCCAGTAAGCTTTTCAGGCCTCCTAGATCCCTCGCGGCAGCACTCGTTTCCGTACAAGGATACTGAGTACCCCCAGGCTCCCCTGGGCTTGCTGGGCCACACTCAGACCCGTAGGCCCATCAGGGTGCCCCTGGGTAGGCCGAGTGAAGGGTAACCCGCTGCACTCTTCCTTGGGCGAGCTAGATATCCCCAGCTCACCAACGGCTTCATGAACACGGTTCTAGCAAGGCCAGCATACCATGGAAGTCGTCCTCGTTGCCCTAGTCTGAGCGGTACTGAGAAAAACTCTCTGCTTACAAGTCCTTCTAGGACCTCATCCCTGAAGTCACCGTATCTCTAGGAGAAAGGCAGCTTGCACAGCAACTTCCACTACAGCACAGTTTTGTGTGGAACACTTCAGGTTTTTGGGAGAGGCACAGGACCCTAGGAGACCTAGGGCAGTCTTTCATCTAAGCAGTTCGCTACACGCAGAGCGCCCTATGCAGAAAAGTTGAATCAGGGAAGAGCCAGGGAGGTAGCTAGGTCTCTTTTGACCTGCCAGTACCCACGGACACTTATGCTGCGTGTCAACCTGGTGATGGTGCCTCATGCGACTGGCTTTGTTTTCCCACCTTGAAAGCTCTTCTTCTGCGCCTTGAAGCTCCCTTAAAAACACTGTGGTTGTCAGGCTTATACTCACGGCAGGCATGGCTGTGAGAGGGAAAAAGAGGTTACACGAAGAGACAGGGTATTTCAGTTTCTGAGTCAGAGCTCATCCTGCCTTGTTATGTAGCTAAATGGAAACTCAAAGTGAGCCCTAGCTTCGAAGGAGGGCCCTGATATGCCATGCAGCGGGATAGGCGTACAACAGCTTCTATGAAGCCTTAGTCACTCTTCTGCTTTAGCTGAAGGCTAGTAAGCTTTTCTGGACTCCTAGACCCCTCGCGGCAGCACTCGCTTCCCTACCAAGGCACTGAGCACCCCCAGGCTCTCCTGAGTCGAAGATCAACATTCAGACACGTAGACCCTTCGGAGTACCCGTGTCTGTGCCGAGTGAAGGAGAGCATGATGCACACTTCGTCGCGGGACCTAGATTTTCTCAGCTCACCAATAGCCTCAGGAACATGATTCTAGGAGGTGCAGCATGCCATGCAAGTCTGCCTGCTTACAGTAGTCCGAGCTGTACTGAGAAAAACTCTTTGCTTACAATTCCTTCTACCACCTCATAGCTGAAGTCAACCTACCTCTAGGAGAAAGTCGGCTTGTGGTCCAAGTGCAACTAGAGCACACTTTCTGGTATAATGCTACAGGCTTTTGGAAGATGCCCAGGAGCCAGGACACCTAGGGAATTCTTTCATTTAGGCAGTTCGCTACACGCAGAACACCCGGCATAGGAAAGTGGATTCTCCAAGACCCAGGGAGTAGCTAGGTCTCTTTTGACTTGTTAGAAAGCACAGATGCTTCTTCTGCGTGTCAACCTGGAAATGGCGGCCTTAGGAGTCAAGCCTTGTTTTCCCGTCTTGAAAGCTCCATTCAAGCGGCCTAAAAGCTACCTGAGAAACACTGTGGTTGTGGGACTTGTATTCACTCCAGGCATGGCTCTGGAAGAATATGAGTTATCTCGAAAGAAAGCGGGTGCTTCCAGGCTCTGGTTAGGAGCATATCCTGCCCTGCACTAGAGCTAAGGGGAATCTTGACGTGCACTCTACCCTGGCCTACAGCTTTGATTTGCCCTCCAGAAGGGTAGTTGTGCAGCCTTTTCCTTGAGTCCTTAGTCACAGTTCTGCATTAGTTTAAAGGTACTAATCTTCTCAGGACTCCAGTCCCACTCGTGCCAGTACCCGTTTCCGTACAAGAACTCTGAGTACCCCAGGGCTCCCCTGGGCTTACCGGGCCACACTCACACCCGTAGGCCCTTCACTGTGCCCCTCTGTAGGCCGAGTGAAGCATAACAAACTGCACTCTTTCTTGGGAAAGCTAGAATTCCTCAGCTCACCAGCAGCCTCTGGAACACGGTTCTAGCAAGTCCAGCATACCATGGAAGTCTGCCTCATCGCCCTATTCTGAGCTGTACTGAGCAAAACTCTCTGCTTTGAAGTCCTTCGAGGACCTCATACCTGAAGTCACCGTATCTCAAGGAGAAAGACGGCTTGCATTCCCACTTCCACTAAAGCACAGTTTTCTGTGTAACACTTCAGGCTTTGGGGACAGGCACAGGGCTCTTAGGAGACCTAGGGCAGTCTATTGTCTAGGCACGTCGCTACATGTACAACACCCTGTGTAGAAAACTTGATTCTGGGAAGAGCCAAGTAGCTAGCTAGGTCTCTTTTGTCCTCTTAGAAACCACAGATACTTACGCTGCGTGTCAATCTGGAAACAGGACCTGATGGGACTAGCCTTGTTTCCCATCATGAAAGCTCCTTTTATGCGCCTTGAAGCTAAGTGAAAAACACTGTTGGTGTCGTGCTTATACACACGACAGGCATGGCTGTGAGAGGGAAAAAGAGGTGTCACGAAGAAACATGGTATTCCAGTTTCTGAGTCAGAGCTGATCCTGTCCTGTTCTATAGCTAAAGGGAAACTCAAAGTGAGGCCTAACTTCGAAGGAGGGCCCTGATATGCCTTACAGCGGGTTAGGCGTGCAACAGCTTCCATGAGGCCTTAGTCGCTCTCCTGCTTTAGTTGAACGCTAGTAAGGTTTTCTGGCCGCCTAGATCCCTCGCGGCAGCACTCGTTTCCGTACAAGGATACTGAGTACCCGCAGGCTCCCCTGGGCTTGCTGGGCCGCACTCAGACCCGTAGGCCCATCAGGGTGCCCCTGGGTAGGCCGAGTGAAGGGTAACCCGCTGCACTCTTCCTTGGGCGAGCTAGATATCCCCAGCTCACCAACGGCTTCATGAACACGGTTCTAGCAAGGCCAGCATACCATGGAAGTCGTCCTCGTTGCCCTAGTCTGAGCGGTACTGAGAAAAACTCTCTGCTTACAAGTCCTTCCAGGACCTCATCCCTGAAGTCACCGTATCTCTAGGAGAAAGGCAGCTTGCACAGCAACTTCCACTACAGCACAGTTTTGTGTGGAACACTTCAGGTTTTTGGGAGAGGCACAGGACCCAAGGAGACCTAGGGCAGTCTTTCATCTAAGCAGTTCGCTACACGCAGAGCGCCCTATGCAGAAAAGTTGAATCAGTGAAGAGCCAGGGAGGTAGCTAGGTCTCTTTTGACCTGCCAGTACCCACAGACACTTATGCTGCATGTCAAACTGGTGATGGTGCCTGATGCGACTGGCCTTTTTTTCCCACCTTGAAAGCTCTTCTTATGCGCCTTGAAGCTCCCTTAAAAACACTGTGGTTGTCAGGCTTATACTCACGGCAGGCATGGCTGTGAGAGGGCAAAAGAGGTTTCACGACGAGACAGGGTATTTCAGTTTCTAAATCATAGCTGATCCTGTCCTGTTTTATAGCTAAGGGGAAACTCAAAGTGAGCCCTCGCTTCGAAGGCGGCCCCTGATATGCCTTACAGCGGGGTAGGCGTGCAACAGCTTCCATGAGGCCTGAGTCACTCTTCTGCTTTAGTTGAACGCCAGTAAGCTTTTCAGGCCTCCTAGATCCCTCGCGGCAGCACTCGCTTCCCTACCAAGGCACTGAGCACCCCCAGGCTCTCCTGAGTCGAAGATCAACATTCAGACACGTAGACCCTTCGGAGTACCCGTGTCTGTGCCGAGTGAAGGAGAGCATGATGCACACTTCGTCGCGGGACCTAGATTTTCTCAGCTCACCAATAGCCTCAGGAACATGATTCTAGGAGGTGCAGCATGCCATGCAAGTCTGCCTGCTTACAGTAGTCCGAGCTGTACTGAGAAAAACTCTTTGCTTACAATTCCTTCTACCACCTCATAGCTGAAGTCAACCTACCTCTAGGAGAAAGTCGGCTTGTGGTCCAAGTGCAACTAGAGCACACTTTCTGGTATAATGCTACAGGCTTTTGGAAGATGCCCAGGAGCCAGGACACCTAGGGAATTCTTTCATTTAGGCAGTTCGCTACACGCAGAACACCCGGCATAGGAAAGTGGATTCTCCAAGACCCAGGGAGTAGCTAGGTCTCTTTTGACTTGTTAGAAAGCACAGATGCTTCTTCTGCGTGTCAACCTGGAAATGGCGGCCTTAGGAGTCAAGCCTTGTTTTCCCGTCTTGAAAGCTCCATTCAAGCGGCCTAAAAGCTACCTGAGAAACACTGTGGTTGTGGGACTTGTATTCACTCCAGGCATGGCTCTGGAAGAATATGAGTTATCTCGAAAGAAAGCGGGTGCTTCCAGGCTCTGGTTAGGAGCATATCCTGCCCTGCACTAGAGCTAAGGGGAATCTTGACGTGCACTCTACCCTGGCCTACAGCTTTGATTTGCCCTCCAGAAGGGTAGTTGTGCAGCCTTTTCCTTGAGTCCTTAGTCACAGTTCTGCATTAGTTTAAAGGTACTCATCTTCTCAGGACTCCAGGCCCACTCGTGCCAGTACCCGTTTCCGTACAAGAACTCTGAGTACCCCAGGGCTCCCCTGGGCTTGCCGGGCCACACTCACACCCGTAGGCCCTTCACTGTGCCCCTCTGTAGGCCGAGTGAAGCATAACAAACTGCACTCTTTCTTGGGAAAGCTAGAATTCCTCAGCTCACCAGCAGCCTCTGGAACACGGTTCTAGCAAGTCCAGCATACCATGGAAGTCTGCCTCATCGCCCTATTCTGAGCTGTACTGAGCAAAACTCTCTGCTTTGAAGTCCTTCGAGGACCTCATACCTGAAGTCACCGTATCTCAAGGAGAAAGACGGCTTGCATTCCCACTTCCACTAAAGCACAGTTTTCTGTGTAACACTTCAGGCTTTGGGGACAGGCACAGGGCTCTTAGGAGACCTAGGGCAGTCTATTGTCTAGGCACGTCGCTACATGTACAACACCCTGTGTAGAAAACTTGATTCTGGGAAGAGCCAAGTAGCTAGCTAGGTCTCTTTTGTCCTCTTAGAAACCACAGATACTTACGCTGCGTGTCAATCTGGAAACAGGACCTGATGGGACTAGCCTTGTTTCCCATCATGAAAGCTCCTTTTATGCGCCTTGAAGCTAAGTGAAAAACACTGTTGGTGTCGTGCTTATACACACGACAGGCATGGCTGTGAGAGGGAAAAAGAGGTGTCACGAAGAAACATGGTATTCCAGTTTCTGAGTCAGAGCTGATCCTGTCCTGTTCTATAGCTAAAGGGAAACTCAAAGTGAGGCCTAACTTCGAAGGAGGGCCCTGATATGCCTTACAGCGGGTTAGGCGTGCAACAGCTTCCATGAGGCCTTAGTCGCTCTCCTGCTTTAGTTGAACGCTAGTAAGGTTTTCTGGCCGCCTAGATCCCTCGCGGCAGCACTCGTTTCCGTACAAGGATACTGAGTACCCGCAGGCTCCCCTGGGCTTGCTGGGCCGCACTCAGACCCGTAGGCCCATCAGGGTGCCCCTGGGTAGGCCGAGTGAAGGGTAACCCGCTGCACTCTTCCTTGGGCGAGCTAGATATCCCCAGCTCACCAACGGCTTCATGAACACGGTTCTAGCAAGGCCAGCATACCATGGAAGTCGTCCTCGTTGCCCTAGTCTGAGCGGTACTGAGAAAAACTCTCTGCTTACAAGTCCTTCTAGGACCTCATCCCTGAAGTCACCGTATCTCTAGGAGAAAGGCAGCTTGCACAGCAACTTCCACTACAGCACAGTTTTGTGTGGAACACTTCAGGTTTTTGGGAGAGGCACAGGACCCTAGGAGACCTAGGGCAGTCTGTCATCGAAGCAGTTCGCTACACGCAGAGGGTCCTATGCAGAAAAGTTGAATCAGGGAAGAGCCAGGGAGGAAGCTAGGTCTCTTTTGACCTGCCAGTACCCACAGACACTTATGCTGCATGTCAATCTGGTGATGGTGCCTGATGCGACTGGCCTTGTTTTCCCACCTTGAAAGCTCTTCTTCTGCGCCTTGAAGCTCCCTTAAAAACACTGTGGTTGTCAGGCTTATACTCACGGCAGGCATGGCTGTGAGAGGGCAAAAGAGGTTTCACGACGAGACAGGGTATTTCAGTTTCTAAATCAGAGCTGATCCTGTCCTGTTTTATAGCTAAGGGGAAACTCAAAGTGAGCCCTCGCTTCGAAGGCGGCCCCTGATATGCCTTACAGCGGGGTAGGCGTGCAACTGCTTCCATGAGGCCTGAGTCGCTCTTCTGCTTTAGTTGAACGCCAGTAAGCTTTTCAGGCCTCCTAGATCCCTCGCGGCAGCACTCGTTTCCGTACAAGGATACTGAGTACCCCCAGGCTCCCCTGGGCTTGCTGGGCCACACTCAGACCCGTAGGCCCATCAGGGTGCCCCTGGGTAGGCCGAGTGAAGGGTAACCCGCTGCACTCTTCCTTGGGCGAGCTAGATATCCCCAGCTCACCAACGGCTTCATGAACACGGTTCTAGCAAGGCCAGCATACCATGGAAGTCGTCCTCGTTGCCCTAGTCTGAGCGGTACTGAGAAAAACTCTCTGCTTACAAGTCCTTCTAGGACCTCATCCCTGAAGTCACCGTATCTCTAGGAGAAAGGCAGCTTGCACAGCAACTTCCACTACAGCACAGTTTTGTGTGGAACACTTCAGGTTTTTGGGAGAGGCACAGGACCCTAGGAGACCTAGGGCAGTCTTTCATCTAAGCAGTTCGCTACACGCAGAGCGCCCTATGCAGAAAAGTTGAATCAGGGAAGAGCCAGGGAGGTAGCTAGGTCTCTTTTGACCTGCCAGTACCCACGGACACTTATGCTGCGTGTCAACCTGGTGATGGTGCCTCATGCGACTGGCTTTGTTTTCCCACCTTGAAAGCTCTTCTTCTGCGCCTTGAAGCTCCCTTAAAAACACTGTGGTTGTCAGGCTTATACTCACGGCAGGCATGGCTGTGAGAGGGAAAAAGAGGTTACACGAAGAGACAGGGTATTTCAGTTTCTGAGTCAGAGCTCATCCTGCCTTGTTATGTAGCTAAATGGAAACTCAAAGTGAGCCCTAGCTTCGAAGGAGGGCCCTGATATGCCATGCAGCGGGATAGGCGTACAACAGCTTCTATGAAGCCTTAGTCACTCTTCTGCTTTAGCTGAAGGCTAGTAAGCTTTTCTGGACTCCTAGACCCCTCGCGGCAGCACTCGCTTCCCTACCAAGGCACTGAGCACCCCCAGGCTCTCCTGAGTCGAAGATCAACATTCAGACACGTAGACCCTTCGGAGTACCCGTGTCTGTGCCGAGTGAAGGAGAGCATGATGCACACTTCGTCGCGGGACCTAGATTTTCTCAGCTCACCAATAGCCTCAGGAACATGATTCTAGGAGGTGCAGCATGCCATGCAAGTCTGCCTGCTTACAGTAGTCCGAGCTGTACTGAGAAAAACTCTTTGCTCACAATTCCTTCTACCACCTCATAGCTGAAGTCAACCTACCTCTAGGAGAAAGTCGGCTTGTGGTCCAAGTGCAACTAGAGCACACTTTCTGGTATAATGCTACAGGCTTTTGGAAGATGCCCAGGAGCCAGGACACCTAGGGAATTCTTTCATTTAGGCAGTTCGCTACACGCAGAACACCCGGCATAGGAAAGTGGATTCTCCAAGACCCAGGGAGTAGCTAGGTCTCTTTTGACTTGTTAGAAAGCACAGATGCTTCTTCTGCGTGTCAACCTGGAAACGGCGGCCTTAGGAGTCAAGCCTTGTTTTCCCGTCTTGAAAGCTCCATTCAAGCGGCCTTAAAGCTACCTGAGAAACACTGTGGTTGTGGGACTTGTATTCACTCCAGGCATGGCTCTGGAAGAATATGAGTTATCTCGAAAGAAAGCGGGTGCTTCCAGGCTCTGGTTAGGAGCATATCCTGCCCTGCACTAGAGCTAAGGGGAATCTTGACGTGCACTCTACCCTGGCCTACAGCTCTGATTTGCCCTCCAGAAGAGTAGTTGTGCAGCCTTTTCCTTGAGTCCTTAGTCACAGTTCTGCATTAGTTTAAAGGTACTAATCTTCTCAGGACTCCAGTCCCACTCGTGCCAGTACCCGTTTCCGTACAAGAACTCTGAGTACCCCAGGGCTCCCCTGGGCTTGCCGGGCCACACTCACACCCGTAGGCCCTTCACTGTGCCCCTCTGTAGGCCGAGTGAAGCATAACAAACTGCACTCTTTCTTGGGAAAGCTAGATTTCCTCAGCTCACCAGCAGCCTCTGGAACACGGTTCTAGCAAGTCCAGCATACCATGGAAGTCTGCCTCATCGCCCTATTCTGAGCTGTACTGAGCAAAACTCTCTGCTTTGAAGTCCTTCGAGGACCTCATACCTGAAGTCACCGTATCTCAAGGAGAAAGACGGCTTGCATTCCAACTTCCACTAAAGCACAGTTTTCTGTGTAACACTTCAGGCTTTGGGGACAGGCACAGGGCTCTTAGGAGACCTAGGGCAGTCTATTGTCTAGGCACGTCGCTACATGTACAACACCCTGTGCAGAAAACTTGATTCTGGGAAGAGCCAAGTAGCTAGCTAGGTCTCTTTTGTCCTCTTAGAAACCACAGTTACTTACGCTGCGTGTCAATCTGGAAACAGGACCTGATGGGACTAGCCTTGTTTCCCATCATGAAAGCTCCTTTTATGCGCCTTGAAGCTAAGTGAAAAACACTGTTGGTGTCGGGCTTATACACACGACAGGCATGGCTGTGAGAGGGAAAAAGAGGTGTCACGAAGAAACATGGTATTCCAGTTTCTGAGTCAGAGCTGATCCTGTCCTGTTCTATAGCTAAAGGGAAACTCAAAGTGAGGCCTAACTTCGAAGGAGGGCCCTGATATGCCTTACAGCGGGGTAGGCGTGCAACAGCTTCCATGAGGCCTGAGTCACTCTTCTGCTTTAGTTGAACGCCAGTAAGCTTTTCAGGCCTCCTAGATCCCTCGCGGCAGCACTCGCTTCCCTACCAAGGCACTGAGCACCCCCAGGCTCTCCTGAGTCGAAGATCAACATTCAGACACGTAGACCCTTCGGAGTACCCGTGTCTGTGCCGAGTGAAGGAGAGCATGATGCACACTTCGTCGCGGGACCTAGATTTTCTCAGCTCACCAATAGCCTCAGGAACATGATTCTAGGAGGTGCAGCATGCCATGCAAGTCTGCCTGCTTACAGTAGTCCGAGCTGTACTGAGAAAAACTCTTTGCTTACAATTCCTTCTACCACCTCATAGCTGAAGTCAACCTACCTCTAGGAGAAAGTCGGCTTGTGGTCCAAGTGCAACTAGAGCACACTTTCTGGTATAATGCTACAGGATTTTGGAAGATGCCCAGGAGCCAGGACACCTAGGGAATTCTTTCATTTAGGCAGTTCGCTACACGCAGAACACCCGGCATAGGAAAGTGGATTCTCCAAGACCCAGGGAGTAGCTAGGTCTCTTTTGACTTGTTAGAAAGCACAGATGCTTCTTCTGCGTGTCAACCTGGAAATGGCGGCCTTAGGAGTCAAGCCTTGTTTTCCCGTCTTGAAAGCTCCATTCAAGCGGCCTAAAAGCTACCTGAGAAACACTGTGGTTGTGGGACTTGTATTCACTCCAGGCATGGCTCTGGAAGAATATGAGTTATCTCGAAAGAAAGCGGGTGCTTCCAGGCTCTGGTTAGGAGCATATCCTGCCCTGCACTAGAGCTAAGGGGAATCTTGACGTGCACTCTACCCTGGCCTACAGCTTTGATTTGCCCTCCAGAAGGGTAGTTGTGCAGCCTTTTCCTTGAGTCCTTAGTCACAGTTCTGCATTAGTTTAAAGGTACTAATCTTCTCAGGACTCCAGTCCCACTCGTGCCAGTACCCGTTTCCGTACAAGAACTCTGAGTACCCCAGGGCTCCCCTGGGCTTACCGGGCCACACTCACACCCGTAGGCCCTTCACTGTGCCCCTCTGTAGGCCGAGTGAAGCATAACAAACTGCACTCTTTCTTGGGAAAGCTAGAATTCCTCAGCTCACCAGCAGCCTCTGGAACACGGTTCTAGCAAGTCCAGCATACCATGGAAGTCTGCCTCATCGCCCTATTCTGAGCTGTACTGAGCAAAACTCTCTGCTTTGAAGTCCTTCGAGGACCTCATACCTGAAGTCACCGTATCTCAAGGAGAAAGACGGCTTGCATTCCCACTTCCACTAAAGCACAGTTTTCTGTGTAACACTTCAGGCTTTGGGGACAGGCACAGGGCTCTTAGGAGACCTAGGGCAGTCTATTGTCTAGGCACGTCGCTACATGTACAACACCCTGTGTAGAAAACTTGATTCTGGGAAGAGCCAAGTAGCTAGCTAGGTCTCTTTTGTCCTCTTAGAAACCACAGATACTTACGCTGCGTGTCAATCTGGAAACAGGACCTGATGGGACTAGCCTTGTTTCCCATCATGAAAGCTCCTTTTATGCGCCTTGAAGCTAAGTGAAAAACACTGTTGGTGTCGTGCTTATACACACGACAGGCATGGCTGTGAGAGGGAAAAAGAGGTGTCACGAAGAAACATGGTATTCCAGTTTCTGAGTCAGAGCTGATCCTGTCCTGTTCTATAGCTAAAGGGAAACTCAAAGTGAGGCCTAACTTCGAAGGAGGGCCCTGATATGCCTTACAGCGGGTTAGGCGTGCAACAGCTTCCATGAGGCCTTAGTCGCTCTCCTGCTTTAGTTGAACGCTAGTAAGGTTTTCTGGCCGCCTAGATCCCTCGCGGCAGCACTCGTTTCCGTACAAGGATACTGAGTACCCGCAGGCTCCCCTGGGCTTGCTGGGCCGCACTCAGACCCGTAGGCCCATCAGGGTGCCCCTGGGTAGGCCGAGTGAAGGGTAACCCGCTGCACTCTTCCTTGGGCGAGCTAGATATCCCCAGCTCACCAACGGCTTCATGAACACGGTTCTAGCAAGGCCAGCATACCATGGAAGTCGTCCTCGTTGCCCTAGTCTGAGCGGTACTGAGAAAAACTCTCTGCTTACAAGTCCTTCTAGGACCTCATCCCTGAAGTCACCGTATCTCTAGGAGAAAGGCAGCTTGCACAGCAACTTCCACTACAGCACAGTTTTGTGTGGAACACTTCAGGTTTTTGGGAGAGGCACAGGACCCTAGGAGACCTAGGGCAGTCTGTCATCGAAGCAGTTCGCTACACGCAGAGGGTCCTATGCAGAAAAGTTGAATCAGGGAAGAGCCAGGGAGGAAGCTAGGTCTCTTTTGACCTGCCAGTACCCACAGACACTTATGCTGCATGTCAATCTGGTGATGGTGCCTGATGCGACTGGCCTTGTTTTCCCACCTTGAAAGCTCTTCTTCTGCGCCTTGAAGCTCCCTTAAAAACACTGTGGTTGTCAGGCTTATACTCACGGCAGGCATGGCTGTGAGAGGGCAAAAGAGGTTTCACGACGAGACAGGGTATTTCAGTTTCTAAATCAGAGCTGATCCTGTCCTGTTTTATAGCTAAGGGGAAACTCAAAGTGAGCCCTCGCTTCGAAGGCGGCCCCTGATATGCCTTACAGCGGGGTAGGCGTGCAACTGCTTCCATGAGGCCTGAGTCGCTCTTCTGCTTTAGTTGAACGCCAGTAAGCTTTTCAGGCCTCCTAGATCCCTCGCGGCAGCACTCGTTTCCGTACAAGGATACTGAGTACCCCCAGGCTCCCCTGGGCTTGCTGGGCCACACTCAGACCCGTAGGCCCATCAGGGTGCCCCTGGGTAGGCCGAGTGAAGGGTAACCCGCTGCACTCTTCCTTGGGCGAGCTAGATATCCCCAGCTCACCAACGGCTTCATGAACACGGTTCTAGCAAGGCCAGCATACCATGGAAGTCGTCCTCGTTGCCCTAGTCTGAGCGGTACTGAGAAAAACTCTCTGCTTACAAGTCCTTCTAGGACCTCATCCCTGAAGTCACCGTATCTCTAGGAGAAAGGCAGCTTGCACAGCAACTTCCACTACAGCACAGTTTTGTGTGGAACACTTCAGGTTTTTGGGAGAGGCACAGGACCCTAGGAGACCTAGGGCAGTCTTTCATCTAAGCAGTTCGCTACACGCAGAGCGCCCTATGCAGAAAAGTTGAATCAGGGAAGAGCCAGGGAGGTAGCTAGGTCTCTTTTGACCTGCCAGTACCCACGGACACTTATGCTGCGTGTCAACCTGGTGATGGTGCCTCATGCGACTGGCTTTGTTTTCCCACCTTGAAAGCTCTTCTTCTGCGCCTTGAAGCTCCCTTAAAAACACTGTGGTTGTCAGGCTTATACTCACGGCAGGCATGGCTGTGAGAGGGAAAAAGAGGTTACACGAAGAGACAGGGTATTTCAGTTTCTGAGTCAGAGCTCATCCTGCCTTGTTATGTAGCTAAATGGAAACTCAAAGTGAGCCCTAGCTTCGAAGGAGGGCCCTGATATGCCATGCAGCGGGATAGGCGTACAACAGCTTCTATGAAGCCTTAGTCACTCTTCTGCTTTAGCTGAAGGCTAGTAAGCTTTTCTGGACTCCTAGACCCCTCGCGGCAGCACTCGCTTCCCTACCAAGGCACTGAGCACCCCCAGGCTCTCCTGAGTCGAAGATCAACATTCAGACACGTAGACCCTTCGGAGTACCCGTGTCTGTGCCGAGTGAAGGAGAGCATGATGCACACTTCGTCGCGGGACCTAGATTTTCTCAGCTCACCAATAGCCTCAGGAACATGATTCTAGGAGGTGCAGCATGCCATGCAAGTCTGCCTGCTTACAGTAGTCCGAGCTGTACTGAGAAAAACTCTTTGCTCACAATTCCTTCTACCACCTCATAGCTGAAGTCAACCTACCTCTAGGAGAAAGTCGGCTTGTGGTCCAAGTGCAACTAGAGCACACTTTCTGGTATAATGCTACAGGCTTTTGGAAGATGCCCAGGAGCCAGGACACCTAGGGAATTCTTTCATTTAGGCAGTTCGCTACACGCAGAACACCCGGCATAGGAAAGTGGATTCTCCAAGACCCAGGGAGTAGCTAGGTCTCTTTTGACTTGTTAGAAAGCACAGATGCTTCTTCTGCGTGTCAACCTGGAAACGGCGGCCTTAGGAGTCAAGCCTTGTTTTCCCGTCTTGAAAGCTCCATTCAAGCGGCCTTAAAGCTACCTGAGAAACACTGTGGTTGTGGGACTTGTATTCACTCCAGGCATGGCTCTGGAAGAATATGAGTTATCTCGAAAGAAAGCGGGTGCTTCCAGGCTCTGGTTAGGAGCATATCCTGCCCTGCACTAGAGCTAAGGGGAATCTTGACGTGCACTCTACCCTGGCCTACAGCTCTGATTTGCCCTCCAGAAGAGTAGTTGTGCAGCCTTTTCCTTGAGTCCTTAGTCACAGTTCTGCATTAGTTTAAAGGTACTAATCTTCTCAGGACTCCAGTCCCACTCGTGCCAGTACCCGTTTCCGTACAAGAACTCTGAGTACCCCAGGGCTCCCCTGGGCTTGCCGGGCCACACTCACACCCGTAGGCCCTTCACTGTGCCCCTCTGTAGGCCGAGTGAAGCATAACAAACTGCACTCTTTCTTGGGAAAGCTAGATTTCCTCAGCTCACCAGCAGCCTCTGGAACACGGTTCTAGCAAGTCCAGCATACCATGGAAGTCTGCCTCATCGCCCTATTCTGAGCTGTACTGAGCAAAACTCTCTGCTTTGAAGTCCTTCGAGGACCTCATACCTGAAGTCACCGTATCTCAAGGAGAAAGACGGCTTGCATTCCAACTTCCACTAAAGCACAGTTTTCTGTGTAACACTTCAGGCTTTGGGGACAGGCACAGGGCTCTTAGGAGACCTAGGGCAGTCTATTGTCTAGGCACGTCGCTACATGTACAACACCCTGTGCAGAAAACTTGATTCTGGGAAGAGCCAAGTAGCTAGCTAGGTCTCTTTTGTCCTCTTAGAAACCACAGTTACTTACGCTGCGTGTCAATCTGGAAACAGGACCTGATGGGACTAGCCTTGTTTCCCATCATGAAAGCTCCTTTTATGCGCCTTGAAGCTAAGTGAAAAACACTGTTGGTGTCGGGCTTATACACACGACAGGCATGGCTGTGAGAGGGAAAAAGAGGTGTCACGAAGAAACATGGTATTCCAGTTTCTGAGTCAGAGCTGATCCTGTCCTGTTCTATAGCTAAAGGGAAACTCAAAGTGAGGCCTAACTTCGAAGGAGGGCCCTGATATGCCTTACAGCGGGGTAGGCGTGCAACAGCTTCCATGAGGCCTGAGTCACTCTTCTGCTTTAGTTGAACGCCAGTAAGCTTTTCAGGCCTCCTAGATCCCTCGCGGCAGCACTCGCTTCCCTACCAAGGCACTGAGCACCCCCAGGCTCTCCTGAGTCGAAGATCAACATTCAGACACGTAGACCCTTCGGAGTACCCGTGTCTGTGCCGAGTGAAGGAGAGCATGATGCACACTTCGTCGCGGGACCTAGATTTTCTCAGCTCACCAATAGCCTCAGGAACATGATTCTAGGAGGTGCAGCATGCCATGCAAGTCTGCCTGCTTACAGTAGTCCGAGCTGTACTGAGAAAAACTCTTTGCTTACAATTCCTTCTACCACCTCATAGCTGAAGTCAACCTACCTCTAGGAGAAAGTCGGCTTGTGGTCCAAGTGCAACTAGAGCACACTTTCTGGTATAATGCTACAGGATTTTGGAAGATGCCCAGGAGCCAGGACACCTAGGGAATTCTTTCATTTAGGCAGTTCGCTACACGCAGAACACCCGGCATAGGAAAGTGGATTCTCCAAGACCCAGGGAGTAGCTAGGTCTCTTTTGACTTGTTAGAAAGCACAGATGCTTCTTCTGCGTGTCAACCTGGAAATGGCGGCCTTAGGAGTCAAGCCTTGTTTTCCCGTCTTGAAAGCTCCATTCAAGCGGCCTAAAAGCTACCTGAGAAACACTGTGGTTGTGGGACTTGTATTCACTCCAGGCATGGCTCTGGAAGAATATGAGTTATCTCGAAAGAAAGCGGGTGCTTCCAGGCTCTGGTTAGGAGCATATCCTGCCCTGCACTAGAGCTAAGGGGAATCTTGACGTGCACTCTACCCTGGCCTACAGCTTTGATTTGCCCTCCAGAAGGGTAGTTGTGCAGCCTTTTCCTTGAGTCCTTAGTCACAGTTCTGCATTAGTTTAAAGGTACTAATCTTCTCAGGACTCCAGTCCCACTCGTGCCAGTACCCGTTTCCGTACAAGAACTCTGAGTACCCCAGGGCTCCCCTGGGCTTACCGGGCCACACTCACACCCGTAGGCCCTTCACTGTGCCCCTCTGTAGGCCGAGTGAAGCATAACAAACTGCACTCTTTCTTGGGAAAGCTAGAATTCCTCAGCTCACCAGCAGCCTCTGGAACACGGTTCTAGCAAGTCCAGCATACCATGGAAGTCTGCCTCATCGCCCTATTCTGAGCTGTACTGAGCAAAACTCTCTGCTTTGAAGTCCTTCGAGGACCTCATACCTGAAGTCACCGTATCTCAAGGAGAAAGACGGCTTGCATTCCCACTTCCACTAAAGCACAGTTTTCTGTGTAACACTTCAGGCTTTGGGGACAGGCACAGGGCTCTTAGGAGACCTAGGGCAGTCTATTGTCTAGGCACGTCGCTACATGTACAACACCCTGTGTAGAAAACTTGATTCTGGGAAGAGCCAAGTAGCTAGCTAGGTCTCTTTTGTCCTCTTAGAAACCACAGATACTTACGCTGCGTGTCAATCTGGAAACAGGACCTGATGGGACTAGCCTTGTTTCCCATCATGAAAGCTCCTTTTATGCGCCTTGAAGCTAAGTGAAAAACACTGTTGGTGTCGTGCTTATACACACGACAGGCATGGCTGTGAGAGGGAAAAAGAGGTGTCACGAAGAAACATGGTATTCCAGTTTCTGAGTCAGAGCTGATCCTGTCCTGTTCTATAGCTAAAGGGAAACTCAAAGTGAGGCCTAACTTCGAAGGAGGGCCCTGATATGCCTTACAGCGGGTTAGGCGTGCAACAGCTTCCATGAGGCCTTAGTCGCTCTCCTGCTTTAGTTGAACGCTAGTAAGGTTTTCTGGCCGCCTAGATCCCTCGCGGCAGCACTCGTTTCCGTACAAGGATACTGAGTACCCGCAGGCTCCCCTGGGCTTGCTGGGCCGCACTCAGACCCGTAGGCCCATCAGGGTGCCCCTGGGTAGGCCGAGTGAAGGGTAACCCGCTGCACTCTTCCTTGGGCGAGCTAGATATCCCCAGCTCACCAACGGCTTCATGAACACGGTTCTAGCAAGGCCAGCATACCATGGAAGTCGTCCTCGTTGCCCTAGTCTGAGCGGTACTGAGAAAAACTCTCTGCTTACAAGTCCTTCTAGGACCTCATCCCTGAAGTCACCGTATCTCTAGGAGAAAGGCAGCTTGCACAGCAACTTCCACTACAGCACAGTTTTGTGTGGAACACTTCAGGTTTTTGGGAGAGGCACAGGACCCTAGGAGACCTAGGGCAGTCTGTCATCGAAGCAGTTCGCTACACGCAGAGGGTCCTATGCAGAAAAGTTGAATCAGGGAAGAGCCAGGGAGGAAGCTAGGTCTCTTTTGACCTGCCAGTACCCACAGACACTTATGCAGCATGTCAATCTGGTGATGGTGCCTGATGCGACTGGCCTTGTTTTCCCACCTTGAAAGCTCTTCTTCTGCGCCTTGAAGCTCCCTTAAAAACACTGTGGTTGTCAGGCTTATACTCACGGCAGGCATGGCTGTGAGAGGGCAAAAGATGTTTCACGACGAGACAGGGTATTTCAGTTTCTAAATCAGAGCTGATCCTGTCCTGTTTTATAGCTAAGGGGAAACTCAAAGTGAGCCCTCGCTTCGAAGGCGGCCCCTGATATGCCTTACAGCGGGGTAGGCGTGCAACTGCTTCCATGAGGCCTGAGTCGCTCTTCTGCTTTAGTTGAACGCCAGTAAGCTTTTCAGGCCTCCTAGATCCCTCGCGGCAGCACTCGTTTCCGTACAAGGATACTGAGTACCCCCAGGCTCCCCTGGGCTTGCTGGGCCACACTCAGACCCGTAGGCCCATCAGGGTGCCCCTGGGTAGGCCGAGTGAAGGGTAACCCGCTGCACTCTTCCTTGGGCGAGCTAGATATCCCCAGCTCACCAACGGCTTCATGAACACGGTTCTAGCAAGGCCAGCATACCATGGAAGTCGTCCTCGTTGCCCTAGTCTGAGCGGTACTGAGAAAAACTCTCTGCTTACAAGTCCTTCTAGGACCTCATCCCTGAAGTCACCGTATCTCTAGGAGAAAGGCAGCTTGCACAGCAACTTCCACTACAGCACAGTTTTGCGTGGAACACTTCAGGTTTTTGGGAGAGGCACAGGACCCTAGGAGACCTAGGGCAGTCTTTCATCTAAGCAGTTCGCTACACGCAGAGCGCCCTATGCAGAAAAGTTGAATCAGGGAAGAGCCAGGGAGGTAGCTAGGTCTCTTTTGACCTGCCAGTACCCACGGACACTTATGCTGCGTGTCAACCTGGTGATGGTGCCTCATGCGACTGGCTTTGTTTTCCCACCTTGAAAGCTCTTCTTCTGCGCCTTGAAGCTCCCTTAAAAACACTGTGGTTGTCAGGCTTATACTCACGGCAGGCATGGCTGTGAGAGGGAAAAAGAGGTTACACGAAGAGACAGGGTATTTCAGTTTCTGAGTCAGAGCTCATCCTGCCTTGTTATGTAGCTAAATGGAAACTCAAAGTGAGCCCTAGCTTCGAAGGAGGGCCCTGATATGCCATGCAGCGGGATAGGCGTACAACAGCTTCTATGAAGCCTTAGTCACTCTTCTGCTTTAGCTGAAGGCTAGTAAGCTTTTCTGGACTCCTAGACCCCTCGCGGCAGCACTCGCTTCCCTACCAAGGCACTGAGCACCCCCAGGCTCTCCTGAGTCGAAGATCAACATTCAGACACGTAGACCCTTCGGAGTACCCGTGTCTGTGCCGAGTGAAGGAGAGCATGATGCACACTTCGTCGCGGGACCTAGATTTTCTCAGCTCACCAATAGCCTCAGGAACATGATTCTAGGTGGTGCAGCATGCCATGCAAGTCGGCCTGCTTACAGTAGTCCGAGCTGTACTGAGAAAAACTCTTTGCTCACAATTCCTTCTACCACCTCATAGCTGAAGTCAACCTACCTCTAGGAGAAAGTCGGCTTGTGGTCCAAGTGCAACTAGAGCACACTTTCTGGTATAATGCTACAGGCTTTTGGAAGATGCCCAGGAGCCAGGACACCTAGGGAATTCTTTCATTTAGGCAGTTCGCTACACGCAGAACACCCGGCATAGGAAAGTGGATTCTCCAAGACCCAGGGAGTAGCTAGGTCTCTTTTGACTTGTTAGAAAGCACAGATGCTTCTTCTGCGTGTCAACCTGGAAACGGCGGCCTTAGGAGTCAAGCCTTGTTTTCCCGTCTTGAAAGCTCCATTCAAGCGGCCTTAAAGCTACCTGAGAAACACTGTGGTTGTGGGACTTGTATTCACTCCAGGCATGGCTCTGGAAGAATATGAGTTATCTCGAAAGAAAGCGGGTGCTTCCAGGCTCTGGTTAGGAGCATATCCTGCCCTGCACTAGAGCTAAGGGGAATCTTGACGTGCACTCTACCCTGGCCTACAGCTCTGATTTGCCCTCCAGAAGAGTAGTTGTGCAGCCTTTTCCTTGAGTCCTTAGTCACAGTTCTGCATTAGTTTAAAGGTACTAATCTTCTCAGGACTCCAGTCCCACTCGTGCCAGTACCCGTTTCCGTACAAGAACTCTGAGTACCCCAGGGCTCCCCTGGGCTTGCCGGGCCACACTCACACCCGTAGGCCCTTCACTGTGCCCCTCTGTAGGCCGAGTGAAGCATAACAAACTGCACTCTTTCTTGGGAAAGCTAGATTTCCTCAGCTCACCAGCAGCCTCTGGAACACGGTTCTAGCAAGTCCAGCATACCATGGAAGTCTGCCTCATCGCCCTATTCTGAGCTGTACTGAGCAAAACTCTCTGCTTTGAAGTCCTTCGAGGACCTCATACCTGAAGTCACCGTATCTCAAGGAGAAAGACGGCTTGCATTCCAACTTCCACTAAAGCACAGTTTTCTGTGTAACACTTCAGGCTTTGGGGACAGGCACAGGGCTCTTAGGAGACCTAGGGCAGTCTATTGTCTAGGCACGTCGCTACATGTACAACACCCTGTGCAGAAAACTT
Organism: Eubalaena glacialis; assembly: GCF_028564815.1. Taxonomy (NCBI): domain Eukaryota; kingdom Metazoa; phylum Chordata; class Mammalia; order Artiodactyla; family Balaenidae; genus Eubalaena; species Eubalaena glacialis. The sequence goes on from NC_083724.1 coordinate 93,952,177, forward strand.
GATTCTGGGAAGAGCCAAGTAGCTAGCTAGGTCTCTTTTGTCCTCTTAGAAACCACAGATACTTACGCTGCGTGTCAATCTGGAAACAGGACCTGATGGGACTAGCCTTGTTTCCCATCATGAAAGCTCCTTTTATGCGCCTTGAAGCTAAGTGAAAAACACTGTTGGTGTCGTGCTTATACACACGACAGGCATGGCTGTGAGAGGGAAAAAGAGGTGTCACGAAGAAACATGGTATTCCAGTTTCTGAGTCAGAGCTGATCCTGTCCTGTTCTATAGCTAAAGGGAAACTCAAAGTGAGGCCTAACTTCGAAGGAGGGCCCTGATATGCCTTACAGCGGGTTAGGCGTGCAACAGCTTCCATGAGGCCTTAGTCGCTCTCCTGCTTTAGTTGAACGCTAGTAAGGTTTTCTGGCCGCCTAGATCCCTCGCGGCAGCACTCGTTTCCGTACAAGGATACTGAGTACCCGCAGGCTCCCCTGGGCTTGCTGGGCCGCACTCAGACCCGTAGGCCCATCAGGGTGCCCCTGGGTAGGCCGAGTGAAGGGTAACCCGCTGCACTCTTCCTTGGGCGAGCTAGATATCCCCAGCTCACCAACGGCTTCATGAACACGGTTCTAGCAAGGCCAGCATACCATGGAAGTCGTCCTCGTTGCCCTAGTCTGAGCGGTACTGAGAAAAACTCTCTGCTTACAAGTCCTTCTAGGACCTCATCCCTGAAGTCACCGTATCTCTAGGAGAAAGGCAGCTTGCACAGCAACTTCCACTACAGCACAGTTTTGTGTGGAACACTTCAGGTTTTTGGGAGAGGCACAGGACCCTAGGAGACCTAGGGCAGTCTGTCATCGAAGCAGTTCGCTACACGCAGAGGGTCCTATGCAGAAAAGTTGAATCAGGGAAGAGCCAGGGAGGAAGCTAGGTCTCTTTTGACCTGCCAGTACCCACAGACACTTATGCTGCATGTCAATCTGGTGATGGTGCCTGATGCGACTGGCCTTGTTTTCCCACCTTGAAAGCTCTTCTTCTGCGCCTTGAAGCTCCCTTAAAAACACTGTGGTTGTCAGGCTTATACTCACGGCAGGCATGGCTGTGAGAGGGCAAAAGAGGTTTCACGACGAGACAGGGTATTTCAGTTTCTAAATCAGAGCTGATCCTGTCCTGTTTTATAGCTAAGGGGAAACTCAAAGTGAGCCCTCGCTTCGAAGGCGGCCCCTGATATGCCTTACAGCGGGGTAGGCGTGCAACAGCTTCCATGAGGCCTGAGTCGCTCTTCTGCTTTAGTTGAACGCCAGTAAGCTTTTCAGGCCTCCTAGATCCCTCGCGGCAGCACTCGTTTCCGTACAAGGATACTGAGTACCCCCAGGCTCCCCTGGGCTTGCTGGGCCACACTCAGACCCGTAGGCCCATCAGGGTGCCCCTGGGTAGGCCGAGTGAAGGGTAACCCGCTGCACTCTTCCTTGGGCGAGCTAGATATCCCCAGCTCACCAACGGCTTCATGAACACGGTTCTAGCAAGGCCAGCATACCATGGAAGTCGTCCTCGTTGCCCTAGTCTGAGCGGTACTGAGAAAAACTCTCTGCTTACAAGTCCTTCTAGGACCTCATCCCTGAAGTCACCGTATCTCTAGGAGAAAGGCAGCTTGCACAGCAACTTCCACTACAGCACAGTTTTGTGTGGAACACTTCAGGTTTTTGGGAGAGGCACAGGACCCTAGGAGACCTAGGGCAGTCTTTCATCTAAGCAGTTCGCTACACGCAGAGCGCCCTATGCAGAAAAGTTGAATCAGGGAAGAGCCAGGGAGGTAGCTAGGTCTCTTTTGACCTGCCAGTACCCACGGACACTTATGCTGCGTGTCAACCTGGTGATGGTGCCTCATGCGACTGGCTTTGTTTTCCCACCTTGAAAGCTCTTCTTCTGCGCCTTGAAGCTCCCTTAAAAACACTGTGGTTGTCAGGCTTATACTCACGGCAGGCATGGCTGTGAGAGGGAAAAAGAGGTTACACGAAGAGACAGGGTATTTCAGTTTCTGAGTCAGAGCTCATCCTGCCTTGTTATGTAGCTAAATGGAAACTCAAAGTGAGCCCTAGCTTCGAAGGAGGGCCCTGATATGCCATGCAGCGGGATAGGCGTACAACAGCTTCTATGAAGCCTTAGTCACTCTTCTGCTTTAGCTGAAGGCTAGTAAGCTTTTCTGGACTCCTAGACCCCTCGCGGCAGCACTCGCTTCCCTACCAAGGCACTGAGCACCCCCAGGCTCTCCTGAGTCGAAGATCAACATTCAGACACGTAGACCCTTCGGAGTACCCGTGTCTGTGCCGAGTGAAGGAGAGCATGATGCACACTTCGTCGCGGGACCTAGATTTTCTCAGCTCACCAATAGCCTCAGGAACATGATTCTAGGAGGTGCAGCATGCCATGCAAGTCTGCCTGCTTACAGTAGTCCGAGCTGTACTGAGAAAAACTCTTTGCTCACAATTCCTTCTACCACCTCATAGCTGAAGTCAACCTACCTCTAGGAGAAAGTCGGCTTGTGGTCCAAGTGCAACTAGAGCACACTTTCTGGTATAATGCTACAGGCTTTTGGAAGATGCCCAGGAGCCAGGACACCTAGGGAATTCTTTCATTTAGGCAGTTCGCTACACGCAGAACACCCGGCATAGGAAAGTGGATTCTCCAAGACCCAGGGAGTAGCTAGGTCTCTTTTGACTTGTTAGAAAGCACAGATGCTTCTTCTGCGTGTCAACCTGGAAACGGCGGCCTTAGGAGTCAAGCCTTGTTTTCCCGTCTTGAAAGCTCCATTCAAGCGGCCTTAAAGCTACCTGAGAAACACTGTGGTTGTGGGACTTGTATTCACTCCAGGCATGGCTCTGGAAGAATATGAGTTATCTCGAAAGAAAGCGGGTGCTTCCAGGCTCTGGTTAGGAGCATATCCTGCCCTGCACTAGAGCTAAGGGGAATCTTGACGTGCACTCTACCCTGGCCTACAGCTTTGATTTGCCCTCCAGAAGGGTAGTTGTGCAGCCTTTTCCTTGAGTCCTTAGTCACAGTTCTGCATTAGTTTAAAGGTACTCATCTTCTCAGGACTCCAGGCCCACTCGTGCCAGTACCCGTTTCCGTACAAGAACTCTGAGTACCCCAGGGCTCCCCTGGGCTTGCCGGGCCACACTCACACCCGTAGGCCCTTCACTGTGCCCCTCTGTAGGCCGAGTGAAGCATAACAAACTGCACTCTTTCTTGGGAAAGCTAGAATTCCTCAGCTCACCAGCAGCCTCTGGAACACGGTTCTAGCAAGTCCAGCATACCATGGAAGTCTGCCTCATCGCCCTATTCTGAGCTGTACTGAGCAAAACTCTCTGCTTTGAAGTCCTTCGAGGACCTCATACCTGAAGTCACCGTATCTCAAGGAGAAAGACGGCTTGCATTCCCACTTCCACTAAAGCACAGTTTTCTGTGTAACACTTCAGGCTTTGGGGACAGGCACAGGGCTCTTAGGAGACCTAGGGCAGTCTATTGTCTAGGCACGTCGCTACATGTACAACACCCTGTGCAGAAAACTTGATTCTGGGAAGAGCCAAGTAGCTAGCTAGGTCTCTTTTGTCCTCTTAGAAACCACAGATACTTACGCTGCGTGTCAATCTGGAAACAGGACCTGATGGGACTAGCCTTGTTTCCCATCATGAAAGCTCCTTTTATGCGCCTTGAAGCTAAGTGAAAAACACTGTTGGTGTCGTGCTTATACACACGACAGGCATGGCTGTGAGAGGGAAAAAGAGGTGTCACGAAGAAACATGGTATTCCAGTTTCTGAGTCAGAGCTGATTCTGTCCTGTTCTATAGCTAAAGGGAAACTCAAAGTGAGGCCTAACTTCGAAGGAGGGCCCTGATATGCCTTACAGCGGGTTAGGCGTGCAACAGCTTCCATGAGGCCTTAGTCGCTCTCCTGCTTTAGTTGAACGCTAGTAAGCTTTTCAGGCCGCCTAGATCCCTCGCGGCAGCACTCGTTTCCGTACAAGGATACTGAGTACCCGCAGGCTCCCCTGGGCTTGCTGGGCCGCACTCAGACCCGTAGGCCCATCAGGGTGCCCCTGGGTAGGCCGAGTGAAGGGTAACCCGCTGCACTCTTCCTTGGGCGAGCTAGATATCCCCAGCTCACCAACGGCTTCATGAACACGGTTCTAGCAAGGCCAGCATACCATGGAAGTCGTCCTCGTTGCCCTAGTCTGAGCGGTACTGAGAAAAACTCTCTGCTTACAAGTCCTTCTAGGACCTCATCCCTGAAGTCACCGTATCTCTAGGAGAAAGGCAGCTTGCACAGCAACTTCCACTACAGCACAGTTTTGTGTGGAACACTTCAGGTTTTTGGGAGAGGCACAGGACCCTAGGAGACCTAGGGCAGTCTGTCATCGAAGCAGTTCGCTACACGCAGAGGGCCCTATGCAGAAAAGTTGAATCAGGGAAGAGCCAGGGAGGTAGCTAGGTCTCTTTTGACCTGCCAGTACCCACAGACACTTATGCTGCATGTCAATCTGGTGATGGTGCCTGATGCGACTGGCCTTGTTTTCCCACCTTGAAAGCTCTTCTTCTGCGCCTTGAAGCTCCCTTAAAAACACTGTGGTTGTCAGGCTTATACTCACGGCAGGCATGGCTGTGAGAGGGAAAAAGAGGTTACACGAAGAGACAGGGTATTTCAGTTTCTGAGTCAGAGCTCATCCTGCCTTGTTATGTAGCTAAATGGAAACTCAAAGTGAGCCCTAGCTTCGAAGGAGGGCCCTGATATGCCATGCAGCGGGATAGGCGTACAACAGCTTCTATGAAGCCTTAGTCACTCTTCTGCTTTAGCTGAAGGCTAGTAAGCTTTTCTGGACTCCTAGACCCCTCGCGGCAGCACTCGCTTCCCTACCAAGGCACTGAGCACCCCCAGGCTCTCCTGAGTCGAAGATCAACATTCAGACACGTAGACCCTTCGGAGTACCCGTGTCTGTGCCGAGTGAAGGAGAGCATGATGCACACTTCGTCGCGGGACCTAGATTTTCTCAGCTCACCAATAGCCTCAGGAACATGATTCTAGGAGGTGCAGCATGCCATGCAAGTCTGCCTGCTTACAGTAGTCCGAGCTGTACTGAGAAAAACTCTTTGCTTACAATTCCTTCTACCACCTCATAGCTGAAGTCAACCTACCTCTAGGAGAAAGTCGGCTTGTGGTCCAAGTGCAACTAGAGCACACTTTCTGGTATAATGCTACAGGCTTTTGGAAGATGCCCAGGAGCCAGGACACCTAGGGAATTCTTTCATTTAGGCAGTTCGCTACACGCAGAACACCCGGCATAGGAAAGTGGATTCTCCAAGACCCAGGGAGTAGCTAGGTCTCTTTTGACTTGTTAGAAAGCACAGATGCTTCTTCTGCGTGTCAACCTGGAAATGGCGGCCTTAGGAGTCAAGCCTTGTTTTCCCGTCTTGAAAGCTCCATTCAAGCGGCCTAAAAGCTACCTGAGAAACACTGTGGTTGTGGGACTTGTATTCACTCCAGGCATGGCTCTGGAAGAATATGAGTTATCTCGAAAGAAAGCGGGTGCTTCCAGGCTCTGGTTAGGAGCATATCCTGCCCTGCACTAGAGCTAAGGGGAATCTTGACGTGCACTCTACCCTGGCCTACAGCTTTGATTTTCCCTCCAGAAGGGTAGTTGTGCAGCCTTTTCCTTGAGTCCTTAGTCACAGTTCTGCATTAGTTTAAAGGTACTCATCTTCTCAGGACTCCAGTCCCACTCGTGCCAGTACCCGTTTCCGTACAAGAACTCTGAGTACCCCAGGGCTCCCCTGGGCTTACCGGGCCACACTCACACCCGTAGGCCCTTCACTGTGCCCCTCTGTAGGCCGAGTGAAGCATAACAAACTGCACTCTTTCTTGGGAAAGCTAGAATTCCTCAGCTCACCAGCAGCCTCTGGAACACGGTTCTAGCAAGTCCAGCATACCATGGAAGTCTGCCTCATCGCCCTATTCTGAGCTGTACTGAGCAAAACTCTCTGCTTTGAAGTCCTTCGAGGACCTCATACCTGAAGTCACCGTATCTCAAGGAGGAAGACGGCTTGCATTCCAACTTCCACTAAAGCACAGTTTTCTGTGTAACACTTCAGGCTTTGGGGACAGGCACAGGGCTCTTAGGAGACCTAGGGCAGTCTATTGTCTAGGCACGTCGCTACATGTACAACACCCTGTGCAGAAAACTTGATTCTGGGAAGAGCCAAGTAGCTAGCTAGGTCTCTTTTGTCCTCTTAGAAACCACAGATACTTACGCTGCGTGTCAATCTGGAAACAGGACCTGATGGGACTAGCCTTGTTTCCCATCATGAAAGCTCCTTTTATGCGCCTTGAAGCTAAGTGAAAAACACTGTTGGTGTCGTGCTTATACACACGACAGGCATGGCTGTGAGAGGGAAAAAGAGGTGTCACGAAGAAACATGGTATTCCAGTTTCTGAGTCAGAGCTGATCCTGTCCTGTTCTATAGCTAAAGGGAAACTCAAAGTGAGGCCTAACTTCGAAGGAGGGCCCTGATATGCCTTACAGCGGGTTAGGCGTGCAACAGCTTCCATGAGGCCTTAGTCGCTCTCCTGCTTTAGTTGAACGCTAGTAAGCTTTTCAGGCCGCCTAGATCCCTCGCGGCAGCACTCGTTTCCGTACAAGGATACTGAGTACCCGCAGGCTCCCCTGGGCTTGCTGGGCCGCACTCAGACCCGTAGGCCCATCAGGGTGCCCCTGGGTAGGCCGAGTGAAGGGTAACCCGCTGCACTCTTCCTTGGGCGAGCTAGATATCCCCAGCTCACCAACGGCTTCATGAACACGGTTCTAGCAAGGCCAGCATACCATGGAAGTCGTCCTCGTTGCCCTAGTCTGAGCGGTACTGAGAAAAACTCTCTGCTTACAAGTCCTTCTAGGACCTCATCCCTGAAGTCACCGTATCTCTAGGAGAAAGGCAGCTTGCACAGCAACTTCCACTACAGCACAGTTTTGTGTGGAACACTTCAGGTTTTTGGGAGAGGCACAGGACCCTAGGAGACCTAGGGCAGTCTGTCATCGAAGCAGTTCGCTACACGCAGAGGGTCCTATGCAGAAAAGTTGAATCAGGGAAGAGCCAGGGAGGAAGCTAGGTCTCTTTTGACCTGCCAGTACCCACAGACACTTATGCTGCATGTCAATCTGGTGATGGTGCCTGATGCGACTGGCCTTGTTTTCCCACCTTGAAAGCTCTTCTTATGCGCCTTGAAGCTCCCTTAAAAACACTGTGGTTGTCAGGCTTATACTCACGGCAGGCATGGCTGTGAGAGGGCAAAAGAGGTTTCACGACGAGACAGGGTATTTCAGTTTCTAAATCAGAGCTGATCCTGTCCTGTTTTATAGCTAAGGGGAAACTCAAAGTGAGCCCTCGCTTCGAAGGCGGCCCCTGATATGCCTTACAGCGGGGTAGGCGTGCAACAGCTTCCATGAGGCCTGAGTCGCTCTTCTGCTTTAGTTGAACGCCAGTAAGCTTTTCAGGCCTCCTAGATCCCTCGCGGCAGCACTCGTTTCCGTACAAGGATACTGAGTACCCCCAGGCTCCCCTGGGCTTGCTGGGCCACACTCAGACCCGTAGGCCCATCAGGGTGCCCCTGGGTAGGCCGAGTGAAGGGTAACCCGCTGCACTCTTCCTTGGGCGAGCTAGATATCCCCAGCTCACCAACGGCTTCATGAACACGGTTCTAGCAAGGCCAGCATACCATGGAAGTCGTCCTCGTTGCCCTAGTCTGAGCGGTACTGAGAAAAACTCTCTGCTTACAAGTCCTTCTAGGACCTCATCCCTGAAGTCACCGTATCTCTAGGAGAAAGGCAGCTTGCACAGCAACTTCCACTACAGCACAGTTTTGTGTGGAACACTTCAGGTTTTTGGGAGAGGCACAGGACCCTAGGAGACCTAGGGCAGTCTTTCATCTAAGCAGTTCGCTACACGCAGAGCGCCCTATGCAGAAAAGTTGAATCAGGGAAGAGCCAGGGAGGTAGCTAGGTCTCTTTTGACCTGCCAGTACCCACGGACACTTATGCTGCGTGTCAACCTGGTGATGGTGCCTCATGCGACTGGCTTTGTTTTCCCACCTTGAAAGCTCTTCTTCTGCGCCTTGAAGCTCCCTTAAAAACACTGTGGTTGTCAGGCTTATACTCACGGCAGGCATGGCTGTGAGAGGGAAAAAGAGGTTACACGAAGAGACAGGGTATTTCAGTTTCTGAGTCAGAGCTCATCCTGCCTTGTTATGTAGCTAAATGGAAACTCAAAGTGAGCCCTAGCTTCGAAGGAGGGCCCTGATATGCCATGCAGCGGGATAGGCGTACAACAGCTTCTATGAAGCCTTAGTCACTCTTCTGCTTTAGCTGAAGGCTAGTAAGCTTTTCTGGACTCCTAGACCCCTCGCGGCAGCACTCGCTTCCCTACCAAGGCACTGAGCACCCCCAGGCTCTCCTGAGTCGAAGATCAACATTCAGACACGTAGACCCTTCGGAGTACCCGTGTCTGTGCCGAGTGAAGGAGAGCATGATGCACACTTCGTCGCGGGACCTAGATTTTCTCAGCTCACCAATAGCCTCAGGAACATGATTCTAGGAGGTGCAGCATGCCATGCAAGTCTGCCTGCTTACAGTAGTCCGAGCTGTACTGAGAAGAACTCTTTGCTCACAATTCCTTCTACCACCTCATAGCTGAAGTCAACCTACCTCTAGGAGAAAGTCGGCTTGTGGTCCAAGTGCAACTAGAGCACACTTTCTGGTATAATGCTACAGGCTTTTGGAAGATGCCCAGGAGCCAGGACACCTAGGGAATTCTTTCATTTAGGCAGTTCGCTACACGCAGAACACCCGGCATAGGAAAGTGGATTCTCCAAGACCCAGGGAGTAGCTAGGTCTCTTTTGACTTGTTAGAAAGCACAGATGCTTCTTCTGCGTGTCAACCTGGAAACGGCGGCCTTAGGAGTCAAGCCTTGTTTTCCCGTCTTGAAAGCTCCATTCAAGCGGCCTTAAAGCTACCTGAGAAACACTGTGGTTGTGGGACTTGTATTCACTCCAGGCATGGCTCTGGAAGAATATGAGTTATCTCGAAAGAAAGCGGGTGCTTCCAGGCTCTGGTTAGGAGCATATCCTGCCCTGCACTAGAGCTAAGGGGAATCTTGACGTGCACTCTACCCTGGCCTACAGCTTTGATTTGCCCTCCAGAAGGGTAGTTGTGCAGCCTTTTCCTTGAGTCCTTAGTCACAGTTCTGCATTAGTTTAAAGGTACTCATCTTCTCAGGACTCCAGGCCCACTCGTGCCAGTACCCGTTTCCGTACAAGAACTCTGAGTACCCCAGGGCTCCCCTGGGCTTGCCGGGCCACACTCACACCCGTAGGCCCTTCACTGTGCCCCTCTGTAGGCCGAGTGAAGCATAACAAACTGCACTCTTTCTTGGGAAAGCTAGAATTCCTCAGCTCACCAGCAGCCTCTGGAACACGGTTCTAGCAAGTCCAGCATACCATGGAAGTCTGCCTCATCGCCCTATTCTGAGCTGTACTGAGCAAAACTCTCTGCTTTGAAGTCCTTCGAGGACCTCATACCTGAAGTCACCGTATCTCAAGGAGAAAGACGGCTTGCATTCCCACTTCCACTAAAGCACAGTTTTCTGTGTAACACTTCAGGCTTTGGGGACAGGCACAGGGCTCTTAGGAGACCTAGGGCAGTCTATTGTCTAGGCACGTCGCTACATGTACAACACCCTGTGCAGAAAACTTGATTCTGGGAAGAGCCAAGTAGCTAGCTAGGTCTCTTTTGTCCTCTTAGAAACCACAGATACTTACGCTGCGTGTCAATCTGGAAACAGGACCTGATGGGACTAGCCTTGTTTCCCATCATGAAAGCTCCTTTTATGCGCCTTGAAGCTAAGTGAAAAACACTGTTGGTGTCGTGCTTATACACACGACAGGCATGGCTGTGAGAGGGAAAAAGAGGTGTCACGAAGAAACATGGTATTCCAGTTTCTGAGTCAGAGCTGATTCTGTCCTGTTCTATAGCTAAAGGGAAACTCAAAGTGAGGCCTAACTTCGAAGGAGGGCCCTGATATGCCTTACAGCGGGTTAGGCGTGCAACAGCTTCCATGAGGCCTTAGTCGCTCTCCTGCTTTAGTTGAACGCTAGTAAGCTTTTCAGGCCGCCTAGATCCCTCGCGGCAGCACTCGTTTCCGTACAAGGATACTGAGTACCCGCAGGCTCCCCTGGGCTTGCTGGGCCGCACTCAGACCCGTAGGCCCATCAGGGTGCCCCTGGGTAGGCCGAGTGAAGGGTAACCCGCTGCACTCTTCCTTGGGCGAGCTAGATATCCCCAGCTCACCAACGGCTTCATGAACACGGTTCTAGCAAGGCCAGCATACCATGGAAGTCGTCCTCGTTGCCCTAGTCTGAGCGGTACTGAGAAAAACTCTCTGCTTACAAGTCCTTCTAGGACCTCATCCCTGAAGTCACCGTATCTCTAGGAGAAAGGCAGCTTGCACAGCAACTTCCACTACAGCACAGTTTTGTGTGGAACACTTCAGGTTTTTGGGAGAGGCACAGGACCCTAGGAGACCTAGGGCAGTCTGTCATCGAAGCAGTTCGCTACACGCAGAGGGCCCTATGCAGAAAAGTTGAATCAGGGAAGAGCCAGGGAGGTAGCTAGGTCTCTTTTGACCTGCCAGTACCCACAGACACTTATGCTGCATGTCAATCTGGTGATGGTGCCTGATGCGACTGGCCTTGTTTTCCCACCTTGAAAGCTCTTCTTCTGCGCCTTGAAGCTCCCTTAAAAACACTGTGGTTGTCAGGCTTATACTCACGGCAGGCATGGCTGTGAGAGGGAAAAAGAGGTTACACGAAGAGACAGGGTATTTCAGTTTCTGAGTCAGAGCTCATCCTGCCTTGTTATGTAGCTAAATGGAAACTCAAAGTGAGCCCTAGCTTCGAAGGAGGGCCCTGATATGCCATGCAGCGGGATAGGCGTACAACAGCTTCTATGAAGCCTTAGTCACTCTTCTGCTTTAGCTGAAGGCTAGTAAGCTTTTCTGGACTCCTAGACCCCTCGCGGCAGCACTCGCTTCCCTACCAAGGCACTGAGCACCCCCAGGCTCTCCTGAGTCGAAGATCAACATTCAGACACGTAGACCCTTCGGAGTACCCGTGTCTGTGCCGAGTGAAGGAGAGCATGATGCACACTTCGTCGCGGGACCTAGATTTTCTCAGCTCACCAATAGCCTCAGGAACATGATTCTAGGAGGTGCAGCATGCCATGCAAGTCTGCCTGCTTACAGTAGTCCGAGCTGTACTGAGAAAAACTCTTTGCTTACAATTCCTTCTACCACCTCATAGCTGAAGTCAACCTACCTCTAGGAGAAAGTCGGCTTGTGGTCCAAGTGCAACTAGAGCACACTTTCTGGTATAATGCTACAGGCTTTTGGAAGATGCCCAGGAACCAGGACACCTAGGGAATTCTTTCATTTAGGCAGTTCGCTACACGCAGAACACCCGGCATAGGAAAGTGGATTCTCCAAGACCCAGGGAGTAGCTAGGTCTCTTTTGACTTGTTAGAAAGCACAGATGCTTCTTCTGCGTGTCAACCTGGAAATGGCGGCCTTAGGAGTCAAGCCTTGTTTTCCCGTCTTGAAAGCTCCATTCAAGCGGCCTAAAAGCTACCTGAGAAACACTGTGGTTGTGGGACTTGTATTCACTCCAGGCATGGCTCTGGAAGAATATGAGTTATCTCGAAAGAAAGCGGGTGCTTCCAGGCTCTGGTTAGGAGCATATCCTGCCCTGCACTAGAGCTAAGGGGAATCTTGACGTGCACTCTACCCTGGCCTACAGCTTTGATTTTCCCTCCAGAAGGGTAGTTGTGCAGCCTTTTCCTTGAGTCCTTAGTCACAGTTCTGCATTAGTTTAAAGGTACTCATCTTCTCAGGACTCCAGTCCCACTCGTGCCAGTACCCGTTTCCGTACAAGAACTCTGAGTACCCCAGGGCTCCCCTGGGCTTACCGGGCCACACTCACACCCGTAGGCCCTTCACTGTGCCCCTCTGTAGGCCGAGTGAAGCATAACAAACTGCACTCTTTCTTGGGAAAGCTAGAATTCCTCAGCTCACCAGCAGCCTCTGGAACACGGTTCTAGCAAGTCCAGCATACCATGGAAGTCTGCCTCATCGCCCTATTCTGAGCTGTACTGAGCAAAACTCTCTGCTTTGAAGTCCTTCGAGGACCTCATACCTGAAGTCACCGTATCTCAAGGAGAAAGACGGCTTGCATTCCAACTTCCACTAAAGCACAGTTTTCTGTGTAACACTTCAGGCTTTGGGGACAGGCACAGGGCTCTTAGGAGACCTAGGGCAGTCTATTGTCTAGGCACGTCGCTACATGTACAACACCCTGTGTAGAAAACTTGATTCTGGGAAGAGCCAAGTAGCTAGCTAGGTCTCTTTTGTCCTCTTAGAAACCACAGATACTTACGCTGCGTGTCAATCTGGAAACAGGACCTGATGGGACTAGCCTTGTTTCCCATCATGAAAGCTCCTTTTATGCGCCTTGAAGCTAAGTGAAAAACACTGTTGGTGTCGTGCTTATACACACGACAGGCATGGCTGTGAGAGGGAAAAAGAGGTGTCACGAAGAAACATGGTATTCCAGTTTCTGAGTCAGAGCTGATCCTGTCCTGTTCTATAGCTAAAGGGAAACTCAAAGTGAGGCCTAACTTCGAAGGAGGGCCCTGATATGCCTTACAGCGGGTTAGGCGTGCAACAGCTTCCATGAGGCCTTAGTCGCTCTCCTGCTTTAGTTGAACGCTAGTAAGCTTTTCAGGCCGCCTAGATCCCTCGCGGCAGCACTCGTTTCCGTACAAGGATACTGAGTACCCGCAGGCTCCCCTGGGCTTGCTGGGCTGCACTCAGACCCGTAGGCCCATCAGGGTGCCCCTGGGTAGGCCGAGTGAAGGGTAACCCGCTGCACTCTTCCTTGGGCGAGCTAGATATCCCCAACTCACCAACGGCTTCATGAACACGGTTCTAGCAAGGCCAGCATACCATGGAAGTCGTCCTCGTTGCCCTAGTCTGAGCGGTACTGAGAAAAACTCTCTGCTTACAAGTCCTTCTAGGACCTCATCCCTGAAGTCACCGTATCTCTAGGAGAAAGGCAGCTTGCACAGCAACTTCCACTACAGCACAGTTTTGTGTGGAACACTTCAGGTTTTTGGGAGAGGCACAGGACCCTAGGAGACCTAGGGCAGTCTGTCATCGAAGCAGTTCGCTACACGCAGAGGGCCCTATGCAGAAAAGTTGAATCAGGGAAGAGCCAGGGAGGTAGCTAGGTCTCTTTTGACCTGCCAGTACCCACAGACACTTATGCTGCATGTCAATCTGGTGATGGTGCCTGATGCGACTGGCCTTGTTTTCCCACCTTGAAAGCTCTTCTTATGCGCCTTGAAGCTCCCTTAAAAACACTGTGGTTGTCAGGCTTATACTCATGGCAGGCATGGCTGTGAGAGGGCAAAAGAGGTTTCACGACGAGACAGGGTATTTCAGTTTCTAAATCAGAGCTGATCCTGTCCTGTTTTATAGCTAAGGGGAAACTCAAAGTGAGCCCTCGCTTCGAAGGCGGCCCCTGATATGCCTTACAGCGGGGTAGGCGTGCAACAGCTTCCATGAGGCCTGAGTCGCTCTTCTGCTTTAGTTGAACGCCAGTAAGCTTTTCAGGCCTCCTAGATCCCTCGCGGCAGCACTCGTTTCCGTACAAGGATACTGAGTACCCCCAGGCTCCCCTGGGCTTGCTGGGCCACACTCAGACCCGTAGGCCCATCAGGGTGCCCCTGGGTAGGCCGAGTGAAGGGTCACCCGCTGCACTCTTCCTTGGGCGAGCTAGATATCCCCAGCTCACCAACGGCTTCATGAACACGGTTCTAGCAAGGCCAGCATACCATGGAAGTCGTCCTCGTTGCCGTAGTCTGAGCGGTACTGAGAAAAACTCTCTGCTTACAAGTCCTTCCAGGACCTCATCCCTGAAGTCACCGTATCTCTAGGAGAAAGGCAGCTTGCACAGCAACTTCCACTACAGCACAGTTTTGTGTGGAACACTTCAGGTTTTTGGGAGAGGCACAGGACCCTAGGAGACCTAGGGCAGTCTTTCATCTAAGCAGTTCGCTACACGCAGAGCGCCCTATGCAGAAAAGTTGAATCAGTGAAGAGCCAGGGAGGTAGCTAGGTCTCTTTTGACCTGCCAGTACCCACAGACACTTATGCTGCATGTCAATCTGGTGATGGTGCCTGATGCGACTGGCCTTTTTTTCCCACCTTGAAAGCTCTTCTTATGCGCCTTGAAGCTCCCTTAAAAACACTGTGGTTGTCAGGCTTATACTCACGGCAGGCATGGCTGTGAGAGGGCAAAAGAGGTTTCACGACGAGACAGGGTATTTCAGTTTCTAAATCATAGCTGATCCTGTCCTGTTTTATAGCTAAGGGGAAACTCAAAGTGAGCCCTCGCTTCGAAGGCGGCCCCTGATATGCCTTACAGCGGGGTAGGCGTGCAAAAGCTTCCATGAGGCCTGAGTCACTCTTCTGCTTTAGTTGAACGCCAGTAAGCTTTTCAGGCCTCCTAGATCCCTCGCGGCAGCACTCGCTTCCCTACCAAGGCACTGAGCACCCCCAGGCTCTCCTGAGTCGAAGATCAACATTCAGACACGTAGACCCTTCGGAGTACCCGTGTCTGTGCCGAGTGAAGGAGAGCATGATGCACACTTCGTCGCGGGACCTAGATTTTCTCAGCTCACCAATAGCCTCAGGAACATGATTCTAGGAGGTGCAGCATGCCATGCAAGTCTGCCTGCTTACAGTAGTCCGAGCTGTACTGAGAAAAACTCTTTGCTTACAATTCCTTCTACCACCTCATAGCTGAAGTCAACCTACCTCTAGGAGAAAGTCGGCTTGTGGTCCAAGTGCAACTAGAGCACACTTTCTGGTATAATGCTACAGGCTTTTGGAAGATGCCCAGGAGCCAGGACACCTAGGGAATTCTTTCATTTAGGCAGTTCGCTACACGCAGAACACCCGGCATAGGAAAGTGGATTCTCCAAGACCCAGGGAGTAGCTAGGTCTCTTTTGACTTGTTAGAAAGCACAGATGCTTCTTCTGCGTGTCAACCTGGAAATGGCGGCCTTAGGAGTCAAGCCTTGTTTTCCCGTCTTGAAAGCTCCATTCAAGCGGCCTTAAAGCTACCTGAGAAACACTGTGGTTGTGGGACTTGTATTCACTCCAGGCATGGCTCTGGAAGAATATGAGTTATCTCGAAAGAAAGCGGGTGCTTCCAGGCTCTGGTTAGGAGCATATCCTGCCCTGCACTAGAGCTAAGGGGAATCTTGACGTGCACTCTACCCTGGCCTACAGCTTTGATTTTCCCTCCAGAAGGGTAGTTGTGCAGCCTTTTCCTTGAGTCCTTAGTCACAGTTCTGCATTAGTTTAAAGGTACTAATCTTCTCAGGACTCCAGTCCCACTCGTGCCAGTACCCGTTTCCGTACAAGAACTCTGAGTACCCCAGGGCTCCCCTGGGCTTACCGGGCCACACTCACACCCGTAGGCCCTTCACTGTGCCCCTCTGTAGGCCGAGTGAAGCATAACAAACTGCACTCTTTCTTGGGAAAGCTAGAATTCCTCAGCTCACCAGCAGCCTCTGGAACACGGTTCTAGCAAGTCCAGCATACCATGGAAGTCTGCCTCATCGCCCTATTCTGAGCTGTACTGAGCAAAACTCTCTGCTTTGAAGTCCTTCGAGGACCTCATACCTGAAGTCACCGTATCTCAAGGAGAAAGACGGCTTGCATTCCCACTTCCACTAAAGCACAGTTTTCTGTGTAACACTTCAGGCTTTGGGGACAGGCACAGGGCTCTTAGGAGACCTAGGGCAGTCTATTGTCTAGGCACGTCGCTACATGTACAACACCCTGTGTAGAAAACTTGATTCTGGGAAGAGCCAAGTAGCTAGCTAGGTCTCTTTTGTCCTCTTAGAAACCACAGATACTTACGCTGCGTGTCAATCTGGAAACAGGACCTGATGGGACTAGCCTTGTTTCCCATCATGAAAGCTCCTTTTATGCGCCTTGAAGCTAAGTGAAAAACACTGTTGGTGTCGTGCTTATACACACGACAGGCATGGCTGTGAGAGGGAAAAAGAGGTG
Source organism: Eubalaena glacialis (assembly GCF_028564815.1). Taxonomy (NCBI): domain Eukaryota; kingdom Metazoa; phylum Chordata; class Mammalia; order Artiodactyla; family Balaenidae; genus Eubalaena; species Eubalaena glacialis. The sequence goes on from NC_083724.1 coordinate 93,968,401, forward strand.
TCACGAAGAAACATGGTATTCCAGTTTCTGAGTCAGAGCTGATCCTGTCCTGTTCTATAGCTAAAGGGAAACTCAAAGTGAGGCCTAACTTCGAAGGAGGGCCCTGATATGCCTTACAGCGGGTTAGGCGTGCAACAGCTTCCATGAGGCCTTAGTCGCTCTCCTGCTTTAGTTGAACGCTAGTAAGGTTTTCTGGCCGCCTAGATCCCTCGCGGCAGCACTCGTTTCCGTACAAGGATACTGAGTACCCGCAGGCTCCCCTGGGCTTGCTGGGCCGCACTCAGACCCGTAGGCCCATCAGGGTGCCCCTGGGTAGGCCGAGTGAAGGGTAACCCGCTGCACTCTTCCTTGGGCGAGCTAGATATCCCCAGCTCACCAACGGCTTCATGAACACGGTTCTAGCAAGGCCAGCATACCATGGAAGTCGTCCTCGTTGCCCTAGTCTGAGCGGTACTGAGAAAAACTCTCTGCTTACAAGTCCTTCTAGGACCTCATCCCTGAAGTCACCATATCTCTAGGAGAAAGGCAGCTTGCACAGCAACTTCCACTACAGCACAGTTTTGTGTGGAACACTTCAGGTTTTTGGGAGAGGCACAGGACCCTAGGAGACCTAGGGCAGTCTGTCATCGAAGCAGTTCGCTACACGCAGAGGGTCCTATGCAGAAAAGTTGAATCAGGGAAGAGCCAGGGAGGAAGCTAGGTCTCTTTTGACCTGCCAGTACCCACAGACACTTATGCTGCATGTCAATCTGGTGATGGTGCCTGATGCGACTGGCCTTGTTTTCCCACCTTGAAAGCTCTTCTTCTGCGCCTTGAAGCTCCCTTAAAAACACTGTGGTTGTCAGGCTTATACTCACGGCAGGCATGGCTGTGAGAGGGCAAAAGAGGTTTCACGACGAGACAGGGTATTTCAGTTTCTAAATCAGAGCTGATCCTGTCCTGTTTTATAGCTAAGGGGAAACTCAAAGTGAGCCCTCGCTTCGAAGGCGGCCCCTGATATGCCTTACAGCGGGGTAGGCGTGCAACAGCTTCCATGAGGCCTGAGTCGCTCTTCTGCTTTAGTTGAACGCCAGTAAGCTTTTCAGGCCTCCTAGATCCCTCGCGGCAGCACTCGTTTCCGTACAAGGATACTGAGTACCCCCAGGCTCCCCTGGGCTTGCTGGGCCACACTCAGACCCGTAGGCCCATCAGGGTGCCCCTGGGTAGGCCGAGTGAAGGGTCACCCGCTGCACTCTTCCTTGGGCGAGCTAGATATCCCCAGCTCACCAACGGCTTCATGAACACGGTTCTAGCAAGGCCAGCATACCATGGAAGTCGTCCTCGTTGCCCTAGTCTGAGCGGTACTGAGAAAAACTCTCTGCTTACAAGTCCTTCTAGGACCTCATCCCTGAAGTCACCGTATCTCTAGGAGAAAGGCAGCTTGCACAGCAACTTCCACTACAGCACAGTTTTGTGTGGAACACTTCAGGTTTTTGGGAGAGGCACAGGACCCTAGGAGACCTAGGGCAGTCTTTCATCTAAGCAGTTCGCTACACGCAGAGCGCCCTATGCAGAAAAGTTGAATCAGGGAAGAGCCAGGGAGGTAGCTAGGTCTCTTTTGACCTGCCAGTACCCACAGACACTTATGCTGCATGTCAATCTGGTGATGGTGCCTGATGCGACTGGCCTTGTTTTCCCACCTTGAAAGCTCTTCTTCTGCGCCTTGAAGCTCCCTTAAAAACACTGTGGTTGTCAGGCTTATACTCACGGCAGGCATGGCTGTGAGAGGGAAAAAGAGGTTACACGAAGAGACAGGGTATTTCAGTTTCTGAGTCAGAGCTCATCCTGCCTTGTTATGTAGCTAAATGGAAACTCAAAGTGAGCCCTAGCTTCGAAGGAGGGCCCTGATATGCCATGCAGCGGGATAGGCGTACAACAGCTTCTATGAAGCCTTAGTCACTCTTCTGCTTTAGCTGAAGGCTAGTAAGCTTTTCTGGACTCCTAGACCCCTCGCGGCAGCACTCGCTTCCCTACCAAGGCACTGAGCACCCCCAGGCTCTCCTGAGTCGAAGATCAACATTCAGACACGTAGACCCTTCGGAGTACCCGTGTCTGTGCCGAGTGAAGGAGAGCATGATGCACACTTCGTCGCGGGACCTAGATTTTCTCAGCTCACCAATAGCCTCAGGAACATGATTCTAGGAGGTGCAGCATGCCATGCAAGTCTGCCTGCTTACAGTAGTCCGAGCTGTACTGAGAAAAACTCTTTGCTTACAATTCCTTCTACCACCTCATAGCTGAAGTCAACCTACCTCTAGGAGAAAGTCGGCTTGTGGTCCAAGTGCAACTAGAGCACACTTTCTGGTATAATGCTACAGGCTTTTGGAAGATGCCCAGGAGCCAGGACACCTAGGGAATTCTTTCATTTAGGCAGTTCGCTACACGCAGAACACCCGGCATAGGAAAGTGGATTCTCCAAGACCCAGGGAGTAGCTAGGTCTCTTTTGACTTGTTAGAAAGCACAGATGCTTCTTCTGCGTGTCAACCTGGAAACGGCGGCCTTAGGAGTCAAGCCTTGTTTTCCCGTCTTGAAAGCTCCATTCAAGCGGCCTTAAAGCTACCTGAGAAACACTGTGGTTGTGGGACTTGTATTCACTCCAGGCATGGCTCTGGAAGAACATGAGTTATCTCGAAAGAAAGCGGGTGCTTCCAGGCACTGGTTAGGAGCATATCCTGCCCTGCACTAGAGCTAAGGGGAATCTTGACGTGCACTCTACCCTGGCCTACAGCTCTGATTTGCCCTCCAGAAGGGTAGTTGTGCAGCCTTTTCCTTGAGTCCTTAGTCACAGTTCTGCATTAGTTTAAAGGTACTAATCTTCTCAGGACTCCAGTCCCACTCGTGCCAGTACCCGTTTCCGTACAAGAACTCTGAGTACCCCAGGGCTCCCCTGGGCTTGCCGGGCCACACTCACACCCGTAGGCCCTTCACTGTCCCCCTCTGTAGGCCGAGTGAAGCATAACAAACTGCACTCTTTCTTGGGAAAGCTAGATTTCCTCAGCTCACCAGCAGCCTCTGGAACACGGTTCTAGCAAGTCCAGCATACCATGGAAGTCTGCCTCATCGCCCTATTCTGAGCTGTACTGAGCAAAACTCTCTGCTTTGAAGTCCTTCGAGGACCTCATACCTGAAGTCACCGTATCTCAAGGAGAAAGACGGCTTGCATTCCCACTTCCACTAAAGCACAGTTTTCTGTGTAACACTTCAGGCTTTGGGGACATGCACAGGGCTCTTAGGAGACCTAGGGCAGTCTATTGTCTAGGCACGTCGCTACATGTACAACACCCTGTGCAGAAAACTTGATTCTGGGAAGAGCCAAGTAGCTAGCTAGGTCTCTTTTGTCCTCTTAGAAACCACAGATACTTACGCTGCGTGCCAATCTGGAAACAGGACCTGATGGGACTAGCCTTGTTTCCCATCATGAAAGCTCCTTTTATGCGCCTTGAAGCTAAGTGAAAAACACTGTTGGTGTCGTGCTTATACACACGACAGGCATGGCTGTGAGAGGGAAAAAGAGGTGTCACGAAGAAACATGGTATTCCAGTTTCTGAGTCAGAGCTGATCCTGTCCTGTTCTATAGCTAAAGGGAAACTCAAAGTGAGGCCTAACTTCGAAGGAGGGCCCTGATATGCCTTACAGCGGGTTAGGCGTGCAACAGCTTCCATGAGGCCTTAGTCGCTCTCCTGCTTTAGTTGAACGCTAGTAAGCTTTTCAGGCCGCCTAGATCCCTCGCGGCAGCACTCGTTTCCGTACAAGGATACTGAGTACCCGCAGGCTCCCCTGGGCTTGCTGGGCCGCACTCAGACCCGTAGGCCCATCAGGGTGCCCCTGGGTAGGCCGAGTGAAGGGTAACCCGCTGCACTCTTCCTTGGGCGAGCTAGATATCCCCAGCTCACCAACGGCTTCATGAACACGGTTCTAGCAAGGCCAGCATACCATGGAAGTCGTCCTCGTTGCCCTAGTCTGAGCGGTACTGAGAAAAACTCTCTGCTTACAAGTCCTTCTAGGACCTCATCCCTGAAGTCACCGTATCTCTAGGAGAAAGGCAGCTTGCACAGCAACTTCCACTACAGCACAGTTTTGTGTGGAACACTTCAGGTTTTTGGGAGAGGCACAGGACCCTAGGAGACCTAGGGCAGTCTGTCATCGAAGCAGTTCGCTACACGCAGAGCGCCCTATGCAGAAAAGTTGAATCAGGGAAGAGCCAGGGAGGAAGCTAGGTCTCTTTTGACCTGCCAGTACCCACAGACACTTATGCTGCATGTCAATCTGGTGATGGTGCCTGATGCGACTGGCCTTGTTTTCCCACCTTGAAAGCTCTTCTTCTGCGCCTTGAAGCTCCCTTAAAAACACTGTGGTTGTCAGGCTTATACTCACGGCAGGCATGGCTGTGAGAGGGCAAAAGAGGTTTCACGACGAGACAGGGTATTTCAGTTTCTAAATCAGAGCTGATCCTGTCCTGTTTTATAGCTAAGGGGAAACTCAAAGTGAGCCCTCGCTTCGAAGGCGGCCCCTGATATGCCTTACAGCGGGGTAGGCGTGCAACAGCTTCCATGAGGCCTGAGTCGCTCTTCTGCTTTAGTTGAACGCCAGTAAGCTTTTCAGGCCTCCTAGATCCCTCGCGGCAGCACTCGTTTCCGTACAAGGATACTGAGTACCCCCAGGCTCCCCTGGGCTTGCTGGGCCACACTCAGACCCGTAGGCCCATCAGGGTGCCCCTGGGTAGGCCGAGTGAAGGGTAACCCGCTGCACTCTTCCTTGGGCGAGCTAGATATCCCCAGCTCACCAACGGCTTCATGAACACGGTTCTAGCAAGGCCAGCATACCATGGAAGTCGTCCTCGTTGCCGTAGTCTGAGCGGTACTGAGAAAAACTCTCTGCTTACAAGTCCTTCCAGGACCTCATCCCTGAAGTCACCGTATCTCTAGGAGAAAGGCAGCTTGCACAACAACTTCCACTACAGCACAGTTTTGTGTGGAACACTTCAGGTTTTTGGGAGAGGCACAGGACCCTAGGAGACCTAGGGCAGTCTTTCATCTAAGCAGTTCGCTACACGCAGAGCGCCCTATGCAGAAAAGTTGAATCAGGGAAGAGCCAGGGAGGTAGCTAGGTCTCTTTTGACCTGCCAGTACCCACGGACACTTATGCTGCGTGTCAACCTGGTGATGGTGCCTCATGCGACTGGCTTTGTTTTCCCACCTTGAAAGCTCTTCTTCTGCGCCTTGAAGCTCCCTTAAAAACACTGTGGTTGTCAGGCTTATACTCACGGCAGGCATGGCTGTGAGAGGGAAAAAGAGGTTACACGAAGAGACAGGGTATTTCAGTTTCTGAGTCAGAGCTCATCCTGCCTTGTTATGTAGCTAAATGGAAACTCAAAGTGAGCCCTAGCTTCGAAGGAGGGCCCTGATATGCCATGCAGCGGGATAGGCGTACAACAGCTTCTATGAAGCCTTAGTCACTCTTCTGCTTTAGCTGAAGGCTAGTAAGCTTTTCTGGACTCCTAGACCCCTCGCGGCAGCACTCGCTTCCCTACCAAGGCACTGAGCACCCCCAGGCTCTCCTGAGTCGAAGATCAACATTCAGACACGTAGACCCTTCGGAGTACCCGTGTCTGTGCCGAGTGAAGGAGAGCATGATGCACACTTCGTCGCGGGACCTAGATTTTCTCAGCTCACCAATAGCCTCAGGAACATGATTCTAGGAGGTGCAGCATGCCATGCAAGTCTGCCTGCTTACAGTAGTCCGAGCTGTACTGAGAAAAACTCTTTGCTTACAATTCCTTCTACCACCTCATAGCTGAAGTCAACCTACCTCTAGGAGAAAGTCGGCTTGTGGTCCAAGTGCAACTAGAGCACACTTTCTGGTATAATGCTACAGGCTTTTGGAAGATGCCCAGGAGCCAGGACACCTAGGGAATTCTTTCATTTAGGCAGTTCGCTACACGCAGAACACCCGGCATAGGAAAGTGGATTCTCCAAGACCCAGGGAGTAGCTAGGTCTCTTTTGACTTGTTAGAAAGCACAGATGCTTCTTCTGCGTGTCAACCTGGAAATGGCGGCCTTAGGAGTCAAGCCTTGTTTTCCCGTCTTGAAAGCTCCATTCAAGCGGCCTTAAAGCTACCTGAGAAACACTGTGGTTGTGGGACTTGTATTCACTCCAGGCATGGCTCTGGAAGAATATGAGTTATCTCGAAAGAAAGCGGGTGCTTCCAGGCTCTGGTTAGGAGCATATCCTGCCCTGCACTAGAGCTAAGGGGAATCTTGACGTGCACTCTACCCTGGCCTACAGCTTTGATTTTCCCTCCAGAAGGGTAGTTGTGCAGCCTTTTCCTTGAGTCCTTAGTCACAGTTCTGCATTAGTTTAAAGGTACTAATCTTCTCAGGACTCCAGTCCCACTCGTGCCAGTACCCGTTTCCGTACAAGAACTCTGAGTACCCCAGGGCTCCCCTGGGCTTACCGGGCCACACTCACACCCGTAGGCCCTTCACTGTGCCCCTCTGTAGGCCGAGTGAAGCATAACAAACTGCACTCTTTCTTGGGAAAGCTAGAATTCCTCAGCTCACCAGCAGCCTCTGGAACACGGTTCTAGCAAGTCCAGCATACCATGGAAGTCTGCCTCATCGCCCTATTCTGAGCTGTACTGAGCAAAACTCTCTGCTTTGAAGTCCTTCGAGGACCTCATACCTGAAGTCACCGTATCTCAAGGAGAAAGACGGCTTGCATTCCAACTTCCACTAAAGCACAGTTTTCTGTGTAACACTTCAGGCTTTGGGGACAGGCACAGGGCTCTTAGGAGACCTAGGGCAGTCTATTGTCTAGGCACGTCGCTACATGTACAACACCCTGTGCAGAAAACTTGATTCTGGGAAGAGCCAAGTAGCTAGCTAGGTCTCTTTTGTCCTCTTAGAAACCACAGATACTTACGCTGCGTGTCAATCTGGAAACAGGACCTGATGGGACTAGCCTTGTTTCCCATCATGAAAGCTCCTTTTATGCGCCTTGAAGCTAAGTGAAAAACACTGTTGGTGTCGTGCTTATACACACGACAGGCATGGCTGTGAGAGGGAAAAAGAGGTGTCACGAAGAAACATGGTATTCCAGTTTCTGAGTCAGAGCTGATCCTGTCCTGTTCTATAGCTAAAGGGAAACTCAAAGTGAGGCCTAACTTCGAAGGAGGGCCCTGATATGCCTTACAGCGGGTTAGGCGTGCAACAGCTTCCATGAGGCCTTAGTCGCTCTCCTGCTTTAGTTGAACGCTAGTAAGCTTTTCAGGCCGCCTAGATCCCTCGCGGCAGCACTCGTTTCCGTACAAGGATACTGAGTACCTGCAGGCTCCCCTGGGCTTGCTGGGCCGCACTCAGACCCGTAGGCCCATCAGGGTGCCCCTGGGTAGGCCGAGTGAAGGGTAACCCGCTGCACTCTTCCTTGGGCGAGCTAGATATCCCCAGCTCACCAACGGCTTCATGAACACGGTTCTAGCAAGGCCAGCATACCATGGAAGTCGTCCTCGTTGCCCTAGTCTGAGCGGTACTGAGAAAAACTCTCTGCTTACAAGTCCTTCTAGGACCTCATCCCTGAAGTCACCGTATCTCTAGGAGAAAGGCAGCTTGCACAGCAACTTCCACTACAGCACAGTTTTGTGTGGAACACTTCAGGTTTTTGGGAGAGGCACAGGACCCTAGGAGACCTAGGGCAGTCTGTCATCGAAGCAGTTCGCTACACGCAGAGGGCCCTATGCAGAAAAGTTGAATCAGGGAAGAGCCAGGGAGGTAGCTAGGTCTCTTTTGACCTGCCAGTACCCACAGACACTTATGCTGCATGTCAATCTGGTGATGGTGCCTGATGCGACTGGCCTTGTTTTCCCACCTTGAAAGCTCTTCTTCTGCGCCTTGAAGCTCCCTTAAAAACACTGTGGTTGTCAGGCTTATACTCACGGCAGGCATGGCTGTGAGAGGGAAAAAGAGGTTACACGAAGAGACAGGGTATTTCAGTTTCTGAGTCAGAGCTCATCCTGCCTTGTTATGTAGCTAAATGGAAACTCAAAGTGAGCCCTAGCTTCGAAGGAGGGCCCTGATATGCCATGCAGCGGGATAGGCGTACAACAGCTTCTATGAAGCCTTAGTCACTCTTCTGCTTTAGCTGAAGGCTAGTAAGCTTTTCTGGACTCCTAGACCCCTCGCGGCAGCACTCGCTTCCCTACCAAGGCACTGAGCACCCCCAGGCTCTCCTGAGTCGAAGATCAACATTCAGACACGTAGACCCTTCGGAGTACCCGTGTCTGTGCCGAGTGAAGGAGAGCATGATGCACACTTCGTCGCGGGACCTAGATTTTCTCAGCTCACCAATAGCCTCAGGAACATGATTCTAGGAGGTGCAGCATGCCATGCAAGTCTGCCTGCTTACAGTAGTCCGAGCTGTACTGAGAAAAACTCTTTGCTTACAATTCCTTCTACCACCTCATAGCTGAAGTCAACCTACCTCTAGGAGAAAGTCGGCTTGTGGTCCAAGTGCAACTAGAGCACACTTTCTGGTATAATGCTACAGGCTTTTGGAAGATGCCCAGGAGCCAGGACACCTAGGGAATTCTTTCATTTAGGCAGTTCGCTACACGCAGAACACCCGGCATAGGAAAGTGGATTCTCCAAGACCCAGGGAGTAGCTAGGTCTCTTTTGACTTGTTAGAAAGCACAGATGCTTCTTCTGCGTGTCAACCTGGAAATGGCGGCCTTAGGAGTCAAGCCTTGTTTTCCCGTCTTGAAAGCTCCATTCAAGCGGTCTTAAAGCTACCTGAGAAACACTGTGGTTGTGGGACTTGTATTCACTCCAGGCATGGCTCTGGAAGAATATGAGTTATCTCGAAAGAAAGCGGGTGCTTCCAGGCTCTGGTTAGGAGCATATCCTGCCCTGCACTAGAGCTAAGGGGAATCTTGACGTGCACTCTACCCTGGCCTACAGCTTTGATTTGCCCTCCAGAAGGGTAGTTGTGCAGCCTTTTCCTTGAGTCCTTAGTCACAGTTCTGCATTAGTTTAAAGGTACTCATCTTCTCAGGACTCCAGGCCCACTCGTGCCAGTACCCGTTTCCGTACAAGAACTCTGAGTACCCCAGGGCTCCCCTGGGCTTACCGGGCCACACTCACACCCGTAGGCCCTTCACTGTGCCCCTCTGTAGGCCGAGTGAAGCATAACAAACTGCACTCTTTCTTGGGAAAGCTAGAATTCCTCAGCTCACCAGCAGCCTCTGGAACACGGTTCTAGCAAGTCCAGCATACCATGGAAGTCTGCCTCATCGCCCTATTCTGAGCTGTACTGAGCAAAACTCTCTGCTTTGAAGTCCTTCGAGGACCTCATACCTGAAGTCACCGTATCTCAAGGAGAAAGACGGCTTGCATTCCAACTTCCACTAAAGCACAGTTTTCTGTGTAACACTTCAGGCTTTGGGGACAGGCACAGGGCTCTTAGGAGACCTAGGGCAGTCTATTGTCTAGGCACGTCGCTACATGTACAACACCCTGTGCAGAAAACTTGATTCTGGGAAGAGCCAAGTAGCTAGCTAGGTCTCTTTTGTCCTCTTAGAAACCACAGATACTTACGCTGCGTGTCAATCTGGAAACAGGACCTGATGGGACTAGCCTTGTTTCCCATCATGAAAGCTCCTTTTATGCGCCTTGAAGCTAAGTGAAAAACACTGTTGGTGTCGTGCTTATACACACGACAGGCATGGCTGTGAGAGGGAAAAAGAGGTGTCACGAAGAAACATGGTATTCCAGTTTCTGAGTCAGAGCTGATCCTGTCCTGTTCTATAGCTAAAGGGAAACTCAAAGTGAGGCCTAACTTCGAAGGAGGGCTCTGATATGCCTTACAGCGGGTTAGGCGTGCAACAGCTTCCATGAGGCCTTAGTCGCTCTCCTGCTTTAGTTGAACGCTAGTAAGCTTTTCAGGCCGCCTAGATCCCTCGCGGCAGCACTCGTTTCCGTACAAGGATACTGAGTACCCGCAGGCTCCCCTGGGCTTGCTGGGCCGCACTCAGACCCGTAGGCCCATCAGGGTGCCCCTGGGTAGGCCGAGTGAAGGGTAACCCGCTGCACTCTTCCTTGGGCGAGCTAGATATCCCCAGCTCACCAACGGCTTCATGAACACGGTTCTAGCAAGGCCAGCATACCATGGAAGTCGTCCTCGTTGCCCTAGTCTGAGCGGTACTGAGAAAAACTCTCTGCTTACAAGTCCTTCTAGGACCTCATCCCTGAAGTCACCGTATCTCTAGGAGAAAGGCAGCTTGCACAGCAACTTCCACTACAGCACAGTTTTGTGTGGAACACTTCAGGTTTTTGGGAGAGGCACAGGACCCTAGGAGACCTAGGGCAGTCTGTCATCGAAGCAGTTCGCTACACGCAGAGGGCCCTATGCAGAAAAGTTGAATCAGGGAAGAGCCAGGGAGGTAGCTAGGTCTCTTTTGACCTGCCAGTACCCACAGACACTTATGCTGCATGTCAATCTGGTGATGGTGCCTGATGCGACTGGCCTTGTTTTCCCACCTTGAAAGCTCTTCTTATGCGCCTTGAAGCTCCCTTAAAAACACTGTGGTTGTCAGGCTTATACTCACGGCAGGCATGGCTGTGAGAGGGCAAAAGAGGTTTCACGACGAGACAGGGTATTTCAGTTTCTAAATCAGAGCTGATCCTGTCCTGTTTTATAGCTAAGGGGAAACTCAAAGTGAGCCCTCGCTTCGAAGGCGGCCCCTGATATGCCTTACAGCGGGGTAGGCGTGCAACAGCTTCCATGAGGCCTGAGTCACTCTTCTGCTTTAGTTGAACGCCAGTAAGCTTTTCAGGCCTCCTAGATCCCTCGCGGCAGCACTCGTTTCCGTACAAGGATACTGAGTACCCCCAGGCTCCCCTGGGCTTGCTGGGCCACACTCAGACCCGTAGGCCCATCAGGGTGCCCCTGGGTAGGCCGAGTGAAGGGTAACCCGCTGCACTCTTCCTTGGGCGAGCTAGATATCCCCAGCTCACCAACGGCTTCATGAACACGGTTCTAGCAAGGCCAGCATACCATGGAAGTCGTCCTCGTTGCCGTAGTCTGAGCGGTACTGAGAAAAACTCTCTGCTTACAAGTCCTTCCAGGACCTCATCCCTGAAGTCACCGTATCTCTAGGAGAAAGGCAGCTTGCACAACAACTTCCACTACAGCACAGTTTTGTGTGGAACACTTCAGGTTTTTGGGAGAGGCACAGGACCCTAGGAGACCTAGGGCAGTCTTTCATCTAAGCAGTTCGCTACACGCAGAGCGCCCTATGCAGAAATGTTGAATCAGGGAAGAGCCAGGGAGGTAGCTAGGTCTCTTTTGACCTGCCAGTACCCACGGACACTTATGCTGCGTGTCAACCTGGTGATGGTGCCTGATGCGACTGGCTTTGTTTTCCCACCTTGAAAGCTCTTCTTCTGCGCCTTGAAGCTCCCTTAAAAACACTGTGGTTGTCAGGCTTATACTCACGGCAGGCATGGCTGTGAGAGGGAAAAAGAGGTTACACGAAGAGACAGGGTATTTCAGTTTCTGAGTCAGAGCTCATCCTGCCTTGTTATGTAGCTAAATGGAAACTCAAAGTGAGCCCTAGCTTCGAAGGAGGGCCCTGATATGCCATGCAGCGGGATAGGCGTACAACAGCTTCTATGAAGCCTTAGTCACTCTTCTGCTTTAGCTGAAGGCTAGTAAGCTTTTCTGGACTCCTAGACCCCTCGCAGCAGCACTCGCTTCCCTACCAAGGCACTGAGCACCCCCAGGCTCTCCTGAGTCGAAGATCAACATTCAGACACGTAGACCCTTCGGAGTACCCGTGTCTGTGCCGAGTGAAGGAGAGCATGATGCACACTTCGTCGCGGGACCTAGATTTTCTCAGCTCACCAATAGCCTCAGGAACATGATTCTAGGAGGTGCAGCATGCCATGCAAGTCTGCCTGCTTACAGTAGTCCGAGCTGTACTGAGAAAAACTCTTTGCTTACAATTCCTTCTACCACCTCATAGCTGAAGTCAACCTACCTCTAGGAGAAAGTCGGCTTGTGGTCCAAGTGCAACTAGAGCACAGTTTCTGGTATAATGCTACAGGCTTTTGGAAGATGCCCAGGAGCCAGGACACCTAGGGAATTCTTTCATTTAGGCAGTTCGCTACACGCAGAACACCCGGCATAGGAAAGTGGATTCTCCAAGACCCAGGGAGTAGCTAGGTCTCTTTTGACTTGTTAGAAAGCACAGATGCTTCTTCTGCGTGTCAACCTGGAAATGGCGGCCTTAGGAGTCAAGCCTTGTTTTCCCGTCTTGAAAGCTCCATTCAAGCGGCCTTAAAGCTACCTGAGAAACACTGTGGTTGTGGGACTTGTATTCACTCCAGGCATGGCTCTGGAAGAATATGAGTTATCTCGAAAGAAAGCGGGTGCTTCCAGGCTCTGGTTAGGAGCATATCCTGCCCTGCACTAGAGCTAAGGGGAATCTTGACGTGCACTCTACCCTGGCCTACAGCTTTGATTTGCCCTCCAGAAGGGTAGTTGTGCAGCCTTTTCCTTGAGTCCTTAGTCACAGTTCTGCATTAGTTTAAAGGTACTAATCTTCTCAGGACTCCAGTCCCACTCGTGCCAGTACCCGTTTCCGTACAAGAACTCTGAGTACCCCAGGGCTCCCCTGGGCTTACCGGGCCACACTCACACCCGTAGGCCCTTCACTGTGCCCCTCTGTAGGCCGAGTGAAGCATAACAAACTGCACTCTTTCTTGGGAAAGCTAGAATTCCTCAGCTCACCAGCAGCCTCTGGAACACGGTTCTAGCAAGTCCAGCATACCATGGAAGTCTGCCTCATCGCCCTATTCTGAGCTGTACTGAGCAAAACTCTCTGCTTTGAAGTCCTTCGAGGACCTCATACCTGAAGTCACCGTATCTCAAGGAGAAAGACGGCTTGCATTCCAACTTCCACTAAAGCACAGTTTTCTGTGTAACACTTCAGGCTTTGGGGACAGGCACAGGGCTCTTAGGAGACCTAGGGCAGTCTATTGTCTAGGCACGTCGCTACATGTACAACACCCTGTGCAGAAAACTTGATTCTGGGAAGAGCCAAGTAGCTAGCTAGGTCTCTTTTGTCCTCTTAGAAACCACAGATACTTACGCTGCGTGTCAATCTGGAAACAGGACCTGATGGGACTAGCCTTGTTTCCCATCATGAAAGCTCCTTTTATGCGCCTTGAAGCTAAGTGAAAAACACTGTTGGTGTCGTGCTTATACACACGACAGGCATGGCTGTGAGAGGGAAAAAGAGGTGTCACGAAGAAACATGGTATTCCAGTTTCTGAGTCAGAGCTGATCCTGTCCTGTTCTATAGCTAAAGGGAAACTCAAAGTGAGGCCTAACTTCGAAGGAGGGCCCTGATATGCCTTACAGCGGGTTAGGCGTGCAACAGCTTCCATGAGGCCTTAGTCGCTCTCCTGCTTTAGTTGAACGCTAGTAAGCTTTTCAGGCCGCCTAGATCCCTCGCGGCAGCACTCGTTTCCGTACAAGGATACTGAGTACCCGCAGGCTCCCCTGGGCTTGCTGGGCCGCACTCAGACCCGTAGGCCCATCAGGGTGCCCCTGGGTAGGCCGAGTGAAGGGTAACCCGCTGCACTCTTCCTTGGGCGAGCTAGATATCCCCAGCTCACCAACGGCTTCATGAACACGGTTCTAGCAAGGCCAGCATACCATGGAAGTCGTCCTCGTTGCCCTAGTCTGAGCGGTACTGAGAAAAACTCTCTGCTTACAAGTCCTTCTAGGACCTCATCCCTGAAGTCACCGTATCTCTAGGAGAAAGGCAGCTTGCACAGCAACTTCCACTACAGCACAGTTTTGTGTGGAACACTTCAGGTTTTTGGGAGAGGCACAGGACCCTAGGAGACCTAGGGCAGTCTGTCATCGAAGCAGTTCGCTACACGCAGAGGGCCCTATGCAGAAAAGTTGAATCAGGGAAGAGCCAGGGAGGTAGCTAGGTCTCTTTTGACCTGCCAGTACCCACAGACACTTATGCTGCATGTCAATCTGGTGATGGTGCCTGATGCGACTGGCCTTGTTTTCCCACCTTGAAAGCTCTTCTTCTGCGCCTTGAAGCTCCCTTAAAAACACTGTGGTTGTCAGGCTTATACTCACGGCAGGCATGGCTGTGAGAGGGAAAAAGAGGTTACACGAAGAGACAGGGTATTTCAGTTTCTGAGTCAGAGCTCATCCTGCCTTGTTATGTAGCTAAATGGAAACTCAAAGTGAGCCCTAGCTTCGAAGGAGGGCCCTGATATGCCATGCAGCGGGATAGGCGTACAACAGCTTCTATGAAGCCTTAGTCACTCTTCTGCTTTAGCTGAAGGCTAGTAAGCTTTTCTGGACTCCTAGACCCCTCGCGGCAGCACTCGCTTCCCTACCAAGGCACTGAGCACCCCCAGGCTCTCCTGAGTCGAAGATCAACATTCAGACACGTAGACCCTTCGGAGTACCCGTGTCTGTGCCGAGTGAAGGAGAGCATGATGCACACTTCGTCGCGGGACCTAGATTTTCTCAGCTCACCAATAGCCTCAGGAACATGATTCTAGGAGGTGCAGCATGCCATGCAAGTCTGCCTGCTTACAGTAGTCCGAGCTGTACTGAGAAAAACTCTTTGCTTACAATTCCTTCTACCACCTCATAGCTGAAGTCAACCTACCTCTAGGAGAAAGTCGGCTTGTGGTCCAAGTGCAACTAGAGCACACTTTCTGGTATAATGCTACAGGCTTTTGGAAGATGCCCAGGAGCCAGGACACCTAGGGAATTCTTTCATTTAGGCAGTTCGCTACACGCAGAACACCCGGCATAGGAAAGTGGATTCTCCAAGACCCAGGGAGTAGCTAGGTCTCTTTTGACTTGTTAGAAAGCACAGATGCTTCTTCTGCGTGTCAACCTGGAAATGGCGGCCTTAGGAGTCAAGCCTTGTTTTCCCGTCTTGAAAGCTCCATTCAAGCGGCCTTAAAGCTACCTGAGAAACACTGTGGTTGTGGGACTTGTATTCACTCCAGGCATGGCTCTGGAAGAATATGAGTTATCTCGAAAGAAAGCGGGTGCTTCCAGGCTCTGGTTAGGAGCATATCCTGCCCTGCACTAGAGCTAAGGGGAATCTTGACGTGCACTCTACCCTGGCCTACAGCTTTGATTTGCCCTCCAGAAGGGTAGTTGTGCAGCCTTTTCCTTGAGTCCTTAGTCACAGTTCTGCATTAGTTTAAAGGTACTCATCTTCTCAGGACTCCAGGCCCACTCGTGCCAGTACCCATTTCCGTACAAGAACTCTGAGTACCCCAGGGCTCCCCTGGGCTTACCGGGCCACACTCACACCCGTAGGCCCTTCACTGTGCCCCTCTGTAGGCCGAGTGAAGCATAACAAACTGCACTCTTTCTTGGGAAAGCTAGAATTCCTCAGCTCACCAGCAGCCTCTGGAACACGGTTCTAGCAAGTCCAGCATACCATGGAAGTCTGCCTCATCGCCCTATTCTGAGCTGTACTGAGCAAAACTCTCTGCTTTGAAGTCCTTCGAGGACCTCATACCTGAAGTCACCGTATCTCAAGGAGAAAGACGGCTTGCATTCCAACTTCCACTAAAGCACAGTTTTCTGTGTAACACTTCAGGCTTTGGGGACAGGCACAGGGCTCTTAGGAGACCTAGGGCAGTCTATTGTCTAGGCACGTCGCTACATGTACAACACCCTGTGCAGAAAACTTGATTCTGGGAAGAGCCAAGTAGCTAGCTAGGTCTCTTTTGTCCTCTTAGAAACCACAGATACTTACGCTGCGTGTCAATCTGGAAACAGGACCTGATGGGACTAGCCTTGTTTCCCATCATGAAAGCTCCTTTTATGCGCCTTGAAGCTAAGTGAAAAACACTGTTGGTGTCGTGCTTATACACACGACAGGCATGGCTGTGAGAGGGAAAAAGAGGTGTCACGAAGAAACATGGTATTCCAGTTTCTGAGTCAGAGCTGATCCTGTCCTGTTCTATAGCTAAAGGGAAACTCAAAGTGAGGCCTAACTTCGAAGGAGGGCCCTGATATGCCTTACAGCGGGTTAGGCGTGCAACAGCTTCCATGAGGCCTTAGTCGCTCTCCTGCTTTAGTTGAACGCTAGTAAGCTTTTCAGGCCGCCTAGATCCCTCGCGGCAGCACTCGTTTCCGTACAAGGATACTGAGTACCCGCAGGCTCCCCTGGGCTTGCTGGGCCGCACTCAGACCCGTAGGCCCATCAGGGTGCCCCTGGGTAGGCCGAGTGAAGGGTAACCCGCTGCACTCTTCCTTGGGCGAGCTAGATATCCCCAGCTCACCAACGGCTTCATGAACACGGTTCTAGCAAGGCCAGCATACCATGGAAGTCGTCCTCGTTGCCCTAGTCTGAGCGGTACTGAGAAAAACTCTCTGCTTACAAGTCCTTCTAGGACCTCATCCCTGAAGTCACCGTATCTCTAGGAGAAAGGCAGCTTGCACAGCAACTTCCACTACAGCACAGTTTTGTGTGGAACACTTCAGGTTTTTGGGAGAGGCACAGGACCCTAGGAGACCTAGGGCAGTCTGTCATCGAAGCAGTTCGCTACACGCAGAGGGCCCTATGCAGAAAAGTTGAATCAGGGAAGAGCCAGGGAGGTAGCTAGGTCTCTTTTGACCTGCCAGTACCCACAGACACTTATGCTGCATGTCAATCTGGTGATGGTGCCTGATGCGACTGGCCTTGTTTTCCCACCTTGAAAGCTCTTCTTCTGCGCCTTGAAGCTCCCTTAAAAACACTGTGGTTGTCAGGCTTATACTCACGGCAGGCATGGCTGTGAGAGGGAAAAAGAGGTTACACGAAGAGACAGGGTATTTCAGTTTCTGAGTCAGAGCTCATCCTGCCTTGTTATGTAGCTAAATGGAAACTCAAAGTGAGCCCTAGCTTCGAAGGAGGGCCCTGATATGCCATGCAGCGGGATAGGCGTACAACAGCTTCTATGAAGCCTTAGTCACTCTTCTGCTTTAGCTGAAGGCTAGTAAGCTTTTCTGGACTCCTAGACCCCTCGCGGCAGCACTCGCTTCCCTACCAAGGCACTGAGCACCCCCAGGCTCTCCTGAGTCGAAGATCAACATTCAGACACGTAGACCCTTCGGAGTACCCGTGTCTGTGCCGAGTGAAGGAGAGCATGATGCACACTTCGTCGCGGGACCTAGATTTTCTCAGCTCACCAATAGCCTCAGGAACATGATTCTAGGAGGTGCAGCATGCCATGCAAGTCTGCCTGCTTACAGTAGTCCGAGCTGTACTGAGAAAAACTCTTTGCTTACAATTCCTTCTACCACCTCATAGCTGAAGTCAACCTACCTCTAGGAGAAAGTCGGCTTGTGGTCCAAGTGCAACTAGAGCACACTTTCTGGTATAATGCTACAGGCTTTTGGAAGATGCCCAGGAGCCAGGACACCTAGGGAATTCTTTCATTTAGGCAGTTCGCTACACGCAGAACACCCGGCATAGGAAAGTGGATTCTCCAAGACCCAGGGAGTAGCTAGGTCTCTTTTGACTTGTTAGAAAGCACAGATGCTTCTTCTGCGTGTCAACCTGGAAATGGCGGCCTTAGGAGTCAAGCCTTGTTTTCCCGTCTTGAAAGCTCCATTCAAGCGGCCTTAAAGCTACCTGAGAAACACTGTGGTTGTGGGACTTGTATTCACTCCAGGCATGGCTCTGGAAGAATATGAGTTATCTCGAAAGAAAGCGGGTGCTTCCAGGCTCTGGTTAGGAGCATATCCTGCCCTGCACTAGAGCTAAGGGGAATCTTGACGTGCACTCTACCCTGGCCTACAGCTTTGATTTGCCCTCCAGAAGGGTAGTTGTGCAGCCTTTTCCTTGAGTCCTTAGTCACAGTTCTGCATTAGTTTAAAGGTACTCATCTTCTCAGGACTCCAGGCCCACTCGTGCCAGTACCCATTTCCGTACAAGAACTCTGAGTACCCCAGGGCTCCCCTGGGCTTACCGGGCCACACTCACACCCGTAGGCCCTTCACTGTGCCCCTCTGTAGGCCGAGTGAAGCATAACAAACTGCACTCTTTCTTGGGAAAGCTAGAATTCCTCAGCTCACCAGCAGCCTCTGGAACACGGTTCTAGCAAGTCCAGCATACCATGGAAGTCTGCCTCATCGCCCTATTCTGAGCTGTACTGAGCAAAACTCTCTGCTTTGAAGTCCTTCGAGGACCTCATACCTGAAGTCACCGTATCTCAAGGAGAAAGACGGCTTGCATTCCAACTTCCACTAAAGCACAGTTTTCTGTGTAACACTTCAGGCTTTGGGGACAGGCACAGGGCTCTTAGGAGACCTAGGGCAGTCTATTGTCTAGGCACGTCGCTACATGTACAACACCCTGTGCAGAAAACTTGATTCTGGGAAGAGCCAAGTAGCTAGCTAGGTCTCTTTTGTCCTCTTAGAAACCACAGATACTTAGGCTGCGTGTCAATCTGGAAACAGGACCTGATGGGACTAGCCTTGTTTCCCATCATGAAAGCTCCTTTTATGCGCCTTGAAGCTAAGTGAAAAACACTGTTGGTGTCGTGCTTATACACACGACAGGCATGGCTGTGAGAGGGAAAAAGAGGTGTCACGAAGAAACATGGTATTCCAGTTTCTGAGTCAGAGCTGATCCTGTCCTGTTCTATAGCTAAAGGGAAACTCAAAGTGAGGCCTAACTTCGAAGGAGGGCCCTGATATGCCTTACAGCGGGTTAGGCGTGCAACAGCTTCCATGAGGCCTTAGTCGCTCTCCTGCTTTAGTTGAACGCTAGTAAGCTTTTCAGGCCGCCTAGATCCCTCGCGGCAGCACTCGTTTCCGTACAAGGATACTGAGTACCCGCAGGCTCCCCTGGGCTTGCTGGGCCGCACTCAGACCCGTAGGCCCATCAGGGTGCCCCTGGGTAGGCCGAGTGAAGGGTAACCCGCTGCACTCTTCCTTGGGCGAGCTAGATATCCCCAGCTCACCAACGGCTTCATGAACACGGTTCTAGCAAGGCCAGCATACCATGGAAGTCGTCCTCGTTGCCCTAGTCTGAGCGGTACTGAGAAAAACTCTCTGCTTACAAGTCCTTCTAGGACCTCATCCCTGAAGTCACCGTATCTCTAGGAGAAAGGCAGCTTGCACAGCAACTTCCACTACAGCACAGTTTTGTGTGGAACACTTCAGGTTTTTGGGAGAGGCACAGGACCCTAGGAGACCTAGGGCAGTCTGTCATCGAAGCAGTTCGCTACACGCAGAGGGCCCTATGCAGAAAAGTTGAATCAGGGAAGAGCCAGGGAGGTAGCTAGGTCTCTTTTGACCTGCCAGTACCCACAGACACTTATGCTGCATGTCAATCTGGTGATGGTGCCTGATGCGACTGGCCTTGTTTTCCCACCTTGAAAGCTCTTCTTCTGCGCCTTGAAGCTCCCTTAAAAACACTGTGGTTGTCAGGCTTATACTCACGGCAGGCATGGCTGTGAGAGGGAAAAAGAGGTTACACGAAGAGACAGGGTATTTCAGTTTCTGAGTCAGAGCTCATCCTGCCTTGTTATGTAGCTAAATGGAAACTCAAAGTGAGCCCTAGCTTCGAAGGAGGGCCCTGATATGCCATGCAGCGGGATAGGCGTACAACAGCTTCTATGAAGCCTTAGTCACTCTTCTGCTTTAGCTGAAGGCTAGTAAGCTTTTCTGGACTCCTAGACCCCTCGCGGCAGCACTCGCTTCCCTACCAAGGCACTGAGCACCCCCAGGCTCTCCTGAGTCGAAGATCAACATTCAGACACGTAGACCCTTCGGAGTACCCGTGTCTGTGCCGAGTGAAGGAGAGCATGATGCACACTTCGTCGCGGGACCTAGATTTTCTCAGCTCACCAATAGCCTCAGGAACATGATTCTAGGAGGTGCAGCATGCCATGCAAGTCTGCCTGCTTACAGTAGTCCGAGCTGTACTGAGAAAAACTCTTTGCTTACAATTCCTTCTACCACCTCATAGCTGAAGTCAACCTACCTCTAGGAGAAAGTCGGCTTGTGGTCCAAGTGCAACTAGAGCACACTTTCTGGTATAATGCTACAGGCTTTTGGAAGATGCCCAGGAGCCAGGACACCTAGGGAATTCTTTCATTTAGGCAGTTCGCTACACGCAGAACACCCGGCATAGGAAAGTGGATTCTCCAAGACCCAGGGAGTAGCTAGGTCTCTTTTGACTTGTTAGAAAGCACAGATGCTTCTTCTGCGTGTCAACCTGGAAATGGCGGCCTTAGGAGTCAAGCCTTGTTTTCCCGTCTTGAAAGCTCCATTCAAGCGGCCTTAAAGCTACCTGAGAAACACTGTGGTTGTGGGACTTGTATTCACTCCAGGCATGGCTCTGGAAGAATATGAGTTATCTCGAAAGAAAGCGGGTGCTTCCAGGCTCTGGTTAGGAGCATATCCTGCCCTGCACTAGAGCTAAGGGGCATCTTGACGTGCACTCTACCCTGGCCTACAGCTTTGATTTGCCCTCCAGAAGGGTAGTTGTGCAGCCTTTTCCTTGAGTCCTTAGTCACAGTTCTGCATTAGTTTAAAGGTACTCATCTTCTCAGGACTCCAGGCCCACTCGTGCCAGTACCCATTTCCGTACAAGAACTCTGAGTACCCCAGGGCTCCCCTGGGCTTACCGGGCCACACTCACACCCGTAGGCCCTTCACTGTGCCCCTCTGTAGGCCGAGTGAAGCATAACAAACTGCACTCTTTCTTGGGAAAGCTAGAATTCCTCAGCTCACCAGCAGCCTCTGGAACACGGTTCTAGCAAGTCCAGCATACCATGGAAGTCTGCCTCATCGCCCTATTCTGAGCTGTACTGAGCAAAACTCTCTGCTTTGAAGTCCTTCGAGGACCTCATACCTGAAGTCACCGTATCTCAAGGAGAAAGACGGCTTGCATTCCAACTTCCACTAAAGCACAGTTTTCTGTGTAACACTTCAGGCTTTGGGGACAGGCACAGGGCTCTTAGGAGACCTAGGGCAGTCTATTGTCTAGGCACGTCGCTACATGTACAACACCCTGTGCAGAAAACTTGATTCTGGGAAGAGCCAAGTAGCTAGCTAGGTCTCTTTTGTCCTCTTAGAAACCACAGATACTTAGGCTGCGTGTCAATCTGGAAACAGGACCTGATGGGACTAGCCTTGTTTCCCATCATGAAAGCTCCTTTTATGCGCCTTGAAGCTAAGTGAAAAACACTGTTGGTGTCGTGCTTATACACACGACAGGCATGGCTGTGAGAGGGAAAAAGAGGTGTCACGAAGAAACATGGTATTCCAGTTTCTGAGTCAGAGCTGATCCTGTCCTGTTCTATAGCTAAAGGGAAACTCAAAGTGAGGCCTAACTTCGAAGGAGGGCCCTGATATGCCTTACAGCGGGTTAGGCGTGCAACAGCTTCCATGAGGCCTTAGTCGCTCTCCTGCTTTAGTTGAACGCTAGTAAGCTTTTCAGGCCGCCTAGATCCCTCGCGGCAGCACTCGTTTCCGTACAAGGATACTGAGTACCCGCAGGCTCCCCTGGGCTTGCTGGGCCGCACTCAGACCCGTAGGCCCATCAGGGTGCCCCTGGGTAGGCCGAGTGAAGGGTAACCCGCTGCACTCTTCCTTGGGCGAGCTAGATATCCCCAGCTCACCAACGGCTTCATGAACACGGTTCTAGCAAGGCCAGCATACCATGGAAGTCGTCCTCGTTGCCCTAGTCTGAGCGGTACTGAGAAAAACTCTCTGCTTACAAGTCCTTCTAGGACCTCATCCCTGAAGTCACCGTATCTCTAGGAGAAAGGCAGCTTGCACAGCAACTTCCACTACAGCACAGTTTTGTGTGGAACACTTCAGGTTTTTGGGAGAGGCACAGGACCCTAGGAGACCTAGGGCAGTCTGTCATCGAAGCAGTTCGCTACACGCAGAGGGCCCTATGCAGAAAAGTTGAATCAGGGAAGAGCCAGGGAGGTAGCTAGGTCTCTTTTGACCTGCCAGTACCCACAGACACTTATGCTGCATGTCAATCTGGTGATGGTGCCTGATGCGACTGGCCTTGTTTTCCCACCTTGAAAGCTCTTCTTCTGCGCCTTGAAGCTCCCTTAAAAACACTGTGGTTGTCAGGCTTATACTCACGGCAGGCATGGCTGTGAGAGGGAAAAAGAGGTTACACGAAGAGACAGGGTATTTCAGTTTCTGAGTCAGAGCTCATCCTGCCTTGTTATGTAGCTAAATGGAAACTCAAAGTGAGCCCTAGCTTCGAAGGAGGGCCCTGATATGCCATGCAGCGGGATAGGCGTACAACAGCTTCTATGAAGCCTTAGTCACTCTTCTGCTTTAGCTGAAGGCTAGTAAGCTTTTCTGGACTCCTAGACCCCTCGCGGCAGCACTCGCTTCCCTACCAAGGCACTGAGCACCCCCAGGCTCTCCTGAGTCGAAGATCAACATTCAGACACGTAGACCCTTCGGAGTACCCGTGTCTGTGCCGAGTGAAGGAGAGCATGATGCACACTTCGTCGCGGGACCTAGATTTTCTCAGCTCACCAATAGCCTCAGGAACATGATTCTAGGAGGTGCAGCATGCCATGCAAGTCTGCCTGCTTACAGTAGTCCGAGCTGTACTGAGAAAAACTCTTTGCTTACAATTCCTTCTACCACCTCATAGCTGAAGTCAACCTACCTCTAGGAGAAAGTCGGCTTGTGGTCCAAGTGCAACTAGAGCACACTTTCTGGTATAATGCTACAGGCTTTTGGAAGATGCCCAGGAGCCAGGACACCTAGGGAATTCTTTCATTTAGGCAGTTCGCTACACGCAGAACACCCGGCATAGGAAAGTGGATTCTCCAAGACCCAGGGAGTAGCTAGGTCTCTTTTGACTTGTTAGAAAGCACAGATGCTTCTTCTGCGTGTCAACCTGGAAATGGCGGCCTTAGGAGTCAAGCCTTGTTTTCCCGTCTTGAAAGCTCCATTCAAGCGGCCTTAAAGCTACCTGAGAAACACTGTGGTTGTGGGACTTGTATTCACTCCAGGCATGGCTCTGGAAGAATATGAGTTATCTCGAAAGAAAGCGGGTGCTTCCAGGCTCTGGTTAGGAGCATATCCTGCCCTGCACTAGAGCTAAGGGGCATCTTGACGTGCACTCTACCCTGGCCTACAGCTTTGATTTGCCCTCCAGAAGGGTAGTTGTGCAGCCTTTTCCTTGAGTCCTTAGTCACAGTTCTGCATTAGTTTAAAGGTACTCATCTTCTCAGGACTCCAGGCCCACTCGTGCCAGTACCCATTTCCGTACAAGAACTCTGAGTACCCCAGGGCTCCCCTGGGCTTACCGGGCCACACTCACACCCGTAGGCCCTTCACTGTGCCCCTCTGTAGGCCGAGTGAAGCATAACAAACTGCACTCTTTCTTGGGAAAGCTAGAATTCCTCAGCTCACCAGCAGCCTCTGGAACACGGTTCTAGCAAGTCCAGCATACCATGGAAGTCTGCCTCATCGCCCTATTCTGAGCTGTACTGAGCAAAACTCTCTGCTTTGAAGTCCTTCGAGGACCTCATACCTGAAGTCACCGTATCTCAAGGAGAAAGACGGCTTGCATTCCAACTTCCACTAAAGCACAGTTTTCTGTGTAACACTTCAGGCTTTGGGGACAGGCACAGGGCTCTTAGGAGACCTAGGGCAGTCTATTGTCTAGGCACGTCGCTACATGTACAACACCCTGTGCAGAAAACTTGATTCTGGGAAGAGCCAAGTAGCTAGCTAGGTCTCTTTTGTCCTCTTAGAAACCACAGATACTTACGCTGCGTGTCAATCTGGAAACAGGACCTGATGGGACTAGCCTTGTTTCCCATCATGAAAGCTCCTTTTATGCGCCTTGAAGCTAAGTGAAAAACACTGTTGGTGTCGTGCTTATACACACGACAGGCATGGCTGTGAGAGGGAAAAAGAGGTGTCACGAAGAAACATGGTATTCCAGTTTCTGAGTCAGAGCTGATCCTGTCCTGTTCTATAGCTAAAGGGAAACTCAAAGTGAGGCCTAACTTCGAAGGAGGGCCCTGATATGCCTTACAGCGGGTTAGGCGTGCAACAGCTTCCATGAGGCCTTAGTCGCTCTCCTGCTTTAGTTGAACGCTAGTAAGCTTTTCAGGCCGCCTAGATCCCTCGCGGCAGCACTCGTTTCCGTACAAGGATACTGAGTACCCGCAGGCTCCCCTGGGCTTGCTGGGCCGCACTCAGACCCGTAGGCCCATCAGGGTGCCCCTGGGTAGGCCGAGTGAAGGGTAACCCGCTGCACTCTTCCTTGGGCGAGCTAGATATCCCCAGCTCACCAACGGCTTCATGAACACGGTTCTAGCAAGGCCAGCATACCATGGAAGTCGTCCTCGTTGCCCTAGTCTGAGCGGTACTGAGAAAAACTCTCTGCTTACAAGTCCTTCTAGGACCTCATCCCTGAAGTCACCGTATCTCTAGGAGAAAGGCAGCTTGCACAGCAACTTCCACTACAGCACAGTTTTGTGTGGAACACTTCAGGTTTTTGGGAGAGGCACAGGACCCTAGGAGACCTAGGGCAGTCTGTCATCGAAGCAGTTTGCTACACGCAGAGGGCCCTATGCAGAAAAGTTGAATCAGGGAAGAGCCAGGGAGGTAGCTAGGTCTCTTTTGACCTGCCAGTACCCACAGACACTTATGCTGCATGTCAATCTGGTGATGGTGCCTGATGCGACTGGCCTTGTTTTCCCACCTTGAAAGCTCTTCTTCTGCGCCTTGAAGCTCCCTTAAAAACACTGTGGTTGTCAGGCTTATACTCACGGCAGGCATGGCTGTGAGAGGGAAAAAGAGGTTACACGAAGAGACAGGGTATTTCAGTTTCTGAGTCAGAGCTCATCCTGCCTTGTTATGTAGCTAAATGGAAACTCAAAGTGAGCCCTAGCTTCGAAGGAGGGCCCTGATATGCCATGCAGCGGGATAGGCGTACAACAGCTTCTATGAAGCCTTAGTCACTCTTCTGCTTTAGCTGAAGGCTAGTAAGCTTTTCTGGACTCCTAGACCCCTCGCGGCAGCACTCGCTTCCCTACCAAGGCACTGAGCACCCCCAGGCTCTCCTGAGTCGAAGATCAACATTCAGACACGTAGACCCTTCGGAGTACCCGTGTCTGTGCCGAGTGAAGGAGAGCATGATGCACACTTCGTCGCGGGACCTAGATTTTCTCAGCTCACCAATAGCCTCAGGAACATGATTCTAGGAGGTGCAGCATGCCATGCAAGTCTGCCTGCTTACAGTAGTCCGAGCTGTACTGAGAAAAACTCTTTGCTTACAATTCCTTCTACCACCTCATAGCTGAAGTCAACCTACCTCTAGGAGAAAGTCGGCTTGTGGTCCAAGTGCAACTAGAGCACACTTTCTGGTATAATGCTACAGGCTTTTGGAAGATGCCCAGGAGCCAGGACACCTAGGGAATTCTTTCATTTAGGCAGTTCGCTACACGCAGAACACCCGGCATAGGAAAGTGGATTCTCCAAGACCCAGGGAGTAGCTAGGTCTCTTTTGACTTGTTAGAAAGCACAGATGCTTCTTCTGCGTGTCAACCTGGAAATGGCGGCCTTAGGAGTCAAGCCTTGTTTTCCCGTCTTGAAAGCTCCATTCAAGCGGCCTTAAAGCTACCTGAGAAACACTGTGGTTGTGGGACTTGTATTCACTCCAGGCATGGCTCTGGAAGAATATGAGTTATCTCGAAAGAAAGCGGGTGCTTCCAGGCTCTGGTTAGGAGCATATCCTGCCCTGCACTAGAGCTAAGGGGCATCTTGACGTGCACTCTACCCTGGCCTACAGCTTTGATTTGCCCTCCAGAAGGGTAGTTGTGCAGCCTTTTCCTTGAGTCCTTAGTCACAGTTCTGCATTAGTTTAAAGGTACTCATCTTCTCAGGACTCCAGGCCCACTCGTGCCAGTACCCATTTCCGTACAAGAACTCTGAGTACCCCAGGGCTCCCCTGGGCTTACCGGGCCACACTCACACCCGTAGGCCCTTCACTGTGCCCCTCTGTAGGCCGAGTGAAGCATAACAAACTGCACTCTTTCTTGGGAAAGCTAGAATTCCTCAGCTCACCAGCAGCCTCTGGAACACGGTTCTAGCAAGTCCAGCATACCATGGAAGTCTGCCTCATCGCCCTATTCTGAGCTGTACTGAGCAAAACTCTCTGCTTTGAAGTCCTTCGAGGACCTCATACCTGAAGTCACCGTATCTCAAGGAGAAAGACGGCTTGCATTCCCACTTCCACTAAAGCACAGTTTTCTGTGTAACACTTCAGGCTTTGGGGACAGGCACAGGGCTCTTAGGAGACCTAGGGCAGTCTATTGTCTAGGCACGTCGCTACATGTACAACACCCTGTGCAGAAAACTTGATTCTGGGAAGAGCCAAGTAGCTAGCTAGGTCTCTTTTGTCCTCTTAGAAACCACAGATACTTACGCTGCGTGTCAATCTGGAAACAGGACCTGATGGGACTAGCCTTGTTTCCCATCATGAAAGCTCCTTTTATGCGCCTTGAAGCTAAGTGAAAAACACTGTTGGTGTCGTGCTTATACACACGACAGGCATGGCTGTGAGAGGGAAAAAGAGGTGTCACGAAGAAACATGGTATTCCAGTTTCTGAGTCAGAGCTGATCCTGTCCTGTTCTATAGCTAAAGGGAAACTCAAAGTGAGGCCTAACTTCGAAGGAGGGCCCTGATATGCCTTACAGCGGGTTAGGCGTGCAACAGCTTCCATGAGGCCTTAGTCGCTCTCCTGCTTTAGTTGAACGCTAGTAAGCTTTTCAGGCCGCCTAGATCCCTCGCGGCAGCACTCGTTTCCGTACAAGGATACTGAGTACCCGCAGGCTCCCCTGGGCTTGCTGGGCCGCACTCAGACCCGTAGGCCCATCAGGGTGCCCCTGGGTAGGCCGAGTGAAGGGTAACCCGCTGCACTCTTCCTTGGGCGAGCTAGATATCCCCAGCTCACCAACGGCTTCATGAACACGGTTCTAGCAAGGCCAGCATACCATGGAAGTCGTCCTCGTTGCCCTAGTCTGAGCGGTACTGAGAAAAACTCTCTGCTTACAAGTCCTTCTAGGACCTCATCCCTGAAGTCACCGTATCTCTAGGAGAAAGGCAGCTTGCACAGCAACTTCCACTACAGCACAGTTTTGTGTGGAACACTTCAGGTTTTTGGGAGAGGCACAGGACCCTAGGAGACCTAGGGCAGTCTGTCATCGAAGCAGTTCGCTACACGCAGAGGGCCCTATGCAGAAAAGTTGAATCAGGGAAGAGCCAGGGAGGTAGCTAGGTCTCTTTTGACCTGCCAGTACCCACAGACACTTATGCTGCATGTCAATCTGGTGATGGTGCCTGATGCGACTGGCCTTGTTTTCCCACCTTGAAAGCTCTTCTTCTGCGCCTTGAAGCTCCCTTAAAAACACTGTGGTTGTCAGGCTTATACTCACGGCAGGCATGGCTGTGAGAGGGCAAAAGAGGTTTCACGACGAGACAGCGTATTTCAGTTTCTAAATCAGAGCTCATCCTGCCTTGTTATGTAGCTAAATGGAAACTCAAAGTGAGCCCTAGCTTCGAAGGAGGGCCCTGATATGCCATGCAGCGGGATAGGCGTACAACAGCTTCTATGAAGCCTTAGTCACTCTTCTGCTTTAGCTGAAGGCTAGTAAGCTTTTCTGGACTCCTAGACCCCTCGCGGCAGCACTCGCTTCCCTACCAAGGCACTGAGCACCCCCAGGCTCTCCTGAGTCGAAGATCAACATTCAGACACGTAGACCCTTCGGAGTACCCGTGTCTGTGCCGAGTGAAGGAGAGCATGATGCACACTTCGTCGCGGGACCTAGATTTTCTCAGCTCACCAATAGCCTCAGGAACATGATTCTAGGAGGTGCAGCATGCCATGCAAGTCTGCCTGCTTACAGTAGTCCGAGCTGTACTGAGAAAAACTCTTTGCTTACAATTCCTTCTACCACCTCATAGCTGAAGTCAACCTACCTCTAGGAGAAAGTCGGCTTGTGGTCCAAGTGCAACTAGAGCACACTTTCTGGTATAATGCTACAGGCTTTTGGAAGATGCCCAGGAGCCAGGACACCTAGGGAATTCTTTCATTTAGGCAGTTCGCTACACGCAGAACACCCGGCATAGGAAAGTGGATTCTCCAAGACCCAGGGAGTAGCTAGGTCTCTTTTGACTTGTTAGAAAGCACAGATGCTTCTTCTGCGTGTCAACCTGGAAATGGCGGCCTTAGGAGTCAAGCCTTGTTTTCCCGTCTTGAAAGCTCCATTCAAGCGGCCTTAAAGCTACCTGAGAAACACTGTGGTTGTGGGACTTGTATTCACTCCAGGCATGGCTCTGGAAGAATATGAGTTATCTCGAAAGAAAGCGGGTGCTTCCAGGCTCTGGTTAGGAGCATATCCTGCCCTGCACTAGAGCTAAGGGGCATCTTGACGTGCACTCTACCCTGGCCTACAGCTTTGATTTGCCCTCCAGAAGGGTAGTTGTGCAGCCTTTTCCTTGAGTCCTTAGTCACAGTTCTGCATTAGTTTAAAGGTACTCATCTTCTCAGGACTCCAGGCCCACTCGTGCCAGTACCCATTTCCGTACAAGAACTCTGAGTACCCCAGGGCTCCCCTGGGCTTACCGGGCCACACTCACACCCGTAGGCCCTTCACTGTGCCCCTCTGTAGGCCGAGTGAAGCATAACAAACTGCACTCTTTCTTGGGAAAGCTAGAATTCCTCAGCTCACCAGCAGCCTCTGGAACACGGTTCTAGCAAGTCCAGCATACCATGGAAGTCTGCCTCATCGCCCTATTCTGAGCTGTACTGAGCAAAACTCTCTGCTTTGAAGTCCTTCGAGGACCTCATACCTGAAGTCACCGTATCTCAAGGAGAAAGACGGCTTGCATTCCAACTTCCACTAAAGCACAGTTTTCTGTGTAACACTTCAGGCTTTGGGGACAGGCACAGGGCTCTTAGGAGACCTAGGGCAGTCTATTGTCTAGGCACGTCGCTACATGTACAACACCCTGTGCAGAAAACTTGATTCTGGGAAGAGCCAAGTAGCTAGCTAGGTCTCTTTTGTCCTCTTAGAAACCACAGATACTTACGCTGCGTGTCAATCTGGAAACAGGACCTGATGGGACTAGCCTTGTTTCCCATCATGAAAGCTCCTTTTATGCGCCTTGAAGCTAAGTGAAAAACACTGTTGGTGTCGTGCTTATACACACGACAGGCATGGCTGTGAGAGGGAAAAAGAGGTGTCACGAAGAAACATGGTATTCCAGTTTCTGAGTCAGAGCTGATCCTGTCCTGTTCTATAGCTAAAGGGAAACTCAAAGTGAGGCCTAACTTCGAAGGAGGGCCCTGATATGCCTTACAGCGGGTTAGGCGTGCAACAGCTTCCATGAGGCCTTAGTCGCTCTCCTGCTTTAGTTGAACGCTAGTAAGCTTTTCAGGCCGCCTAGATCCCTCGCGGCAGCACTCGTTTCCGTACAAGGATACTGAGTACCCGCAGGCTCCCCTGGGCTTGCTGGGCCGCACTCAGACCCGTAGGCCCATCAGGGTGCCCCTGGGTAGGCCGAGTGAAGGGTAACCCGCTGCACTCTTCCTTGGGCGAGCTAGATATCCCCAGCTCACCAACGGCTTCATGAACACGGTTCTAGCAAGGCCAGCATACCATGGAAGTCGTCCTCGTTGCCCTAGTCTGAGCGGTACTGAGAAAAACTCTCTGCTTACAAGTCCTTCTAGGACCTCATCCCTGAAGTCACCGTATCTCTAGGAGAAAGGCAGCTTGCACAGCAACTTCCACTACAGCACAGTTTTGTGTGGAACACTTCAGGTTTTTGGGAGAGGCACAGGACCCTAGGAGACCTAGGGCAGTCTGTCATCTAAGCAGTTCGCTACACGCAGAGGGCCCTATGCAGAAAAGTTGAATCAGGGAAGAGCCAGGGAGGTAGCTAGGTCTCTTTTGACCTGCCAGTACCCACAGACACTTATGCTGCATGTCAATCTGGTGATGGTGCCTGATGCGACTGGCCTTGTTTTCCCACCTTGAAAGCTCTTCTTCTGCGCCTTGAAGCTCCCTTAAAAACACTGTGGTTGTCAGGCTTATACTCACGGCAGGCATGGCTGTGAGAGGGAAAAAGAGGTTACACGAAGAGACAGGGTATTTCAGTTTCTGAGTCAGAGCTCATCCTGCCTTGTTATGTAGCTAAATGGAAACTCAAAGTGAGCCCTAGCTTCGAAGGAGGGCCCTGATATGCCATGCAGCGGGATAGGCGTACAACAGCTTCTATGAAGCCTTAGTCACTCTTCTGCTTTAGCTGAAGGCTAGTAAGCTTTTCTGGACTCCTAGACCCCTCGCGGCAGCACTCGCTTCCCTACCAAGGCACTGAGCACCCCCAGGCTCTCCTGAGTCGAAGATCAACATTCAGACACGTAGACCCTTCGGAGTACCCGTGTCTGTGCCGAGTGAAGGAGAGCATGATGCACACTTCGTCGCGGGACCTAGATTTTCTCAGCTCACCAATAGCCTCAGGAACATGATTCTAGGAGGTGCAGCATGCCATGCAAGTCTGCCTGCTTACAGTAGTCCGAGCTGTACTGAGAAAAACTCTTTGCTTACAATTCCTTCTACCACCTCATAGCTGAAGTCAACCTACCTCTAGGAGAAAGTCGGCTTGTGGTCCAAGTGCAACTAGAGCACACTTTCTGGTATAATGCTACAGGCTTTTGGAAGATGCCCAGGAGCCAGGACACCTAGGGAATTCTTTCATTTAGGCAGTTCGCTACACGCAGAACACCCGGCATAGGAAAGTGGATTCTCCAAGACCCAGGGAGTAGCTAGGTCTCTTTTGACTTGTTAGAAAGCACAGATGCTTCTTCTGCGTGTCAACCTGGAAATGGCGGCCTTAGGAGTCAAGCCTTGTTTTCCCGTCTTGAAAGCTCCATTCAAGCGGCCTTAAAGCTACCTGAGAAACACTGTGGTTGTGGGACTTGTATTCACTCCAGGCATGGCTCTGGAAGAATATGAGTTATCTCGAAAGAAAGCGGGTGCTTCCAGGCTCTGGTTAGGAGCATATCCTGCCCTGCACTAGAGCTAAGGGGCATCTTGACGTGCACTCTACCCTGGCCTACAGCTTTGATTTGCCCTCCAGAAGGGTAGTTGTGCAGCCTTTTCCTTGAGTCCTTAGTCACAGTTCTGCATTAGTTTAAAGGTACTCATCTTCTCAGGACTCCAGGCCCACTCGTGCCAGTACCCATTTCCGTACAAGAACTCTGAGTACCCCAGGGCTCCCCTGGGCTTACCGGGCCACACTCACACCCGTAGGCCCTTCACTGTGCCCCTCTGTAGGCCGAGTGAAGCATAACAAACTGCACTCTTTCTTGGGAAAGCTAGAATTCCTCAGCTCACCAGCAGCCTCTGGAACACGGTTCTAGCAAGTCCAGCATACCATGGAAGTCTGCCTCATCGCCCTATTCTGAGCTGTACTGAGCAAAACTCTCTGCTTTGAAGTCCTTCGAGGACCTCATACCTGAAGTCACCGTATCTCAAGGAGAAAGACGGCTTGCATTCCAACTTCCACTAAAGCACAGTTTTCTGTGTAACACTTCAGGCTTTGGGGACAGGCACAGGGCTCTTAGGAGACCTAGGGCAGTCTATTGTCTAGGCACGTCGCTACATGTACAACACCCTGTGCAGAAAACTTGATTCTGGGAAGAGCCAAGTAGCTAGCTAGGTCTCTTTTGTCCTCTTAGAAACCACAGATACTTACGCTGCGTGTCAATCTGGAAACAGGACCTGATGGGACTAGCCTTGTTTCCCATCATGAAAGCTCCTTTTATGCGCCTTGAAGCTAAGTGAAAAACACTGTTGGTGTCGTGCTTATACACACGACAGGCATGGCTGTGAGAGGGAAAAAGAGGTGTCACGAAGAAACATGGTATTCCAGTTTCTGAGTCAGAGCTGATCCTGTCCTGTTCTATAGCTAAAGGGAAACTCAAAGTGAGGCCTAACTTCGAAGGAGGGCCCTGATATGCCTTACAGCGGGTTAGGCGTGCAACAGCTTCCATGAGGCCTTAGTCGCTCTCCTGCTTTAGTTGAACGCTAGTAAGCTTTTCAGGCCGCCTAGATCCCTCGCGGCAGCACTCGTTTCCGTACAAGGATACTGAGTACCCGCAGGCTCCCCTGGGCTTGCTGGGCCGCACTCAGACCCGTAGGCCCATCAGGGTGCCCCTGGGTAGGCCGAGTGAAGGGTAACCCGCTGCACTCTTCCTTGGGCGAGCTAGATATCCCCAGCTCACCAACGGCTTCATGAACACGGTTCTAGCAAGGCCAGCATACCATGGAAGTCGTCCTCGTTGCCCTAGTCTGAGCGGTACTGAGAAAAACTCTCTGCTTACAAGTCCTTCTAGGACCTCATCCCTGAAGTCACCGTATCTCTAGGAGAAAGGCAGCTTGCACAGCAACTTCCACTACAGCACAGTTTTGTGTGGAACACTTCAGGTTTTTGGGAGAGGCACAGGACCCTAGGAGACCTAGGGCAGTCTGTCATCGAAGCAGTTCGCTACACGCAGAGGGCCCTATGCAGAAAAGTTGAATCAGGGAAGAGCCAGGGAGGTAGCTAGGTCTCTTTTGACCTGCCAGTACCCACAGACACTTATGCTGCATGTCAATCTGGTGATGGTGCCTGATGCGACTGGCCTTGTTTTCCCACCTTGAAAGCTCTTCTTCTGCGCCTTGAAGCTCCCTTAAAAACACTGTGGTTGTCAGGCTTATACTCACGGCAGGCATGGCTGTGAGAGGGAAAAAGAGGTTACACGAAGAGACAGGGTATTTCAGTTTCTGAGTCAGAGCTCATCCTGGCTTGTTATGTAGCTAAATGGAAACTCAAAGTGAGCCCTAGCTTCGAAGGAGGGCCCTGATATGCCATGCAGCGGGATAGGCGTACAACAGCTTCTATGAAGCCTTAGTCACTCTTCTGCTTTAGCTGAAGGCTAGTAAGCTTTTCTGGACTCCTAGACCCCTCGCGGCAGCACTCGCTTCCCTACCAAGGCACTGAGCACCCCCAGGCTCTCCTGAGTCGAAGATCAACATTCAGACACGTAGACCCTTCGGAGTACCCGTGTCTGTGCCGAGTGAAGGAGAGCATGATGCACACTTCGTCGCGGGACCTAGATTTTCTCAGCTCACCAATAGCCTCAGGAACATGATTCTAGGAGGTGCAGCATGCCATGCAAGTCTGCCTGCTTACAGTAGTCCGAGCTGTACTGAGAAAAACTCTTTGCTTACAATTCCTTCTACCACCTCATAGCTGAAGTCAACCTACCTCTAGGAGAAAGTCGGCTTGTGGTCCAAGTGCAACTAGAGCACACTTTCTGGTATAATGCTACAGGCTTTTGGAAGATGCCCAGGAGCCAGGACACCTAGGGAATTCTTTCATTTAGGCAGTTCGCTACACGCAGAACACCCGGCATAGGAAAGTGGATTCTCCAAGACCCAGGGAGTAGCTAGGTCTCTTTTGACTTGTTAGAAAGCACAGATGCTTCTTCTGCGTGTCAACCTGGAAATGGCGGCCTTAGGAGTCAAGCCTTGTTTTCCCGTCTTGAAAGCTCCATTCAAGCGGCCTAAAAGCTACCTGAGAAACACTGTGGTTGTGGGACTTGTATTCACTCCAGGCATGGCTCTGGAAGAATATGAGTTATCTCGAAAGAAAGCGGGTGCTTCCAGGCTCTGGTTAGGAGCATATCCTGCCCTGCACTAGAGCTAAGGGGAATCTTGACGTGCACTCTACCCTGGCCTACAGCTTTGATTTGCCCTCCAGAAGGGTAGTTGTGCAGCCTTTTCCTTGAGTCCTTAGTCACAGTTCTGCATTAGTTTAAAGGTACTAATCTTCTCAGGACTCCAGTCCCACTCGTGCCAGTACCCGTTTCCGTACAAGAACTCTGAGTACCCCAGGGCTCCCCTGGGCTTACCGGGCCACACTCACACCCGTAGGCCCTTCACTGTGCCCCTCTGTAGGCCGAGTGAAGCATAACAAACTGCACTCTTTCTTGGGAAAGCTAGAATTCCTCAGCTCACCAGCAGCCTCTGGAACACGGTTCTAGCAAGTCCAGCATACCATGGAAGTCTGCCTCATCGCCCTATTCTGAGCTGTACTGAGCAAAACTCTCTGCTTTGAAGTCCTTCGAGGACCTCATACCTGAAGTCACCGTATCTCAAGGAGAAAGACGGCTTGCATTCCCACTTCCACTAAAGCACAGTTTTCTGTGTAACACTTCAGGCTTTGGGGACAGGCACAGGGCTCTTAGGAGACCTAGGGCAGTCTATTGTCTAGGCACGTCGCTACATGTACAACACCCTGTGCAGAAAACTTGATTCTGGGAAGAGCCAAGTAGCTAGCTAGGTCTCTTTTGTCCTCTTAGAAACCACAGATACTTACGCTGCGTGTCAATCTGGAAACAGGACCTGATGGGACTAGCCTTGTTTCCCATCATGAAAGCTCCTTTTATGCGCCTTGAAGCTAAGTGAAAAACACTGTTGGTGTCGTGCTTATACACACGACAGGCATGGCTGTGAGAGGGAAAAAGAGGTGTCACGAAGAAACATGGTATTCCAGTTTCTGAGTCAGAGCTGATCCTGTCCTGTTCTATAGCTAAAGGGAAACTCAAAGTGAGGCCTAACTTCGAAGGAGGGCCCTGATATGCCTTACAGCGGGTTAGGCGTGCAACAGCTTCCATGAGGCCTTAGTCGCTCTCCTGCTTTAGTTGAACGCTAGTAAGCTTTTCAGGCCGCCTAGATCCCTCGCGGCAGCACTCGTTTCCGTACAAGGATACTGAGTACCCGCAGGCTCCCCTGGGCTTGCTGGGCCGCACTCAGACCCGTAGGCCCATCAGGGTGCCCCTGGGTAGGCCGAGTGAAGGGTAACCCGCTGCACTCTTCCTTGGGCGAGCTAGATATCCCCAGCTCA
This sequence comes from Eubalaena glacialis, assembly GCF_028564815.1. Classification (NCBI taxonomy): domain Eukaryota; kingdom Metazoa; phylum Chordata; class Mammalia; order Artiodactyla; family Balaenidae; genus Eubalaena; species Eubalaena glacialis. The sequence goes on from NC_083724.1 coordinate 94,003,450, forward strand.
CCAACGGCTTCATGAACACGGTTCTAGCAAGGCCAGCATACCATGGAAGTCGTCCTCGTTGCCCTAGTCTGAGCGGTACTGAGAAAAACTCTCTGCTTACAAGTCCTTCTAGGACCTCATCCCTGAAGTCACCGTATCTCTAGGAGAAAGGCAGCTTGCACAGCAACTTCCACTACAGCACAGTTTTGTGTGGAACACTTCAGGTTTTTGGGAGAGGCACAGGACCCTAGGAGACCTAGGGCAGTCTGTCATCGAAGCAGTTCGCTACACGCAGAGGGCCCTATGCAGAAAAGTTGAATCAGGGAAGAGCCAGGGAGGTAGCTAGGTCTCTTTTGACCTGCCAGTACCCACAGACACTTATGCTGCATGTCAATCTGGTGATGGTGCCTGATGCGACTGGCCTTGTTTTCCCACCTTGAAAGCTCTTCTTCTGCGCCTTGAAGCTCCCTTAAAAACACTGTGGTTGTCAGGCTTATACTCACGGCAGGCATGGCTGTGAGAGGGCAAAAGAGGTTTCACGACGAGACAGCGTATTTCAGTTTCTAAATCAGAGCTCATCCTGCCTTGTTATGTAGCTAAATGGAAACTCAAAGTGAGCCCTAGCTTCGAAGGAGGGCCCTGATATGCCATGCAGCGGGATAGGCGTACAACAGCTTCTATGAAGCCTTAGTCACTCTTCTGCTTTAGCTGAAGGCTAGTAAGCTTTTCTGGACTCCTAGACCCCTCGCGGCAGCACTCGCTTCCCTACCAAGGCACTGAGCACCCCCAGGCTCTCCTGAGTCGAAGATCAACATTCAGACACGTAGACCCTTCGGAGTACCCGTGTCTGTGCCGAGTGAAGGAGAGCATGATGCACACTTCGTCGCGGGACCTAGATTTTCTCAGCTCACCAATAGCCTCAGGAACATGATTCTAGGAGGTGCAGCATGCCATGCAAGTCTGCCTGCTTACAGTAGTCCGAGCTGTACTGAGAAAAACTCTTTGCTTACAATTCCTTCTACCACCTCATAGCTGAAGTCAACCTACCTCTAGGAGAAAGTCGGCTTGTGGTCCAAGTGCAACTAGAGCACACTTTCTGGTATAATGCTACAGGCTTTTGGAAGATGCCCAGGAGCCAGGACACCTAGGGAATTCTTTCATTTAGGCAGTTCGCTACACGCAGAACACCCGGCATAGGAAAGTGGATTCTCCAAGACCCAGGGAGTAGCTAGGTCTCTTTTGACTTGTTAGAAAGCACAGATGCTTCTTCTGCGTGTCAACCTGGAAATGGCGGCCTTAGGAGTCAAGCCTTGTTTTCCCGTCTTGAAAGCTCCATTCAAGCGGCCTTAAAGCTACCTGAGAAACACTGTGGTTGTGGGACTTGTATTCACTCCAGGCATGGCTCTGGAAGAATATGAGTTATCTCGAAAGAAAGCGGGTGCTTCCAGGCTCTGGTTAGGAGCATATCCTGCCCTGCACTAGAGCTAAGGGGCATCTTGACGTGCACTCTACCCTGGCCTACAGCTTTGATTTGCCCTCCAGAAGGGTAGTTGTGCAGCCTTTTCCTTGAGTCCTTAGTCACAGTTCTGCATTAGTTTAAAGGTACTCATCTTCTCAGGACTCCAGGCCCACTCGTGCCAGTACCCATTTCCGTACAAGAACTCTGAGTACCCCAGGGCTCCCCTGGGCTTACCGGGCCACACTCACACCCGTAGGCCCTTCACTGTGCCCCTCTGTAGGCCGAGTGAAGCATAACAAACTGCACTCTTTCTTGGGAAAGCTAGAATTCCTCAGCTCACCAGCAGCCTCTGGAACACGGTTCTAGCAAGTCCAGCATACCATGGAAGTCTGCCTCATCGCCCTATTCTGAGCTGTACTGAGCAAAACTCTCTGCTTTGAAGTCCTTCGAGGACCTCATACCTGAAGTCACCGTATCTCAAGGAGAAAGACGGCTTGCATTCCAACTTCCACTAAAGCACAGTTTTCTGTGTAACACTTCAGGCTTTGGGGACAGGCACAGGGCTCTTAGGAGACCTAGGGCAGTCTATTGTCTAGGCACGTCGCTACATGTACAACACCCTGTGCAGAAAACTTGATTCTGGGAAGAGCCAAGTAGCTAGCTAGGTCTCTTTTGTCCTCTTAGAAACCACAGATACTTACGCTGCGTGTCAATCTGGAAACAGGACCTGATGGGACTAGCCTTGTTTCCCATCATGAAAGCTCCTTTTATGCGCCTTGAAGCTAAGTGAAAAACACTGTTGGTGTCGTGCTTATACACACGACAGGCATGGCTGTGAGAGGGAAAAAGAGGTGTCACGAAGAAACATGGTATTCCAGTTTCTGAGTCAGAGCTGATCCTGTCCTGTTCTATAGCTAAAGGGAAACTCAAAGTGAGGCCTAACTTCGAAGGAGGGCCCTGATATGCCTTACAGCGGGTTAGGCGTGCAACAGCTTCCATGAGGCCTTAGTCGCTCTCCTGCTTTAGTTGAACGCTAGTAAGCTTTTCAGGCCGCCTAGATCCCTCGCGGCAGCACTCGTTTCCGTACAAGGATACTGAGTACCCGCAGGCTCCCCTGGGCTTGCTGGGCCGCACTCAGACCCGTAGGCCCATCAGGGTGCCCCTGGGTAGGCCGAGTGAAGGGTAACCCGCTGCACTCTTCCTTGGGCGAGCTAGATATCCCCAGCTCACCAACGGCTTCATGAACACGGTTCTAGCAAGGCCAGCATACCATGGAAGTCGTCCTCGTTGCCCTAGTCTGAGCGGTACTGAGAAAAACTCTCTGCTTACAAGTCCTTCTAGGACCTCATCCCTGAAGTCACCGTATCTCTAGGAGAAAGGCAGCTTGCACAGCAACTTCCACTACAGCACAGTTTTGTGTGGAACACTTCAGGTTTTTGGGAGAGGCACAGGACCCTAGGAGACCTAGGGCAGTCTGTCATCGAAGCAGTTCGCTACACGCAGAGGGCCCTATGCAGAAAAGTTGAATCAGGGAAGAGCCAGGGAGGTAGCTAGGTCTCTTTTGACCTGCCAGTACCCACAGACACTTATGCTGCATGTCAATCTGGTGATGGTGCCTGATGCGACTGGCCTTGTTTTCCCACCTTGAAAGCTCTTCTTCTGCGCCTTGAAGCTCCCTTAAAAACACTGTGGTTGTCAGGCTTATACTCACGGCAGGCATGGCTGTGAGAGGGAAAAAGAGGTTACACGAAGAGACAGGGTATTTCAGTTTCTGAGTCAGAGCTCATCCTGCCTTGTTATGTAGCTAAATGGAAACTCAAAGTGAGCCCTAGCTTCGAAGGAGGGCCCTGATATGCCATGCAGCGGGATAGGCGTACAACAGCTTCTATGAAGCCTTAGTCACTCTTCTGCTTTAGCTGAAGGCTAGTAAGCTTTTCTGGACTCCTAGACCCCTCGCGGCAGCACTCGCTTCCCTACCAAGGCACTGAGCACCCCCAGGCTCTCCTGAGTCGAAGATCAACATTCAGACACGTAGACCCTTCGGAGTACCCGTGTCTGTGCCGAGTGAAGGAGAGCATGATGCACACTTCGTCGCGGGACCTAGATTTTCTCAGCTCACCAATAGCCTCAGGAACATGATTCTAGGAGGTGCAGCATGCCATGCAAGTCTGCCTGCTTACAGTAGTCCGAGCTGTACTGAGAAAAACTCTTTGCTTACAATTCCTTCTACCACCTCATAGCTGAAGTCAACCTACCTCTAGGAGAAAGTCGGCTTGTGGTCCAAGTGCAACTAGAGCACACTTTCTGGTATAATGCTACAGGCTTTTGGAAGATGCCCAGGAGCCAGGACACCTAGGGAATTCTTTCATTTAGGCAGTTCGCTACACGCAGAACACCCGGCATAGGAAAGTGGATTCTCCAAGACCCAGGGAGTAGCTAGGTCTCTTTTGACTTGTTAGAAAGCACAGATGCTTCTTCTGCGTGTCAACCTGGAAATGGCGGCCTTAGGAGTCAAGCCTTGTTTTCCCGTCTTGAAAGCTCCATTCAAGCGGCCTTAAAGCTACCTGAGAAACACTGTGGTTGTGGGACTTGTATTCACTCCAGGCATGGCTCTGGAAGAATATGAGTTATCTCGAAAGAAAGCGGGTGCTTCCAGGCTCTGGTTAGGAGCATATCCTGCCCTGCACTAGAGCTAAGGGGCATCTTGACGTGCACTCTACCCTGGCCTACAGCTTTGATTTGCCCTCCAGAAGGGTAGTTGTGCAGCCTTTTCCTTGAGTCCTTAGTCACAGTTCTGCATTAGTTTAAAGGTACTCATCTTCTCAGGACTCCAGGCCCACTCGTGCCAGTACCCATTTCCGTACAAGAACTCTGAGTACCCCAGGGCTCCCCTGGGCTTACCGGGCCACACTCACACCCGTAGGCCCTTCACTGTGCCCCTCTGTAGGCCGAGTGAAGCATAACAAACTGCACTCTTTCTTGGGAAAGCTAGAATTCCTCAGCTCACCAGCAGCCTCTGGAACACGGTTCTAGCAAGTCCAGCATACCATGGAAGTCTGCCTCATCGCCCTATTCTGAGCTGTACTGAGCAAAACTCTCTGCTTTGAAGTCCTTCGAGGACCTCATACCTGAAGTCACCGTATCTCAAGGAGAAAGACGGCTTGCATTCCCACTTCCACTAAAGCACAGTTTTCTGTGTAACACTTCAGGCTTTGGGGACAGGCACAGGGCTCTTAGGAGACCTAGGGCAGTCTATTGTCTAGGCACGTCGCTACATGTACAACACCCTGTGCAGAAAACTTGATTCTGGGAAGAGCCAAGTAGCTAGCTAGGTCTCTTTTGTCCTCTTAGAAACCACAGATACTTACGCTGCGTGTCAATCTGGAAACAGGACCTGATGGGACTAGCCTTGTTTCCCATCATGAAAGCTCCTTTTATGCGCCTTGAAGCTAAGTGAAAAACACTGTTGGTGTCGTGCTTATACACACGACAGGCATGGCTGTGAGAGGGAAAAAGAGGTGTCACGAAGAAACATGGTATTCCAGTTTCTGAGTCAGAGCTGATCCTGTCCTGTTCTATAGCTAAAGGGAAACTCAAAGTGAGGCCTAACTTCGAAGGAGGGCCCTGATATGCCTTACAGCGGGTTAGGCGTGCAACAGCTTCCATGAGGCCTTAGTCGCTCTCCTGCTTTAGTTGAACGCTAGTAAGCTTTTCAGGCCGCCTAGATCCCTCGCGGCAGCACTCGTTTCCGTACAAGGATACTGAGTACCCGCAGGCTCCCCTGGGCTTGCTGGGCCGCACTCAGACCCGTAGGCCCATCAGGGTGCCCCTGGGTAGGCCGAGTGAAGGGTAACCCGCTGCACTCTTCCTTGGGCGAGCTAGATATCCCCAGCTCACCAACGGCTTCATGAACACGGTTCTAGCAAGGCCAGCATACCATGGAAGTCGTCCTCGTTGCCCTAGTCTGAGCGGTACTGAGAAAAACTCTCTGCTTACAAGTCCTTCTAGGACCTCATCCCTGAAGTCACCGTATCTCTCGGAGAAAGGCAGCTTGCACAGCAACTTCCACTACAGCACAGTTTTGTGTGGAACACTTCAGGTTTTTGGGAGAGGCACAGGACCCTAGGAGACCTAGGGCAGTCTGTCATCGAAGCAGTTCGCTACACGCAGAGGGCCCTATGCAGAAAAGTTGAATCAGGGAAGAGCCAGGGAGGTAGCTAGGTCTCTTTTGACCTGCCAGTACCCACAGACACTTATGCTGCATGTCAATCTGGTGATGGTGCCTGATGCGACTGGCCTTGTTTTCCCACCTTGAAAGCTCTTCTTCTGCGCCTTGAAGCTCCCTTAAAAACACTGTGGTTGTCAGGCTTATACTCACGGCAGGCATGGCTGTGAGAGGGCAAAAGAGGTTTCACGACGAGACAGCGTATTTCAGTTTCTAAATCAGAGCTCATCCTGCCTTGTTATGTAGCTAAATGGAAACTCAAAGTGAGCCCTAGCTTCGAAGGAGGGCCCTGATATGCCATGCAGCGGGATAGGCGTACAACAGCTTCTATGAAGCCTTAGTCACTCTTCTGCTTTAGCTGAAGGCTAGTAAGCTTTTCTGGACTCCTAGACCCCTCGCGGCAGCACTCGCTTCCCTACAAAGGCACTGAGCACCCCCAGGCTCTCCTGAGTCGAAGATCAACATTCAGACACGTAGACCCTTCGGAGTACCCGTGTCTGTGCCGAGTGAAGGAGAGCATGATGCACACTTCGTCGCGGGACCTAGATTTTCTCAGCTCACCAATAGCCTCAGGAACATGATTCTAGGAGGTGCAGCATGCCATGCAAGTCTGCCTGCTTACAGTAGTCCGAGCTGTACTGAGAAAAACTCTTTGCTTACAATTCCTTCTACCACCTCATAGCTGAAGTCAACCTACCTCTAGGAGAAAGTCGGCTTGTGGTCCAAGTGCAACTAGAGCACACTTTCTGGTATAATGCTACAGGCTTTTGGAAGATGCCCAGGAGCCAGGACACCTAGGGAATTCTTTCATTTAGGCAGTTCGCTACACGCAGAACACCCGGCATAGGAAAGTGGATTCTCCAAGACCCAGGGAGTAGCTAGGTCTCTTTTGACTTGTTAGAAAGCACAGATGCTTCTTCTGCGTGTCAACCTGGAAATGGCGGCCTTAGGAGTCAAGCCTTGTTTTCCCGTCTTGAAAGCTCCATTCAAGCGGCCTTAAGGCTACCTGAGAAACACTGTGGTTGTGGGACTTGTATTCACTCCAGGCATGGCTCTGGAAGAATATGAGTTATCTCGAAAGAAAGCGGGTGCTTCCAGGCTCTGGTTAGGAGCATATCCTGCCCTGCACTAGAGCTAAGGGGCATCTTGACGTGCACTCTACCCTGGCCTACAGCTTTGATTTGCCCTCCAGAAGGGTAGTTGTGCAGCCTTTTCCTTGAGTCCTTAGTCACAGTTCTGCATTAGTTTAAAGGTACTCATCTTCTCAGGACTCCAGGCCCACTCGTGCCAGTACCCATTTCCGTACAAGAACTCTGAGTACCCCAGGGCTCCCCTGGGCTTACCGGGCCACACTCACACCCGTAGGCCCTTCACTGTGCCCCTCTGTAGGCCGAGTGAAGCATAACAAACTGCACTCTTTCTTGGGAAAGCTAGAATTCCTCAGCTCACCAGCAGCCTCTGGAACACGGTTCTAGCAAGTCCAGCATACCATGGAAGTCTGCCTCATCGCCCTATTCTGAGCTGTACTGAGCAAAACTCTCTGCTTTGAAGTCCTTCGAGGACCTCATACCTGAAGTCACCGTATCTCAAGGAGAAAGACGGCTTGCATTCCCACTTCCACTAAAGCACAGTTTTCTGTGTAACACTTCAGGCTTTGGGGACAGGCACAGGGCTCTTAGGAGACCTAGGACAGTCTATTGTCTAGGCACGTCGCTACATGTACAACACCCTGTGCAGAAAACTTGATTCTGGGAAGAGCCAAGTAGCTAGCTAGGTCTCTTTTGTCCTCTTAGAAACCACAGATACTTACGCTGCGTGTCAATCTGGAAACAGGACCTGATGGGACTAGCCTTGTTTCCCATCATGAAAGCTCCTTTTATGCGCCTTGAAGCTAAGTGAAAAACACTGTTGGTGTCGTGCTTATACACACGACAGGCATGGCTGTGAGAGGGAAAAAGAGGTGTCACGAAGAAACATGGTATTCCAGTTTCTGAGTCAGAGCTGATCCTGTCCTGTTCTATAGCTAAAGGGAAACTCAAAGTGAGGCCTAACTTCGAAGGAGGGCCCTGATATGCCTTACAGCGGGTTAGGCGTGCAACAGCTTCCATGAGGCCTTAGTCGCTCTCCTGCTTTAGTTGAACGCTAGTAAGCTTTTCAGGCCGCCTAGATCCCTCGCGGCAGCACTCGTTTCCGTACAAGGATACTGAGTACCCGCAGGCTCCCCTGGGCTTGCTGGGCCGCACTCAGACCCGTAGGCCCATCAGGGTGCCCCTGGGTAGGCCGAGTGAAGGGTAACCCGCTGCACTCTTCCTTGGGCGAGCTAGATATCCCCAGCTCACCAACGGCTTCATGAACACGGTTCTAGCAAGGCCAGCATACCATGGAAGTCGTCCTCGTTGCCCTAGTCTGAGCGGTACTGAGAAAAACTCTCTGCTTACAAGTCCTTCTAGGACCTCATCCCTGAAGTCACCGTATCTCTAGGAGAAAGGCAGCTTGCACAGCAACTTCCACTACAGCACAGTTTTGTGTGGAACACTTCAGGTTTTTGGGAGAGGCACAGGACCCTAGGAGACCTAGGGCAGTCTGTCATCTAAGCAGTTCGCTACACGCAGAGGGCCCTATGCAGAAAAGTTGAATCAGGGAAGAGCCAGGGAGGTAGCTAGGTCTCTTTTGACCTGCCAGTACCCACAGACACTTATGCTGCATGTCAATCTGGTGATGGTGCCTGATGCGACTGGCCTTGTTTTCCCACCTTGAAAGCTCTTCTTCTGCGCCTTGAAGCTCCCTTAAAAACACTGTGGTTGTCAGGCTTATACTCACGGCAGGCATGGCTGTGAGAGGGAAAAAGAGGTTACACGAAGAGACAGGGTATTTCAGTTTCTGAGTCAGAGCTCATCCTGCCTTGTTATGTAGCTAAATGGAAACTCAAAGTGAGCCCTAGCTTCGAAGGAGGGCCCTGATATGCCATGCAGCGGGATAGGCGTACAACAGCTTCTATGAAGCCTTAGTCACTCTTCTGCTTTAGCTGAAGGCTAGTAAGCTTTTCTGGACTCCTAGACCCCTCGCGGCAGCACTCGCTTCCCTACCAAGGCACTGAGCACCCCCAGGCTCTCCTGAGTCGAAGATCAACATTCAGACACGTAGACCCTTCGGAGTACCCGTGTCTGTGCCGAGTGAAGGAGAGCATGATGCACACTTCGTCGCGGGACCTAGATTTTCTCAGCTCACCAATAGCCTCAGGAACATGATTCTAGGAGGTGCAGCATGCCATGCAAGTCTGCCTGCTTACAGTAGTCCGAGCTGTACTGAGAAAAACTCTTTGCTTACAATTCCTTCTACCACCTCATAGCTGAAGTCAACCTACCTCTAGGAGAAAGTCGGCTTGTGGTCCAAGTGCAACTAGAGCACACTTTCTGGTATAATGCTACAGGCTTTTGGAAGATGCCCAGGAGCCAGGACACCTAGGGAATTCTTTCATTTAGGCAGTTCGCTACACGCAGAACACCCGGCATAGGAAAGTGGATTCTCCAAGACCCAGGGAGTAGCTAGGTCTCTTTTGACTTGTTAGAAAGCACAGATGCTTCTTCTGCGTGTCAACCTGGAAATGGCGGCCTTAGGAGTCAAGCCTTGTTTTCCCGTCTTGAAAGCTCCATTCAAGCGGCCTTAAGGCTACCTGAGAAACACTGTGGTTGTGGGACTTGTATTCACTCCAGGCATGGCTCTGGAAGAATATGAGTTATCTCGAAAGAAAGCGGGTGCTTCCAGGCTCTGGTTAGGAGCATATCCTGCCCTGCACTAGAGCTAAGGGGCATCTTGACGTGCACTCTACCCTGGCCTACAGCTTTGATTTGCCCTCCAGAAGGGTAGTTGTGCAGCCTTTTCCTTGAGTCCTTAGTCACAGTTCTGCATTAGTTTAAAGGTACTCATCTTCTCAGGACTCCAGGCCCACTCGTGCCAGTACCCATTTCCGTACAAGAACTCTGAGTACCCCAGGGCTCCCCTGGGCTTACCGGGCCACACTCACACCCGTAGGCCCTTCACTGTGCCCCTCTGTAGGCCGAGTGAAGCATAACAAACTGCACTCTTTCTTGGGAAAGCTAGAATTCCTCAGCTCACCAGCAGCCTCTGGAACACGGTTCTAGCAAGTCCAGCATACCATGGAAGTCTGCCTCATCGCCCTATTCTGAGCTGTACTGAGCAAAACTCTCTGCTTTGAAGTCCTTCGAGGACCTCATACCTGAAGTCACCGTATCTCAAGGAGAAAGACGGCTTGCATTCCCACTTCCACTAAAGCACAGTTTTCTGTGTAACACTTCAGGCTTTGGGGACAGGCACAGGGCTCTTAGGAGACCTAGGGCAGTCTATTGTCTAGGCACGTCGCTACATGTACAACACCCTGTGCAGAAAACTTGATTCTGGGAAGAGCCAAGTAGCTAGCTAGGTCTCTTTTGTCCTCTTAGAAACCACAGATACTTACGCTGCGTGTCAATCTGGAAACAGGACCTGATGGGACTAGCCTTGTTTCCCATCATGAAAGCTCCTTTTATGCGCCTTGAAGCTAAGTGAAAAACACTGTTGGTGTCGTGCTTATACACACGACAGGCATGGCTGTGAGAGGGAAAAAGAGGTGTCACGAAGAAACATGGTATTCCAGTTTCTGAGTCAGAGCTGATCCTGTCCTGTTCTATAGCTAAAGGGAAACTCAAAGTGAGGCCTAACTTCGAAGGAGGGCCCTGATATGCCTTACAGCGGGTTAGGCGTGCAACAGCTTCCATGAGGCCTTAGTCGCTCTCCTGCTTTAGTTGAACGCTAGTAAGCTTTTCAGGCCGCCTAGATCCCTCGCGGCAGCACTCGTTTCCGTACAAGGATACTGAGTACCCGCAGGCTCCCCTGGGCTTGCTGGGCCGCACTCAGACCCGTAGGCCCATCAGGGTGCCCCTGGGTAGGCCGAGTGAAGGGTAACCCGCTGCACTCTTCCTTGGGCGAGCTAGATATCCCCAGCTCACCAACGGCTTCATGAACACGGTTCTAGCAAGGCCAGCATACCATGGAAGTCGTCCTCGTTGCCCTAGTCTGAGCGGTACTGAGAAAAACTCTCTGCTTACAAGTCCTTCTAGGACCTCATCCCTGAAGTCACCGTATCTCTAGGAGAAAGGCAGCTTGCACAGCAACTTCCACTACAGCACAGTTTTGTGTGGAACACTTCAGGTTTTTGGGAGAGGCACAGGACCCTAGGAGACCTAGGGCAGTCTGTCATCGAAGCAGTTCGCTACACGCAGAGGGCCCTATGCAGAAAAGTTGAATCAGGGAAGAGCCAGGGAGGTAGCTAGGTCTCTTTTGACCTGCCAGTACCCACAGACACTTATGCTGCATGTCAATCTGGTGATGGTGCCTGATGCGACTGGCCTTGTTTTCCCACCTTGAAAGCTCTTCTTCTGCGCCTTGAAGCTCCCTTAAAAACACTGTGGTTGTCAGGCTTATACTCACGGCAGGCATGGCTGTGAGAGGGCAAAAGAGGTTTCACGACGAGACAGCGTATTTCAGTTTCTAAATCAGAGCTCATCCTGCCTTGTTATGTAGCTAAATGGAAACTCAAAGTGAGCCCTAGCTTCGAAGGAGGGCCCTGATATGCCATGCAGCGGGATAGGCGTACAACAGCTTCTATGAAGCCTTAGTCACTCTTCTGCTTTAGCTGAAGGCTAGTAAGCTTTTCTGGACTCCTAGACCCCTCGCGGCAGCACTCGCTTCCCTACAAAGGCACTGAGCACCCCCAGGCTCTCCTGAGTCGAAGATCAACATTCAGACACGTAGACCCTTCGGAGTACCCGTGTCTGTGCCGAGTGAAGGAGAGCATGATGCACACTTCGTCGCGGGACCTAGATTTTCTCAGCTCACCAATAGCCTCAGGAACATGATTCTAGGAGGTGCAGCATGCCATGCAAGTCTGCCTGCTTACAGTAGTCCGAGCTGTACTGAGAAAAACTCTTTGCTTACAATTCCTTCTACCACCTCATAGCTGAAGTCAACCTACCTCTAGGAGAAAGTCGGCTTGTGGTCCAAGTGCAACTAGAGCACACTTTCTGGTATAATGCTACAGGCTTTTGGAAGATGCCCAGGAGCCAGGACACCTAGGGAATTCTTTCATTTAGGCAGTTCGCTACACGCAGAACACCCGGCATAGGAAAGTGGATTCTCCAAGACCCAGGGAGTAGCTAGGTCTCTTTTGACTTGTTAGAAAGCACAGATGCTTCTTCTGCGTGTCAACCTGGAAATGGCGGCCTTAGGAGTCAAGCCTTGTTTTCCCGTCTTGAAAGCTCCATTCAAGCGGCCTTAAGGCTACCTGAGAAACACTGTGGTTGTGGGACTTGTATTCACTCCAGGCATGGCTCTGGAAGAATATGAGTTATCTCGAAAGAAAGCGGGTGCTTCCAGGCTCTGGTTAGGAGCATATCCTGCCCTGCACTAGAGCTAAGGGGCATCTTGACGTGCACTCTACCCTGGCCTACAGCTTTGATTTGCCCTCCAGAAGGGTAGTTGTGCAGCCTTTTCCTTGAGTCCTTAGTCACAGTTCTGCATTAGTTTAAAGGTACTCATCTTCTCAGGACTCCAGGCCCACTCGTGCCAGTACCCATTTCCGTACAAGAACTCTGAGTACCCCAGGGCTCCCCTGGGCTTACCGGGCCACACTCACACCCGTAGGCCCTTCACTGTGCCCCTCTGTAGGCCGAGTGAAGCATAACAAACTGCACTCTTTCTTGGGAAAGCTAGAATTCCTCAGCTCACCAGCAGCCTCTGGAACACGGTTCTAGCAAGTCCAGCATACCATGGAAGTCTGCCTCATCGCCCTATTCTGAGCTGTACTGAGCAAAACTCTCTGCTTTGAAGTCCTTCGAGGACCTCATACCTGAAGTCACCGTATCTCAAGGAGAAAGACGGCTTGCATTCCCACTTCCACTAAAGCACAGTTTTCTGTGTAACACTTCAGGCTTTGGGGACAGGCACAGGGCTCTTAGGAGACCTAGGACAGTCTATTGTCTAGGCACGTCGCTACATGTACAACACCCTGTGCAGAAAACTTGATTCTGGGAAGAGCCAAGTAGCTAGCTAGGTCTCTTTTGTCCTCTTAGAAACCACAGATACTTACGCTGCGTGTCAATCTGGAAACAGGACCTGATGGGACTAGCCTTGTTTCCCATCATGAAAGCTCCTTTTATGCGCCTTGAAGCTAAGTGAAAAACACTGTTGGTGTCGTGCTTATACACACGACAGGCATGGCTGTGAGAGGGAAAAAGAGGTGTCACGAAGAAACATGGTATTCCAGTTTCTGAGTCAGAGCTGATCCTGTCCTGTTCTATAGCTAAAGGGAAACTCAAAGTGAGGCCTAACTTCGAAGGAGGGCCCTGATATGCCTTACAGCGGGTTAGGCGTGCAACAGCTTCCATGAGGCCTTAGTCGCTCTCCTGCTTTAGTTGAACGCTAGTAAGCTTTTCAGGCCGCCTAGATCCCTCGCGGCAGCACTCGTTTCCGTACAAGGATACTGAGTACCCGCAGGCTCCCCTGGGCTTGCTGGGCCGCACTCAGACCCGTAGGCCCATCAGGGTGCCCCTGGGTAGGCCGAGTGAAGGGTAACCCGCTGCACTCTTCCTTGGGCGAGCTAGATATCCCCAGCTCACCAACGGCTTCATGAACACGGTTCTAGCAAGGCCAGCATACCATGGAAGTCGTCCTCGTTGCCCTAGTCTGAGCGGTACTGAGAAAAACTCTCTGCTTACAAGTCCTTCTAGGACCTCATCCCTGAAGTCACCGTATCTCTAGGAGAAAGGCAGCTTGCACAGCAACTTCCACTACAGCACAGTTTTGTGTGGAACACTTCAGGTTTTTGGGAGAGGCACAGGACCCTAGGAGACCTAGGGCAGTCTGTCATCGAAGCAGTTCGCTACACGCAGAGGGCCCTATGCAGAAAAGTTGAATCAGGGAAGAGCCAGGGAGGTAGCTAGGTCTCTTTTGACCTGCCAGTACCCACAGACACTTATGCTGCATGTCAATCTGGTGATGGTGCCTGATGCGACTGGCCTTGTTTTCCCACCTTGAAAGCTCTTCTTCTGCGCCTTGAAGCTCCCTTAAAAACACTGTGGTTGTCAGGCTTATACTCACGGCAGGCATGGCTGTGAGAGGGCAAAAGAGGTTTCACGACGAGACAGCGTATTTCAGTTTCTAAATCAGAGCTCATCCTGCCTTGTTATGTAGCTAAATGGAAACTCAAAGTGAGCCCTAGCTTCGAAGGAGGGCCCTGATATGCCATGCAGCGGGATAGGCGTACAACAGCTTCTATGAAGCCTTAGTCACTCTTCTGCTTTAGCTGAAGGCTAGTAAGCTTTTCTGGACTCCTAGACCCCTCGCGGCAGCACTCGCTTCCCTACAAAGGCACTGAGCACCCCCAGGCTCTCCTGAGTCGAAGATCAACATTCAGACACGTAGACCCTTCGGAGTACCCGTGTCTGTGCCGAGTGAAGGAGAGCATGATGCACACTTCGTCGCGGGACCTAGATTTTCTCAGCTCACCAATAGCCTCAGGAACATGATTCTAGGAGGTGCAGCATGCCATGCAAGTCTGCCTGCTTACAGTAGTCCGAGCTGTACTGAGAAAAACTCTTTGCTTACAATTCCTTCTACCACCTCATAGCTGAAGTCAACCTACCTCTAGGAGAAAGTCGGCTTGTGGTCCAAGTGCAACTAGAGCACACTTTCTGGTATAATGCTACAGGCTTTTGGAAGATGCCCAGGAGCCAGGACACCTAGGGAATTCTTTCATTTAGGCAGTTCGCTACACGCAGAACACCCGGCATAGGAAAGTGGATTCTCCAAGACCCAGGGAGTAGCTAGGTCTCTTTTGACTTGTTAGAAAGCACAGATGCTTCTTCTGCGTGTCAACCTGGAAATGGCGGCCTTAGGAGTCAAGCCTTGTTTTCCCGTCTTGAAAGCTCCATTCAAGCGGCCTTAAGGCTACCTGAGAAACACTGTGGTTGTGGGACTTGTATTCACTCCAGGCATGGCTCTGGAAGAATATGAGTTATCTCGAAAGAAAGCGGGTGCTTCCAGGCTCTGGTTAGGAGCATATCCTGCCCTGCACTAGAGCTAAGGGGCATCTTGACGTGCACTCTACCCTGGCCTACAGCTTTGATTTGCCCTCCAGAAGGGTAGTTGTGCAGCCTTTTCCTTGAGTCCTTAGTCACAGTTCTGCATTAGTTTAAAGGTACTCATCTTCTCAGGACTCCAGGCCCACTCGTGCCAGTACCCATTTCCGTACAAGAACTCTGAGTACCCCAGGGCTCCCCTGGGCTTACCGGGCCACACTCACACCCGTAGGCCCTTCACTGTGCCCCTCTGTAGGCCGAGTGAAGCATAACAAACTGCACTCTTTCTTGGGAAAGCTAGAATTCCTCAGCTCACCAGCAGCCTCTGGAACACGGTTCTAGCAAGTCCAGCATACCATGGAAGTCTGCCTCATCGCCCTATTCTGAGCTGTACTGAGCAAAACTCTCTGCTTTGAAGTCCTTCGAGGACCTCATACCTGAAGTCACCGTATCTCAAGGAGAAAGACGGCTTGCATTCCAACTTCCACTAAAGCACAGTTTTCTGTGTAACACTTCAGGCTTTGGGGACAGGCACAGGGCTCTTAGGAGACCTAGGGCAGTCTATTGTCTAGGCACGTCGCTACATGTACAACACCCTGTGCAGAAAACTTGATTCTGGGAAGAGCCAAGTAGCTAGCTAGGTCTCTTTTGTCCTCTTAGAAACCACAGATACTTACGCTGCGTGTCAATCTGGAAACAGGACCTGATGGGACTAGCCTTGTTTCCCATCATGAAAGCTCCTTTTATGCGCCTTGAAGCTAAGTGAAAAACACTGTTGGTGTCGTGCTTATACACACGACAGGCATGGCTGTGAGAGGGAAAAAGAGGTGTCACGAAGAAACATGGTATTCCAGTTTCTGAGTCAGAGCTGATCCTGTCCTGTTCTATAGCTAAAGGGAAACTCAAAGTGAGGCCTAACTTCGAAGGAGGGCCCTGATATGCCTTACAGCGGGTTAGGCGTGCAACAGCTTCCATGAGGCCTTAGTCGCTCTCCTGCTTTAGTTGAACGCTAGTAAGCTTTTCAGGCCGCCTAGATCCCTCGCGGCAGCACTCGTTTCCGTACAAGGATACTGAGTACCCGCAGGCTCCCCTGGGCTTGCTGGGCCGCACTCAGACCCGTAGGCCCATCAGGGTGCCCCTGGGTAGGCCGAGTGAAGGGTAACCCGCTGCACTCTTCCTTGGGCGAGCTAGATATCCCCAGCTCACCAACGGCTTCATGAACACGGTTCTAGCAAGGCCAGCATACCATGGAAGTCGTCCTCGTTGCCCTAGTCTGAGCGGTACTGAGAAAAACTCTCTGCTTACAAGTCCTTCTAGGACCTCATCCCTGAAGTCACCGTATCTCTAGGAGAAAGGCAGCTTGCACAGCAACTTCCACTACAGCACAGTTTTGTGTGGAACACTTCAGGTTTTTGGGAGAGGCACAGGACCCTAGGAGACCTAGGGCAGTCTGTCATCGAAGCAGTTCGCTACACGCAGAGGGCCCTATGCAGAAAAGTTGAATCAGGGAAGAGCCAGGGAGGTAGCTAGGTCTCTTTTGACCTGCCAGTACCCACAGACACTTATGCTGCATGTCAATCTGGTGATGGTGCCTGATGCGACTGGCCTTGTTTTCCCACCTTGAAAGCTCTTCTTCTGCGCCTTGAAGCTCCCTTAAAAACACTGTGGTTGTCAGGCTTATACTCACGGCAGGCATGGCTGTGAGAGGGAAAAAGAGGTTACACGAAGAGACAGGGTATTTCAGTTTCTGAGTCAGAGCTCATCCTGCCTTGTTATGTAGCTAAATGGAAACTCAAAGTGAGCCCTAGCTTCGAAGGAGGGCCCTGATATGCCATGCAGCGGGATAGGCGTACAACAGCTTCTATGAAGCCTTAGTCACTCTTCTGCTTTAGCTGAAGGCTAGTAAGCTTTTCTGGACTCCTAGACCCCTCGCGGCAGCACTCGCTTCCCTACAAAGGCACTGAGCACCCCCAGGCTCTCCTGAGTCGAAGATCAACATTCAGACACGTAGACCCTTCGGAGTACCCGTGTCTGTGCCGAGTGAAGGAGAGCATGATGCACACTTCGTCGCGGGACCTAGATTTTCTCAGCTCACCAATAGCCTCAGGAACATGATTCTAGGAGGTGCAGCATGCCATGCAAGTCTGCCTGCTTACAGTAGTCCGAGCTGTACTGAGAAAAACTCTTTGCTTACAATTCCTTCTACCACCTCATAGCTGAAGTCAACCTACCTCTAGGAGAAAGTCGGCTTGTGGTCCAAGTGCAACTAGAGCACACTTTCTGGTATAATGCTACAGGCTTTTGGAAGATGCCCAGGAGCCAGGACACCTAGGGAATTCTTTCATTTAGGCAGTTCGCTACACGCAGAACACCCGGCATAGGAAAGTGGATTCTCCAAGACCCAGGGAGTAGCTAGGTCTCTTTTGACTTGTTAGAAAGCACAGATGCTTCTTCTGCGTGTCAACCTGGAAACGGCGGCCTTAGGAGTCAAGCCTTGTTTTCCCGTCTTGAAAGCTCCATTCAAGCGGCCTTAAAGCTACCTGAGAAACACTGTGGTTGTGGGACTTGTATTCACTCCAGGCATGGCTCTGGAAGAACATGAGTTATCTCGAAAGAAAGCGGGTGCTTCCAGGCTCTGGTTAGGAGCATATCCTGCCCTGCAGTAGAGCTAAGGGGAATCTTGACGTGCACTCTACCCTGGCCTACAGCTCTGATTTGCCCTCCAGAAGGGTAGTTGTGCAGCCTTTTCCTTGAGTCCTTAGTCACAGTTCTGCATTAGTTTAAAGGTACTAATCTTCTCAGGACTCCAGTCCCACTCGTGCCAGTACCCGTTTCCGTACAAGAACTCTGAGTACCCCAGGGCTCCCCTGGGCTTGCCGGGCCACACTCACACCCGTAGGCCCTTCACTGTGCCCCTCTGTAGGCCGAGTGAAGCATAACAAACTGCACTCTTTCTTGGGAAAGCTAGATTTCCTCAGCTCACCAGCAGCCTCTGGAACACGGTTCTAGCAAGTCCAGCATACCATGGAAGTCTGCCTCATCGCCCTATTCTGAGCTGTACTGAGCAAAACTCTCTGCTTTGAAGTCCTTCGAGGACCTCATACCTGAAGTCACCGTATCTCAAGGAGAAAGACGGCTTGCATTCCAACTTCCACTAAAGCACAGTTTTCTGTGTAACACTTCAGGCTTTGGGGACAGGCACAGGGCTCTTAGGAGACCTAGGGCAGTCTATTGTCTAGGCACGTCGCTACATGTACAACACCCTGTGCAGAAAACTTGATTCTGGGAAGAGCCAAGTAGCTAGCTAGGTCTCTTTTGTCCTCTTAGAAACCACAGATACTTACGCTGCGTGTCAATCTGGAAACAGGACCTGATGGGACTAGCCTTGTTTCCCATCATGAAAGCTCCTTTTATGCGCCTTGAAGCTAAGTGAAAAACACTGTTGGTGTCGTGCTTATACACACGACAGGCATGGCTGTGAGAGGGAAAAAGAGGTGTCACGAAGAAACATGGTATTCCAGTTTCTGAGTCAGAGCTGATCCTGTCCTGTTCTATAGCTAAAGGGAAACTCAAAGTGAGGCCTAACTTCGAAGGAGGGCCCTGATATGCCTTACAGCGGGTTAGGCGTGCAACAGCTTCCATGAGGCCTTAGTCGCTCTCCTGCTTTAGTTGAACGCTAGTAAGCTTTTCAGGCCGCCTAGATCCCTCGCGGCAGCACTCGTTTCCGTACAAGGATACTGAGTACCCGCAGGCTCCCCTGGGCTTGCTGGGCCGCACTCAGACCCGTAGGCCCATCAGGGTGCCCCTGGGTAGGCCGAGTGAAGGGTAACCCGCTGCACTCTTCCTTGGGCGAGCTAGATATCCCCAGCTCACCAACGGCTTCATGAACACGGTTCTAGCAAGGCCAGCATACCATGGAAGTCGTCCTCGTTGCCCTAGTCTGAGCGGTACTGAGAAAAACTCTCTGCTTACAAGTCCTTCTAGGACCTCATCCCTGAAGTCACCGTATCTCTCGGAGAAAGGCAGCTTGCACAGCAACTTCCACTACAGCACAGTTTTGTGTGGAACACTTCAGGTTTTTGGGAGAGGCACAGGACCCTAGGAGACCTAGGGCAGTCTGTCATCGAAGCAGTTCGCTACACGCAGAGGGCCCTATGCAGAAAAGTTGAATCAGGGAAGAGCCAGGGAGGTAGCTAGGTCTCTTTTGACCTGCCAGTACCCACAGACACTTATGCTGCATGTCAATCTGGTGATGGTGCCTGATGCGACTGGCCTTGTTTTCCCACCTTGAAAGCTCTTCTTATGCGCCTTGAAGCTCCCTTAAAAACACTGTGGTTGTCAGGCTTATACTCACGGCAGGCATGGCTGTGAGAGGGCAAAAGAGGTTTCACGACGAGACAGGGTATTTCAGTTTCTAAATCAGAGCTGATCCTGTCCTGTTTTATAGCTAAGGGGAAACTCAAAGTGAGCCCTCGCTTCGAAGGCGGCCCCTGATATGCCTTACAGCGGGGTAGGCGTGCAACAGCTTCCATGAGGCCTGAGTCACTCTTCTGCTTTAGTTGAACGCCAGTAAGCTTTTCAGGCCTCCTAGATCCCTCGCGGCAGCACTCGTTTCCGTACAAGGATACTGAGTACCCCCAGGCTCCCCTGGGCTTGCTGGGCCACACTCAGACCCGTAGGCCCATCAGGGTGCCCCTGGGTAGGCCGAGTGAAGGGTAACCCGCTGCACTCTTCCTTGGGCGAGCTAGATATCCCCAGCTCACCAACGGCTTCATGAACACGGTTCTAGCAAGGCCAGCATACCATGGAAGTCGTCCTCGTTGCCGTAGTCTGAGCGGTACTGAGAAAAACTCTCTGCTTACAAGTCCTTCCAGGACCTCATCCCTGAAGTCACCGTATCTCTAGGAGAAAGGCAGCTTGCACAACAACTTCCACTACAGCACAGTTTTGTGTGGAACACTTCAGGTTTTTGGGAGAGGCACAGGACCCTAGGAGACCTAGGGCAGTCTTTCATCTAAGCAGTTCGCTACACGCAGAGCGCCCTATGCAGAAATGTTGAATCAGGGAAGAGCCAGGGAGGTAGCTAGGTCTCTTTTGACCTGCCAGTACCCACGGACACTTATGCTGCGTGTCAACCTGGTGATGGTGCCTGATGCGACTGGCTTTGTTTTCCCACCTTGAAAGCTCTTCTTCTGCGCCTTGAAGCTCCCTTAAAAACACTGTGGTTGTCAGGCTTATACTCACGGCAGGCATGGCTGTGAGAGGGAAAAAGAGGTTACACGAAGAGACAGGGTATTTCAGTTTCTGAGTCAGAGCTCATCCTGCCTTGTTATGTAGCTAAATGGAAACTCAAAGTGAGCCCTAGCTTCGAAGGAGGGCCCTGATATGCCATGCAGCGGGATAGGCGTACAACAGCTTCTATGAAGCCTTAGTCACTCTTCTGCTTTAGCTGAAGGCTAGTAAGCTTTTCTGGACTCCTAGACCCCTCGCGGCAGCACTCGCTTCCCTACCAAGGCACTGAGCACCCCCAGGCTCTCCTGAGTCGAAGATCAACATTCAGACACGTAGACCCTTCGGAGTACCCGTGTCTGTGCCGAGTGAAGGAGAGCATGATGCACACTTCGTCGCGGGACCTAGATTTTCTCAGCTCACCAATAGCCTCAGGAACATGATTCTAGGAGGTGCAGCATGCCATGCAAGTCTGCCTGCTTACAGTAGTCCGAGCTGTACTGAGAAAAACTCTTTGCTTACAATTCCTTCTACCACCTCATAGCTGAAGTCAACCTACCTCTAGGAGAAAGTCGGCTTGTGGTCCAAGTGCAACTAGAGCACACTTTCTGGTATAATGCTACAGGCTTTTGGAAGATGCCCAGGAGCCAGGACACCTAGGGAATTCTTTCATTTAGGCAGTTCGCTACACGTAGAACACCCGGCATAGGAAAGTGGATTCTCCAAGACCCAGGGAGTAGCTAGGTCTCTTTTGACTTGTTAGAAAGCACAGATGCTTCTTCTGCGTGTCAACCTGGAAATGGCGGCCTTAGGAGTCAAGCCTTGTTTTCCCATCTTGAAAGCTCCATTCAACCGGCCTTAAAGCTACCTGAGAAACACTGTGGTTGTGGGACTTGTATTCACTCCAGGCATGGCTCTGGAAGAATATGAGTTATCTCGAAAGAAAGCGGGTGCTTCCAGGCTCTGGTTAGGAGCATATCCTGCCCTGCACTAGAGCTAAGGGGAATCTTGACGTGCACTCTACCCTGGCCTACAGCTTTGATTTGCCCTCCAGAAGGGTAGTTGTGCAGCCTTTTCCTTGAGTCCTTAGTCACAGTTCTGCATTAGTTTAAAGGTACTAATCTTCTCAGGACTCCAGTCCCACTCGTGCCAGTACCCGTTTCCGTACAAGAACTCTGAGTACCCCAGGGCTCCCCTGGGCTTACCGGGCCACACTCACACCCGTAGGCCCTTCACTGTGCCCCTCTGTAGGCCGAGTGAAGCATAACAAACTGCACTCTTTCTTGGGAAAGCTAGAATTCCTCAGCTCACCAGCAGCCTCTGGAACACGGTTCTAGCAAGTCCAGCATACCATGGAAGTCTGCCTCATCGCCCTATTCTGAGCTGTACTGAGCAAAACTCTCTGCTTTGAAGTCCTTCGAGGACCTCATACCTGAAGTCACCGTATCTCAAGGAGAAAGACGGCTTGCATTCCAACTTCCACTAAAGCACAGTTTTCTGTGTAACACTTCAGGCTTTGGGGACAGGCACAGGGCTCTTAGGAGACCTAGGGCAGTCTATTGTCTAGGCACGTCGCTACATGTACAACACCCTGTGCAGAAAACTTGATTCTGGGAAGAGCCAAGTAGCTAGCTAGGTCTCTTTTGTCCTCTTAGAAACCACAGATACTTACGCTGCGTGTCAATCTGGAAACAGGACCTGATGGGACTAGCCTTGTTTCCCATCATGAAAGCTCCTTTTATGCGCCTTGAAGCTAAGTGAAAAACACTGTTGGTGTCGTGCTTATACACACGACAGGCATGGCTGTGAGAGGGAAAAAGAGGTGTCACGAAGAAACATGGTATTCCAGTTTCTGAGTCAGAGCTGATCCTGTCCTGTTCTATAGCTAAAGGGAAACTCAAAGTGAGGCCTAACTTCGAAGGAGGGCCCTGATATGCCTTACAGCGGGTTAGGCGTGCAACAGCTTCCATGAGGCCTTAGTCGTTCTCCTGCTTTAGTTGAACGCTAGTAAGCTTTTCAGGCCGCCTAGATCCCTCGCGGCAGCACTCGTTTCCGTACAAGGATACTGAGTACCCGCAGGCTCCCCTGGGCTTGCTGGGCCGCACTCAGACCCGTAGGCCCATCAGGGTGCCCCTGGGTAGGCCGAGTGAAGGGTAACCCGCTGCACTCTTCCTTGGGCGAGCTAGATATCCCCAGCTCACCAACGGCTTCATGAACACGGTTCTAGCAAGGCCAGCATACCATGGAAGTCGTCCTCGTTGCCCTAGTCTGAGCGGTACTGAGAAAAACTCTCTGCTTACAAGTCCTTCTAGGACCTCATCCCTGAAGTCACCGTATCTCTAGGAGAAAGGCAGCTTGCACAGCAACTTCCACTACAGCACAGTTTTGTGTGGAACACTTCAGGTTTTTGGGAGAGGCACAGGACCCTAGGAGACCTAGGGCAGTCTGTCATCGAAGCAGTTCGCTACACGCAGAGGGCCCTATGCAGAAAAGTTGAATCAGGGAAGAGCCAGGGAGGTAGCTAGGTCTCTTTTGACCTGCCAGTACCCACAGACACTTATGCTGCATGTCAATCTGGTGATGGTGCCTGATGCGACTGGCCTTGTTTTCCCACCTTGAAAGCTCTTCTTATGCGCCTTGAAGCTCCCTTAAAAACACTGTGGTTGTCAGGCTTATACTCACGGCAGGCATGGCTGTGAGAGGGAAAAAGAGGTTACACGAAGAGACAGGGTATTTCAGTTTCTGAGTCAGAGCTCATCCTGCCTTGTTATGTAGCTAAATGGAAACTCAAAGTGAGCCCTAGCTTCGAAGGAGGGCCCTGATATGCCATGCAGCAGGATAGGCGTACAACAGCTTCTATGAAGCCTTAGTCACTCTTCTGCTTTAGCTGAAGGCTAGTAAGCTTTTCTGGACTCCTAGACCCCTCGCGGCAGCACTCGCTTCCCTACCAAGGCACTGAGCACCCCCAGGCTCTCCTGAGTCGAAGATCAACATTCAGACACGTAGACCCTTCGGAGTACCCGTGTCTGTGCCGAGTGAAGGAGAGCATGATGCACACTTCGTCGCGGGACCTAGATTTTCTCAGCTCACCAATAGCCTCAGGAACATGATTCTAGGAGGTGCAGCATGCCATGCAAGTCTGCCTGCTTACAGTAGTCCGAGCTGTACTGAGAAAAACTCTTTGCTTACAATTCCTTCTACCACCTCATAGCTGAAGTCAACCTACCTCTAGGAGAAAGTCGGCTTGTGGTCCAAGTGCAACTAGAGCACACTTTCTGGTATAATGCTACAGGCTTTTGGAAGATGCCCAGGAGCCAGGACACCTAGGGAATTCTTTCATTTAGGCAGTTCGCTACACGCAGAACACCCGGCATAGGAAAGTGGATTCTCCAAGACCCAGGGAGTAGCTAGGTCTCTTTTGACTTGTTAGAAAGCACAGATGCTTCTTCTGCGTGTCAACCTGGAAATGGCGGCCTTAGGAGTCAAGCCTTGTTTTCCCATCTTGAAAGCTCCATTCAAGCGGCCTTAAAGCTACCTGAGAAACACTGTGGTTGTGGGACTTGTATTCACTCCAGGCATGGCTCTGGAAGAATATGAGTTATCTCGAAAGAAAGCGGGTGCTTCCAGGCTCTGGTTAGGAGCATATCCTGCCCTGCACTAGAGCTAAGGGGAATCTTGACGTGCACTCTACCCTGGCCTACAGCTTTGATTTGCCCTCCAGAAGGGTAGTTGTGCAGCCTTTTCCTTGAGTCCTTAGTCACAGTTCTGCATTAGTTTAAAGGTACTAATCTTCTCAGGACTCCAGTCCCACTCGTGCCAGTACCCGTTTCCGTACAAGAACTCTGAGTACCCCAGGGCTCCCCTGGGCTTACCGGGCCACACTCACACCCGTAGGCCCTTCACTGTGCCCCTCTGTAGGCCGAGTGAAGCATAACAAACTGCACTCTTTCTTGGGAAAGCTAGAATTCCTCAGCTCACCAGCAGCCTCTGGAACACGGTTCTAGCAAGTCCAGCATACCATGGAAGTCTGCCTCATCGCCCTATTCTGAGCTGTACTGAGCAAAACTCTCTGCTTTGAAGTCCTTCGAGGACCTCATACCTGAAGTCACCGTATCTCAAGGAGAAAGACGGCTTGCATTCCAACTTCCACTAAAGCACAGTTTTCTGTGTAACACTTCAGGCTTTGGGGACAGGCACAGGGCTCTTAGGAGACCTAGGGCAGTCTATTGTCTAGGCACGTCGCTACATGTACAACACCCTGTGCAGAAAACTTGATTCTGGGAAGAGCCAAGTAGCTAGCTAGGTCTCTTTTGTCCTCTTAGAAACCACAGATACTTACGCTGCGTGTCAATCTGGAAACAGGACCTGATGGGACTAGCCTTGTTTCCCATCATGAAAGCTCCTTTTATGCGCCTTGAAGCTAAGTGAAAAACACTGTTGGTGTCGTGCTTATACACACGACAGGCATGGCTGTGAGAGGGAAAAAGAGGTGTCACGAAGAAACATGGTATTCCAGTTTCTGAGTCAGAGCTGATCCTGTCCTGTTCTATAGCTAAAGGGAAACTCAAAGTGAGGCCTAACTTCGAAGGAGGGCCCTGATATGCCTTACAGCGGGTTAGGCGTGCAACAGCTTCCATGAGGCCTTAGTCGTTCTCCTGCTTTAGTTGAACGCTAGTAAGCTTTTCAGGCCGCCTAGATCCCTCGCGGCAGCACTCGTTTCCGTACAAGGATACTGAGTACCCGCAGGCTCCCCTGGGCTTGCTGGGCCGCACTCAGACCCGTAGGCCCATCAGGGTGCCCCTGGGTAGGCCGAGTGAAGGGTAACCCGCTGCACTCTTCCTTGGGCGAGCTAGATATCCCCAGCTCACCAACGGCTTCATGAACACGGTTCTAGCAAGGCCAGCATACCATGGAAGTCGTCCTCGTTGCCCTAGTCTGAGCGGTACTGAGAAAAACTCTCTGCTTACAAGTCCTTCTAGGACCTCATCCCTGAAGTCACCGTATCTCTAGGAGAAAGGCAGCTTGCACAGCAACTTCCACTACAGCACAGTTTTGTGTGGAACACTTCAGGTTTTTGGGAGAGGCACAGGACCCTAGGAGACCTAGGGCAGTCTGTCATCGAAGCAGTTCGCTACACGCAGAGGGCCCTATGCAGAAAAGTTGAATCAGGGAAGAGCCAGGGAGGTAGCTAGGTCTCTTTTGACCTGCCAGTACCCACAGACACTTATGCTGCATGTCAATCTGGTGATGGTGCCTGATGCGACTGGCCTTGTTTTCCCACCTTGAAAGCTCTTCTTATGCGCCTTGAAGCTCCCTTAAAAACACTGTGGTTGTCAGGCTTATACTCACGGCAGGCATGGCTGTGAGAGGGAAAAAGAGGTTACACGAAGAGACAGGGTATTTCAGTTTCTGAGTCAGAGCTCATCCTGCCTTGTTATGTAGCTAAATGGAAACTCAAAATGAGCCCTAGCTTCGAAGGAGGGCCCTGATATGCCATGCAGCAGGATAGGCGTACAACAGCTTCTATGAAGCCTTAGTCACTCTTCTGCTTTAGCTGAAGGCTAGTAAGCTTTTCTGGACTCCTAGACCCCTCGCGGCAGCACTCGCTTCCCTACCAAGGCACTGAGCACCCCCAGGCTCTCCTGAGTCGAAGATCAACATTCAGACACGTAGACCCTTCGGAGTACCCGTGTCTGTGCCGAGTGAAGGAGAGCATGATGCACACTTCGTCGCGGGACCTAGATTTTCTCAGCTCACCAATAGCCTCAGGAACATGATTCTAGGAGGTGCAGCATGCCATGCAAGTCTGCCTGCTTACAGTAGTCCGAGCTGTACTGAGAAAAACTCTTTGCTTACAATTCCTTCTACCACCTCATAGCTGAAGTCAACCTACCTCTAGGAGAAAGTCGGCTTGTGGTCCAAGTGCAACTAGAGCACACTTTCTGGTATAATGCTACAGGCTTTTGGAAGATGCCCAGGAGCCAGGACACCTAGGGAATTCTTTCATTTAGGCAGTTCGCTACACGCAGAACACCCGGCATAGGAAAGTGGATTCTCCAAGACCCAGGGAGTAGCTAGGTCTCTTTTGACTTGTTAGAAAGCACAGATGCTTCTTCTGCGTGTCAACCTGGAAATGGCGGCCTTAGGAGTCAAGCCTTGTTTTCCCATCTTGAAAGCTCCATTCAAGCGGCCTTAAAGCTACCTGAGAAACACTGTGGTTGTGGGACTTGTATTCACTCCAGGCATGGCTCTGGAAGAATATGAGTTATCTCGAAAGAAAGCGGGTGCTTCCAGGCTCTGGTTAGGAGCATATCCTGCCCTGCACTAGAGCTAAGGGGAATCTTGACGTGCACTCTACCCTGGCCTACAGCTTTGATTTGCCCTCCAGAAGGGTAGTTGTGCAGCCTTTTCCTTGAGTCCTTAGTCACAGTTCTGCATTAGTTTAAAGGTACTAATCTTCTCAGGACTCCAGTCCCACTCGTGCCAGTACCCGTTTCCGTACAAGAACTCTGAGTACCCCAGGGCTCCCCTGGGCTTACCGGGCCACACTCACACCCGTAGGCCCTTCACTGTGCCCCTCTGTAGGCCGAGTGAAGCATAACAAACTGCACTCTTTCTTGGGAAAGCTAGAATTCCTCAGCTCACCAGCAGCCTCTGGAACACGGTTCTAGCAAGTCCAGCATACCATGGAAGTCTGCCTCATCGCCCTATTCTGAGCTGTACTGAGCAAAACTCTCTGCTTTGAAGTCCTTCGAGGACCTCATACCTGAAGTCACCGTATCTCAAGGAGAAAGACGGCTTGCATTCCAACTTCCACTAAAGCACAGTTTTCTGTGTAACACTTCAGGCTTTGGGGACAGGCACAGGGCTCTTAGGAGACCTAGGGCAGTCTATTGTCTAGGCACGTCGCTACATGTACAACACCCTGTGCAGAAAACTTGATTCTGGGAAGAGCCAAGTAGCTAGCTAGGTCTCTTTTGTCCTCTTAGAAACCACAGATACTTACGCTGCGTGTCAATCTGGAAACAGGACCTGATGGGACTAGCCTTGTTTCCCATCATGAAAGCTCCTTTTATGCGCCTTGAAGCTAAGTGAAAAACACTGTTGGTGTCGTGCTTATACACACGACAGGCATGGCTGTGAGAGGGAAAAAGAGGTGTCACGAAGAAACATGGTATTCCAGTTTCTGAGTCAGAGCTGATCCTGTCCTGTTCTATAGCTAAAGGGAAACTCAAAGTGAGGCCTAACTTCGAAGGAGGGCCCTGATATGCCTTACAGCGGGTTAGGCGTGCAACAGCTTCCATGAGGCCTTAGTCGCTCTCCTGCTTTAGTTGAACGCTAGTAAGCTTTTCAGGCCGCCTAGATCCCTCGCGGCAGCACTCGTTTCCGTACAAGGATACTGAGTACCCGCAGGCTCCCCTGGGCTTGCTGGGCCGCACTCAGACCCGTAGGCCCATCAGGGTGCCCCTGGGTAGGCCGAGTGAAGGGTAACCCGCTGCACTCTTCCTTGGGCGAGCTAGATATCCCCAGCTCACCAACGGCTTCATGAACACGGTTCTAGCAAGGCCAGCATACCATGGAAGTCGTCCTCGTTGCCCTAGTCTGAGCGGTACTGAGAAAAACTCTCTGCTTACAAGTCCTTCTAGGACCTCATCCCTGAAGTCACCGTATCTCTAGGAGAAAGGCAGCTTGCACAGCAACTTCCACTACAGCACAGTTTTGTGTGGAACACTTCAGGTTTTTGGGAGAGGCACAGGACCCTAGGAGACCTAGGGCAGTCTGTCATCGAAGCAGTTCGCTACACGCAGAGGGCCCTATGCAGAAAAGTTGAATCAGGGAAGAGCCAGGGAGGTAGCTAGGTCTCTTTTGACCTGCCAGTACCCACAGACACTTATGCTGCATGTCAATCTGGTGATGGTGCCTGATGCGACTGGCCTTGTTTTCCCACCTTGAAAGCTCTTCTTATGCGCCTTGAAGCTCCCTTAAAAACACTGTGGTTGTCAGGCTTATACTCACGGCAGGCATGGCTGTGAGAGGGAAAAAGAGGTTACACGAAGAGACAGGGTATTTCAGTTTCTGAGTCAGAGCTCATCCTGCCTTGTTATGTAGCTAAATGGAAACTCAAAGTGAGCCCTAGCTTCGAAGGAGGGCCCTGATATGCCATGCAGCAGGATAGGCGTACAACAGCTTCTATGAAGCCTTAGTCACTCTTCTGCTTTAGCTGAAGGCTAGTAAGCTTTTCTGGACTCCTAGACCCCTCGCGGCAGCACTCGCTTCCCTACAAAGGCACTGAGCACCCCCAGGCTCTCCTGAGTCGAAGATCAACATTCAGACACGTAGACCCTTCGGAGTACCCGTGTCTGTGCCGAGTGAAGGAGAGCATGATGCACACTTCGTCGCGGGACCTAGATTTTCTCAGCTCACCAATAGCCTCAGGAACATGATTCTAGGAGGTGCAGCATGCCATGCAAGTCTGCCTGCTTACAGTAGTCCGAGCTGTACTGAGAAAAACTCTTTGCTTACAATTCCTTCTACCACCTCATAGCTGAAGTCAACCTACCTCTAGGAGAAAGTCGGCTTGTGGTCCAAGTGCAACTAGAGCACACTTTCTGGTATAATGCTACAGGCTTTTGGAAGATGCCCAGGAGCCAGGACACCTAGGGAATTCTTTCATTTAGGCAGTTCGCTACACGCAGAACACCCGGCATAGGAAAGTGGATTCTCCAAGACCCAGGGAGTAGCTAGGTCTCTTTTGACTTGTTAGAAAGCACAGATGCTTCTTCTGCGTGTCAACCTGGAAATGGCGGCCTTAGGAGTCAAGCCTTGTTTTCCCGTCTTGAAAGCTCCATTCAAGCGGCCTTAAAGCTACCTGAGAAACACTGTGGTTGTGGGACTTGTATTCACTCCAGGCATGGCTCTGGAAGAATATGAGTTATCTCGAAAGAAAGCGGGTGCTTCCAGGCTCTGGTTAGGAGCATATCCTGCCCTGCACTAGAGCTAAGGGGAATCTTGACGTGCACTCTACCCTGGCCTACAGCTTTGATTTGCCCTCCAGAAGGGTAGTTGTGCAGCCTTTTCCTTGAGTCCTTAGTCACAGTTCTGCATTAGTTTAAAGGTACTAATCTTCTCAGGACTCCAGTCCCACTCGTGCCAGTACCCGTTTCCGTACAAGAACTCTGAGTACCCCAGGGCTCCCCTGGGCTTACCGGGCCGCACTCACACCCGTAGGCCCTTCACTGTGCCCCTCTGTAGGCCGAGTGAAGCATAACAAACTGCACTCTTTCTTGGGAAAGCTAGAATTCCTCAGCTCACCAGCAGCCTCTGGAACACGGTTCTAGCAAGTCCAGCATACCATGGAAGTCTGCCTCATCGCCCTATTCTGAGCTGTACTGAGCAAAACTCTCTGCTTTGAAGTCCTTCGAGGACCTCATACCTGAAGTCACCGTATCTCAAGGAGAAAGACGGCTTGCATTCCAACTTCCACTAAAGCACAGTTTTCTGTGTAACACTTCAGGCTTTGGGGACAGGCACAGGGCTCTTAGGAGACCTAGGGCAGTCTATTGTCTAGGCACGTCGCTACATGTACAACACCCTGTGCAGAAAACTTGATTCTGGGAAGAGCCAAGTAGCTAGCTAGGTCTCTTTTGTCCTCTTAGAAACCACAGATACTTACGCTGCGTGTCAATCTGGAAACAGGACCTGATGGGACTAGCCTTGTTTCCCATCATGAAAGCTCCTTTTATGCGCCTTGAAGCTAAGTGAAAAACACTGTTGGTGTCGTGCTTATACACACGACAGGCATGGCTGTGAGAGGGAAAAAGAGGTGTCACGAAGAAACATGGTATTCCAGTTTCTGAGTCAGAGCTGATCCTGTCCTGTTCTATAGCTAAAGGGAAACTCAAAGTGAGGCCTAACTTCGAAGGAGGGCCCTGATATGCCTTACAGCGGGTTAGGCGTGCAACAGCTTCCATGAGGCCTTAGTCGCTCTCCTGCTTTAGTTGAACGCTAGTAAGCTTTTCAGGCCGCCTAGATCCCTCGTGGCAGCACTCGTTTCCGTACAAGGATACTGAGTACCCGCAGGCTCCCCTGGGCTTGCTGGGCCGCACTCAGACCCGTAGGCCCATCAGGGTGCCCCTGGGTAGGCCGAGTGAAGGGTAACCCGCTGCACTCTTCCTTGGGCGAGCTAGATATCCCCAGCTCACCAACGGCTTCATGAACACGGTTCTAGCAAGGCCAGCATACCATGGAAGTCGTCCTCGTTGCCCTAGTCTGAGCGGTACTGAGAAAAACTCTCTGCTTACAAGTCCTTCTAGGACCTCATCCCTGAAGTCACCGTATCTCTAGGAGAAAGGCAGCTTGCACAGCAACTTCCACTACAGCACAGTTTTGTGTGGAACACTTCAGGTTTTTGGGAGAGGCACAGGACCCTAGGAGACCTAGGGCAGTCTGTCATCGAAGCAGTTCGCTACACGCAGAGGGCCCTATGCAGAAAAGTTGAATCAGGGAAGAGCCAGGGAGGTAGCTAGGTCTCTTTTGACCTGCCAGTACCCACAGACACTTATGCTGCATGTCAATCTGGTGATGGTGCCTGATGCGACTGGCCTTGTTTTCCCACCTTGAAAGCTCTTCTTCTGCGCCTTGAAGCTCCCTTAAAAACACTGTGGTTGTCAGGCTTATACTCACGGCAGGCATGGCTGTGAGAGGGAAAAAGAGGTTACACGAAGAGACAGGGTATTTCAGTTTCTGAGTCAGAGCTCATCCTGGCTTGTTATGTAGCTAAATGGAAACTCAAAGTGAGCCCTAGCTTCGAAGGAGGGCCCTGATATGCCATGCAGCGGGATAGGCGTACAACAGCTTCTATGAAGCCTTAGTCACTCTTCTGCTTTAGCTGAAGGCTAGTAAGCTTTTCTGGACTCCTAGACCCCTCGCGGCAGCACTCGCTTCCCTACCAAGGCACTGAGCACCCCCAGGCTCTCCTGAGTCGAAGATCAACATTCAGACACGTAGACCCTTCGGAGTACCCGTGTCTGTGCCGAGTGAAGGAGAGCATGATGCACACTTCGTCGCGGGACCTAGATTTTCTCAGCTCACCAATAGCCTCAGGAACATGATTCTAGGAGGTGCAGCATGCCATGCAAGTCTGCCTGCTTACAGTAGTCCGAGCTGTACTGAGAAAAACTCTTTGCTTACAATTCCTTCTACCACCTCATAGCTGAAGTCAACCTACCTCTAGGAGAAAGTCGGCTTGTGGTCCAAGTGCAACTAGAGCACACTTTCTGGTATAATGCTACAGGCTTTTGGAAGATGCCCAGGAGCCAGGACACCTAGGGAATTCTTTCATTTAGGCAGTTCGCTACACGCAGAACACCCGGCATAGGAAAGTGGATTCTCCAAGACCCAGGGAGTAGCTAGGTCTCTTTTGACTTGTTAGAAAGCACAGATGCTTCTTCTGCGTGTCAACCTGGAAATGGCGGCCTTAGGAGTCAAGCCTTGTTTTCCCGTCTTGAAAGCTCCATTCAAGCGGCCTTAAAGCTACCTGAGAAACACTGTGGTTGTGGGACTTGTATTCACTCCAGGCATGGCTCTGGAAGAATATGAGTTATCTCGAAAGAAAGCGGGTGCTTCCAGGCTCTGGTTAGGAGCATATCCTGCCCTGCACTAGAGCTAAGGGGCATCTTGACGTGCACTCTACCCTGGCCTACAGCTTTGATTTGCCCTCCAGAAGGGTAGTTGTGCAGCCTTTTCCTTGAGTCCTTAGTCACAGTTCTGCATTAGTTTAAAGGTACTCATCTTCTCAGGACTCCAGGCCCACTCGTGCCAGTACCCGTTTCCGTACAAGAACTCTGAGTACCCCAGGGCTCCCCTGGGCTTACCGGGCCACACTCACACCCGTAGGCCCTTCACTGTGCCCCTCTGTAGGCCGAGTGAAGCATAACAAACTGCACTCTTTCTTGGGAAAGCTAGATTTCCTCAGCTCACCAGCAGCCTCTGGAACACGGTTCTAGCAAGTCCAGCATACCATGGAAGTCTGCCTCATCGCCCTATTCTGAGCTGTACTGAGCAAAACTCTCTGCTTTGAAGTCCTTCGAGGACCTCATACCTGAAGTCACCGTATCTCAAGGAGAAAGACGGCTTGCATTCCCACTTCCACTAAAGCACAGTTTTCTGTGTAACACTTCAGGCTTTGGGGACATGCACAGGGCTCTTAGGAGACCTAGGGCAGTCTATTGTCTAGGCACGTCGCTACATGTACAACACCCTGTGCAGAAAACTTGATTCTGGGAAGAGCCAAGTAGCTAGCTAGGTCTCTTTTGTCCTCTTAGAAACCACAGATACTTACGCTGCGTGTCAATCTGGAAACAGGACCTGATGGGACTAGCCTTGTTTCCCATCATGAAAGCTCCTTTTATGCGCCTTGAAGCTAAGTGAAAAACACTGTTGGTGTCGTGCTTATACACACGACAGGCATGGCTGTGAGAGGGAAAAAGAGGTGTCACGAAGAAACATGGTATTCCAGTTTCTGAATCAGAGCTGATCCTGTCCTGTTCTATAGCTAAAGGGAAACTCAAAGTGAGGCCTAACTTCGAAGGAGGGCCCTGATATGCCTTACAGCGGGTTAGGCGTGCAACAGCTTCCATGAGGCCTTAGTCGCTCTCCTGCTTTAGTTGAACGCTAGTAAGCTTTTCAGGCCGCCTAGATCCCTCGCGGCAGCACTCGTTTCCGTACAAGGATACTGAGTACCCGCAGGCTCCCCTGGGCTTGCTGGGCCGCACTCAGACCCGTAGGCCCATCAGGGTGCCCCTGGGTAGGCCGAGTGAAGGGTAACCCGCTGCACTCTTCCTTGGGCGAGCTAGATATCCCCAGCTCACCAACGGCTTCATGAACACGGTTCTAGCAAGGCCAGCATACCATGGAAGTCGTCCTCGTTGCCCTAGTCTGAGCGGTACTGAGAAAAACTCTCTGCTTACAAGTCCTTCTAGGACCTCATCCCTGAAGTCACCGTATCTCTAGGAGAAAGGCAGCTTGCACAGCAACTTCCACTACAGCACAGTTTTGTGTGGAACACTTCAGGTTTTTGGGAGAGGCACAGGACCCTAGGAGACCTAGGGCAGTCTGTCATCGAAGCAGTTCGCTACACGCAGAGGGCCCTATGCAGAAAAGTTGAATCAGGGAAGAGCCAGGGAGGTAGCTAGGTCTCTTTTGACCTGCCAGTACCCACAGACACTTATGCTGCATGTCAATCTGGTGATGGTGCCTGATGCGACTGGCCTTGTTTTCCCACCTTGAAAGCTCTTCTTCTGCGCCTTGAAGCTCCCTTAAAAACACTGTGGTTGTCAGGCTTATACTCACGGCAGGCATGGCTGTGAGAGGGAAAAAGAGGTTTCACGACGAGACAGGGTATTTCAGTTTCTAAATCAGAGCTCATCCTGCCTTGTTATGTAGCTAAATGGAAACTCAAAGTGAGCCCTAGCTTCGAAGGAGGGCCCTGATATGCCATGCAGCGGGATAGGCGTACAACAGCTTCTATGAAGCCTTAGTCACTCTTCTGCTTTAGCTGAAGGCTAGTAAGCTTTTCTGGACTCCTAGACCCCTCGCGGCAGCACTCGCTTCCCTACAAAGGCACTGAGCACCCCCAGGCTCTCCTGAGTCGAAGATCAACATTCAGACACGTAGACCCTTCGGAGTACCCGTGTCTGTGCCGAGTGAAGGAGAGCATGATGCACACTTCGTCGCGGGACCTAGATTTTCTCAGCTCACCAATAGCCTCAGGAACATGATTCTAGGAGGTGCAGCATGCCATGCAAGTCTGCCTGCTTACAGTAGTCCGAGCTGTACTGAGAAAAACTCTTTGCTTACAATTCCTTCTACCACCTCATAGCTGAAGTCAACCTACCTCTAGGAGAAAGTCGGCTTGTGGTCCAAGTGCAACTAGAGCACACTTTCTGGTATAATGCTACAGGCTTTTGGAAGATGCCCAGGAGCCAGGACACCTAGGGAATTCTTTCATTTAGGCAGTTCGCTACACGCAGAACACCCGGCATAGGAAAGTGGATTCTCCAAGACCCAGGGAGTAGCTAGGTCTCTTTTGACTTGTTAGAAAGCACAGATGCTTCTTCTGCGTGTCAACCTGGAAATGGCGGCCTTAGGAGTCAAGCCTTGTTTTCCCGTCTTGAAAGCTCCATTCAAGCGGCCTTAAAGCTACCTGAGAAACACTGTGGTTGTGGGACTTGTATTCACTCCAGGCATGGCTCTGGAAGAATATGAGTTATCTCGAAAGAAAGCGGGTGCTTCCAGGCTCTGGTTAGGAGCATATCCTGCCCTGCACTAGAGCTAAGGGGCATCTTGACGTGCACTCTACCCTGGCCTACAGCTTTGATTTGCCCTCCAGAAGGGTAGTTGTGCAGCCTTTTCCTTGAGTCCTTAGTCACAGTTCTGCATTAGTTTAAAGGTACTCATCTTCTCAGGACTCCAGGCCCACTCGTGCCAGTACCCGTTTCCGTACAAGAACTCTGAGTACCCCAGGGCTCCCCTGGGCTTACCGGGCCACACTCACACCCGTAGGCCCTTCACTGTGCCCCTCTGTAGGCCGAGTGAAGCATAACAAACTGCACTCTTTCTTGGGAAAGCTAGATTTCCTCAGCTCACCAGCAGCCTCTGGAACACGGTTCTAGCAAGTCCAGCATACCATGGAAGTCTGCCTCATCGCCCTATTCTGAGCTGTACTGAGCAAAACTCTCTGCTTTGAAGTCCTTCGAGGACCTCATACCTGAAGTCACCGTATCTCAAGGAGAAAGACGGCTTGCATTCCCACTTCCACTAAAGCACAGTTTTCTGTGTAACACTTCAGGCTTTGGGGACAGGCACAGGGCTCTTAGGAGACCTAGGGCAGTCTATTGTCTAGGCACGTCGCTACATGTACAACACCCTGTGCAGAAAACTTGATTCTGGGAAGAGCCAAGTAGCTAGCTAGGTCTCTTTTGTCCTCTTAGAAACCACAGATACTTACGCTGCGTGTCAATCTGGAAACAGGACCTGATGGGACTAGCCTTGTTTCCCATCATGAAAGCTCCTTTTATGCGCCTTGAAGCTAAGTGAAAAACACTGTTGGTGTCGTGCTTATACACACGACAGGCATGGCTGTGAGAGGGAAAAAGAGGTGTCACGAAGAAACATGGTATTCCAGTTTCTGAATCAGAGCTGATCCTGTCCTGTTCTATAGCTAAAGGGAAACTCAAAGTGAGGCCTAACTTCGAAGGAGGGCCCTGATATGCCTTACAGCGGGTTAGGCGTGCAACAGCTTCCATGAGGCCTTAGTCGCTCTCCTGCTTTAGTTGAACGCTAGTAAGCTTTTCAGGCCGCCTAGATCCCTCGCGGCAGCACTCGTTTCCGTACAAGGATACTGAGTACCCGCAGGCTCCCCTGGGCTTGCTGGGCCGCACTCAGACCCGTAGGCCCATCAGGGTGCCCCTGGGTAGGCCGAGTGAAGGGTAACCCGCTGCACTCTTCCTTGGGCGAGCTAGATATCCCCAGCTCACCAACGGCTTCATGAACACGGTTCTAGCAAGGCCAGCATACCATGGAAGTCGTCCTCGTTGCCCTAGTCTGAGCGGTACTGAGAAAAACTCTCTGCTTACAAGTCCTTCTAGGACCTCATCCCTGAAGTCACCGTATCTCTAGGAGAAAGGCAGCTTGCACAGCAACTTCCACTACAGCACAGTTTTGTGTGGAACACTTCAGGTTTTTGGGAGAGGCACAGGACCCTAGGAGACCTAGGGCAGTCTGTCATCGAAGCAGTTCGCTACACGCAGAGGGCCCTATGCAGAAAAGTTGAATCAGGGAAGAGCCAGGGAGGTAGCTAGGTCTCTTTTGACCTGCCAGTACCCACAGACACTTATGCTGCATGTCAATCTGGTGATGGTGCCTGATGCGACTGGCCTTGTTTTCCCACCTTGAAAGCTCTTCTTCTGCGCCTTGAAGCTCCCTTAAAAACACTGTGGTTGTCAGGCTTATACTCACGGCAGGCATGGCTGTGAGAGGGAAAAAGAGGTTTCACGACGAGACAGGGTATTTCAGTTTCTAAATCAGAGCTCATCCTGCCTTGTTATGTAGCTAAATGGAAACTCAAAGTGAGCCCTAGCTTCGAAGGAGGGCCCTGATATGCCATGCAGCGGGATAGGCGTACAACAGCTTCTATGAAGCCTTAGTCACTCTTCTGCTTTAGCTGAAGGCTAGTAAGCTTTTCTGGACTCCTAGACCCCTCGCGGCAGCACTCGCTTCCCTACAAAGGCACTGAGCACCCCCAGGCTCTCCTGAGTCGAAGATCAACATTCAGACACGTAGACCCTTCGGAGTACCCGTGTCTGTGCCGAGTGAAGGAGAGCATGATGCACACTTCGTCGCGGGACCTAGATTTTCTCAGCTCACCAATAGCCTCAGGAACATGATTCTAGGAGGTGCAGCATGCCATGCAAGTCTGCCTGCTTACAGTAGTCCGAGCTGTACTGAGAAAAACTCTTTGCTTACAATTCCTTCTACCACCTCATAGCTGAAGTCAACCTACCTCTAGGAGAAAGTCGGCTTGTGGTCCAAGTGCAACTAGAGCACACTTTCTGGTATAATGCTACAGGCTTTTGGAAGATGCCCAGGAGCCAGGACACCTAGGGAATTCTTTCATTTAGGCAGTTCGCTACACGCAGAACACCCGGCATAGGAAAGTGGATTCTCCAAGACCCAGGGAGTAGCTAGGTCTCTTTTGACTTGTTAGAAAGCACAGATGCTTCTTCTGCGTGTCAACCTGGAAACGGCGGCCTTAGGAGTCAAGCCTTGTTTTCCCGTCTTGAAAGCTCCATTCAAGCGGCCTTAAAGCTACCTGAGAAACACTGTGGTTGTGGGACTTGTATTCACTCCAGGCATGGCTCTGGAAGAATATGAGTTATCTCGAAAGAAAGCGGGTGCTTCCAGGCTCTGGTTAGGAGCATATCCTGCCCTGCACTAGAGCTAAGGGGAATCTTGACGTGCACTCTACCCTGGCCTACAGCTTTGATTTGCCCTCCAGAAGGGTAGTTGTGCAGCCTTTTCCTTGAGTCCTTAGTCACAGTTCTGCATTAGTTTAAAGGTACTAATCTTCTCAGGACTCCAGTCCCACTCGTGCCAGTACCCGTTTCCGTACAAGAACTCTGAGTAGCCCAGGGCTCCCCTGGGCTTGCCGGGCCACACTCACACCCGTAGGCCCTTCACTGTGCCCCTCTGTAGGCCGAGTGAAGCATAACAAACTGCACTCTTTCTTGGGAAAGCTAGAATTCCTCAGCTCACCAGCAGCCTCTGGAACACGGTTCTAGCAAGTCCAGCATACCATGGAAGTCTGCCTCATCGCCCTATTCTGAGCTGTACTGAGCAAAACTCTCTGCTTTGAAGTCCTTCGAGGACCTCATACCTGAAGTCACCGTATCTCAAGGAGAAAGACGGCTTGCATTCCAACTTCCACTAAAGCACAGTTTTCTGTGTAACACTTCAGGCTTTGGGGACAGGCACAGGGCTCTTAGGAGACCTAGGGCAGTCTATTGTCTAGGCACGTCGCTACATGTACAACACCCTGTGCAGAAAACTTGATTCTGGGAAGAGCCAAGTAGCTAGCTAGGTCTCTTTTGTCCTCTTAGAAACCACAGATACTTACGCTGCGTGTCAATCTGGAAACAGGACCTGATGGGACTAGCCTTGTTTCCCATCATGAAAGCTCCTTTTATGCGCCTTGAAGCTAAGTGAAAAACACTGTTGGTGTCGTGCTTATACACACGACAGGCATGGCTGTGAGAGGGAAAAAGAGGTGTCACGAAGAAACATGGTATTCCAGTTTCTGAGTCAGAGCTGATCCTGTCCTGTTCTATAGCTAAAGGGAAACTCAAAGTGAGGCCTAACTTCGAAGGAGGGCCCTGATATGCCTTACAGCGGGTTAGGCGTGCAACAGCTTCCATGAGGCCTTAGTCGCTCTCCTGCTTTAGTTGAACGCTAGTAAGCTTTTCA
Organism: Eubalaena glacialis; assembly: GCF_028564815.1. Lineage (NCBI taxonomy): Eukaryota > Metazoa > Chordata > Mammalia > Artiodactyla > Balaenidae > Eubalaena > Eubalaena glacialis. The sequence continues at coordinate 94,041,497 of NC_083724.1, forward strand.
GGCCGCCTAGATCCCTCGCGGCAGCACTCGTTTCCGTACAAGGATACTGAGTACCCGCAGGCTCCCCTGGGCTTGCTGGGCCGCACTCAGACCCGTAGGCCCATCAGGGTGCCCCTGGGTAGGCCGAGTGAAGGGTAACCCGCTGCACTCTTCCTTGGGCGAGCTAGATATCCCCAGCTCACCAACGGCTTCATGAACACGGTTCTAGCAAGGCCAGCATACCATGGAAGTCGTCCTCGTTGCCCTAGTCTGAGCGGTACTGAGAAAAACTCTCTGCTTACAAGTCCTTCTAGGACCTCATCCCTGAAGTCACCGTATCTCTAGGAGAAAGGCAGCTTGCACAGCAACTTCCACTACAGCACAGTTTTGTGTGGAACACTTCAGGTTTTTGGGAGAGGCACAGGACCCTAGGAGACCTAGGGCAGTCTGTCATCGAAGCAGTTCGCTACACGCAGAGGGCCCTATGCAGAAAAGTTGAATCAGGGAAGAGCCAGGGAGGTAGCTAGGTCTCTTTTGACCTGCCAGTACCCACAGACACTTATGCTGCATGTCAATCTGGTGATGGTGCCTGATGCGACTGGCCTTGTTTTCCCACCTTGAAAGCTCTTCTTCTGCGCCTTGAAGCTCCCTTAAAAACACTGTGGTTGTCAGGCTTATACTCACGGCAGGCATGGCTGTGAGAGGGAAAAAGAGGTTACACGAAGAGACAGGGTATTTCAGTTTCTGAGTCAGAGCTCATCCTGCCTTGTTATGTAGCTAAATGGAAACTCAAAGTGAGCCCTAGCTTCGAAGGAGGGCCCTGATATGCCATGCAGCGGGATAGGCGTACAACAGCTTCTATGAAGCCTTAGTCACTCTTCTGCTTTAGCTGAAGGCTAGTAAGCTTTTCTGGACTCCTAGACCCCTCGCGGCAGCACTCGCTTCCCTACCAAGGCACTGAGCACCCCCAGGCTCTCCTGAGTCGAAGATCAACATTCAGACACGTAGACCCTTCGGAGTACCCGTGTCTGTGCCGAGTGAAGGAGAGCATGATGCACACTTCGTCGCGGGACCTAGATTTTCTCAGCTCACCAATAGCCTCAGGAACATGATTCTAGGAGGTGCAGCATGCCATGCAAGTCTGCCTGCTTACAGTAGTCCGAGCTGTACTGAGAAAAACTCTTTGCTTACAATTCCTTCTACCACCTCATAGCTGAAGTCAACCTACCTCTAGGAGAAAGTCGGCTTGTGGTCCAAGTGCAACTAGAGCACACTTTCTGGTATAATGCTACAGGCTTTTGGAAGATGCCCAGGAGCCAGGACACCTAGGGAATTCTTTCATTTAGGCAGTTCGCTACACGCAGAACACCCGGCATAGGAAAGTGGATTCTCCAAGACCCAGGGAGTAGCTAGGTCTCTTTTGACTTGTTAGAAAGCACAGATGCTTCTTCTGCGTGTCAACCTGGAAATGGCGGCCTTAGGAGTCAAGCCTTGTTTTCCCGTCTTGAAAGCTCCATTCAAGCGGCCTTAAAGCTACCTGAGAAACACTGTGGTTGTGGGACTTGTATTCACTCCAGGCATGGCTCTGGAAGAATATGAGTTATCTCGAAAGAAAGCGGGTGCTTCCAGGCTCTGGTTAGGAGCATATCCTGCCCTGCACTAGAGCTAAGGGGCATCTTGACGTGCACTCTACCCTGGCCTACAGCTTTGATTTGCCCTCCAGAAGGGTAGTTGTGCAGCCTTTTCCTTGAGTCCTTAGTCACAGTTCTGCATTAGTTTAAAGGTACTCATCTTCTCAGGACTCCAGGCCCACTCGTGCCAGTACCCGTTTCCGTACAAGAACTCTGAGTACCCCAGGGCTCCCCTGGGCTTACCGGGCCACACTCACACCCGTAGGCCCTTCACTGTGCCCCTCTGTAGGCCGAGTGAAGCATAACAAACTGCACTCTTTCTTGGGAAAGCTAGATTTCCTCAGCTCACCAGCAGCCTCTGGAACACGGTTCTAGCAAGTCCAGCATACCATGGAAGTCTGCCTCATCGCCCTATTCTGAGCTGTACTGAGCAAAACTCTCTGCTTTGAAGTCCTTCGAGGACCTCATACCTGAAGTCACCGTATCTCAAGGAGAAAGACGGCTTGCATTCCAACTTCCACTAAAGCACAGTTTTCTGTGTAACACTTCAGGCTTTGGGGACAGGCACAGGGCTCTTAGGAGACCTAGGGCAGTCTATTGTCTAGGCACGTCGCTACATGTACAACACCCTGTGCAGAAAACTTGATTCTGGGAAGAGCCAAGTAGCTAGCTAGGTCTCTTTTGTCCTCTTAGAAACCACAGATACTTACGCTGCGTGTCAATCTGGAAACAGGACCTGATGGGAATAGCCTTGTTTCCCATCATGAAAGCTCCTTTTATGCGCCTTGAAGCTAAGTGAAAAACACTGTTGGTGTCGTGCTTATACACACGACAGGCATGGCTGTGAGAGGGAAAAAGAGGTGTCACGAAGAAACATGGTATTCCAGTTTCTGAATCAGAGCTGATCCTGTCCTGTTCTATAGCTAAAGGGAAACTCAAAGTGAGGCCTAACTTCGAAGGAGGGCCCTGATATGCCTTACAGCGGGTTAGGCGTGCAACAGCTTCCATGAGGCCTTAGTCGCTCTCCTGCTTTAGTTGAACGCTAGTAAGCTTTTCAGGCCGCCTAGATCCCTCGCGGCAGCACTCGTTTCCGTACAAGGATACTGAGTACCCGCAGGCTCCCCTGGGCTTGCTGGGCCGCACTCAGACCCGTAGGCCCATCAGGGTGCCCCTGGGTAGGCCGAGTGAAGGGTAACCCGCTGCACTCTTCCTTGGGCGAGCTAGATATCCCCAGCTCACCAACGGCTTCATGAACACGGTTCTAGCAAGGCCAGCATACCATGGAAGTCGTCCTCGTTGCCCTAGTCTGAGCGGTACTGAGAAAAACTCTCTGCTTACAAGTCCTTCTAGGACCTCATCCCTGAAGTCACCGTATCTCTAGGAGAAAGGCAGCTTGCACAGCAACTTCCACTACAGCACAGTTTTGTGTGGAACACTTCAGGTTTTTGGGAGAGGCACAGGACCCTAGGAGACCTAGGGCAGTCTGTCATCGAAGCAGTTCGCTACACGCAGAGGGCCCTATGCAGAAAAGTTGAATCAGGGAAGAGCCAGGGAGGTAGCTAGGTCTCTTTTGACCTGCCAGTACCCACAGACACTTATGCTGCATGTCAATCTGGTGATGGTGCCTGATGCGACTGGCCTTGTTTTCCCACCTTGAAAGCTCTTCTTCTGCGCCTTGAAGCTCCCTTAAAAACACTGTGGTTGTCAGGCTTATACTCACGGCAGGCATGGCTGTGAGAGGGAAAAAGAGGTTTCACGACGAGACAGCGTATTTCAGTTTCTAAATCAGAGCTCATCCTGCCTTGTTATGTAGCTAAATGGAAACTCAAAGTGAGCCCTAGCTTCGAAGGAGGGCCCTGATATGCCATGCAGCGGGATAGGCGTACAACAGCTTCTATGAAGCCTTAGTCACTCTTCTGCTTTAGCTGAAGGCTAGTAAGCTTTTCTGGACTCCTAGACCCCTCGCGGCAGCACTCGCTTCCCTACCAAGGCACTGAGCACCCCCAGGCTCTCCTGAGTCGAAGATCAACATTCAGACACGTAGACCCTTCGGAGTACCCGTGTCTGTGCCGAGTGAAGGAGAGCATGATGCACACTTCGTCGCGGGACCTAGATTTCCTCAGCTCACCAATAGCCTCAGGAACATGATTCTAGGAGGTGCAGCATGCCATGCAAGTCTGCCTGCTTACAGTAGTCCGAGCTGTACTGAGAAAAACTCTTTGCTTACAATTCCTTCTACCACCTCATAGCTGAAGTCAACCTACCTCTAGGAGAAAGTCGGCTTGTGGTCCAAGTGCAACTAGAGCACACTTTCTGGTATAATGCTACAGGCTTTTGGAAGATGCCCAGGAGCCAGGACACCTAGGGAATTCTTTCATTTAGGCAGTTCGCTACACGCAGAACACCCGGCATAGGAAAGTGGATTCTCCAAGACCCAGGGAGTAGCTAGGTCTCTTTTGACTTGTTAGAAAGCACAGATGCTTCTTCTGCGTGTCAACCTGGAAATGGCGGCCTTAGGAGTCAAGCCTTGTTTTCCCGTCTTGAAAGCTCCATTCAAGCGGCCTTAAAGCTACCTGAGAAACACTGTGGTTGTGGGACTTGTATTCACTCCAGGCATGGCTCTGGAAGAATATGAGTTATCTCGAAAGAAAGCGGGTGCTTCCAGGCTCTGGTTAGGAGCATATCCTGCCCTGCACTAGAGCTAAGGGGAATCTTGACGTGCACTCTACCCTGGCCTACAGCTTTGATTTGCCCTCCAGAAGGGTAGTTGTGCAGCCTTTTCCTTGAGTCCTTAGTCACAGTTCTGCATTAGTTTAAAGGTACTCATCTTCTCAGGACTCCAGGCCCACTCGTGCCAGTACCCGTTTCCGTACAAGAACTCTGAGTACCCCAGGGCTCCCCTGGGCTTACCGGGCCACACTCACACCCGTAGGCCCTTCACTGTGCCCCTCTGTAGGCCGAGTGAAGCATAACAAACTGCACTCTTTCTTGGGAAAGCTAGAATTCCTCAGCTCACCAGCAGCCTCTGGAACACGGTTCTAGCAAGTCCAGCATACCATGGAAGTCTGCCTCATCGCCCTATTCTGAGCTGTACTGAGCAAAACTCTCTGCTTTGAAGTCCTTCGAGGACCTCATACCTGAAGTCACCGTATCTCAAGGAGAAAGACGGCTTGCATTCCAACTTCCACTAAAGCACAGTTTTCTGTGTAACACTTCAGGCTTTGGGGACAGGCACAGGGCTCTTAGGAGACCTAGGGCAGTCTATTGTCTAGGCACGTCGCTACATGTACAACACCCTGTGCAGAAAACTTGATTCTGGGAAGACTCAAGTAGCTAGCTAGGTCTCTTTTGTCCTCTTAGAAACCACAGATACTTACGCTGCGTGTCAATCTGGAAACAGGACCTGATGGGACTAGCCTTGTTTCCCATCATGAAAGCTCCTTTTATGCGCCTTGAAGCTAAGTGAAAAACACTGTTGGTGTCGTGCTTATACACACGACAGGCATGGCTGTGAGAGGGAAAAAGAGGTGTCACGAAGAAACATGGTATTCCAGTTTCTGAGTCAGAGCTGATCCTGTCCTGTTCTATAGCTAAAGGGAAACTCAAAGTGAGGCCTAACTTCGAAGGAGGGCCCTGATATGCCTTACAGCGGGTTAGGCGTGCAACAGCTTCCATGAGGCCTTAGTCGCTCTCCTGCTTTAGTTGAACGCTAGTAAGCTTTTCAGGCCGCCTAGATCCCTCGCGGCAGCACTCGTTTCCGTACAAGGATACTGAGTACCCGCAGGCTCCCCTGGGCTTGCTGGGCCGCACTCAGACCCGTAGGCCCATCAGGGTGCCCCTGGGTAGGCCGAGTGAAGGGTAACCCGCTGCACTCTTCCTTGGGCGAGCTAGATATCCCCAGCTCACCAACGGCTTCATGAACACGGTTCTAGCAAGGCCAGCATACCATGGAAGTCGTCCTCGTTGCCCTAGTCTGAGCGGTACTGAGAAAAACTCTCTGCTTACAAGTCCTTCTAGGACCTCATCCCTGAAGTCACCGTATCTCTAGGAGAAAGGCAGCTTGCACAGCAACTTCCACTACAGCACAGTTTTGTGTGGAACACTTCAGGTTTTTGGGAGAGGCACAGGACCCTAGGAGACCTAGGGCAGTCTGTCATCGAAGCAGTTCGCTACACGCAGAGGGCCCTATGCAGAAAAGTTGAATCAGGGAAGAGCCAGGGAGGTAGCTAGGTCTCTTTTGACCTGCCAGTACCCACAGACACTTATGCTGCATGTCAATCTGGTGATGGTGCCTGATGCGACTGGCCTTGTTTTCCCACCTTGAAAGCTCTTCTTCTGCGCCTTGAAGCTCCCTTAAAAACACTGTGGTTGTCAGGCTTATACTCACGGCAGGCATGGCTGTGAGAGGGAAAAAGAGGTTACACGAAGAGACAGGGTATTTCAGTTTCTGAGTCAGAGCTCATCCTGCCTTGTTATGTAGCTAAATGGAAACTCAAAGTGAGCCCTAGCTTCGAAGGAGGGCCCTGATATGCCATGCAGCGGGATAGGCGTACAACAGCTTCTATGAAGCCTTAGTCACTCTTCTGCTTTAGCTGAAGGCTAGTAAGCTTTTCTGGACTCCTAGACCCCTCGCGGCAGCACTCGCTTCCCTACCAAGGCACTGAGCACCCCCAGGCTCTCCTGAGTCGAAGATCAACATTCAGACACGTAGACCCTTCGGAGTACCCGTGTCTGTGCCGAGTGAAGGAGAGCATGATGCACACTTCGTCGCGGGACCTAGATTTTCTCAGCTCACCAATAGCCTCAGGAACATGATTCTAGGAGGTGCAGCATGCCATGCAAGTCTGCCTGCTTACAGTAGTCCGAGCTGTACTGAGAAAAACTCTTTGCTTACAATTCCTTCTACCACCTCATAGCTGAAGTCAACCTACCTCTAGGAGAAAGTCGGCTTGTGGTCCAAGTGCAACTAGAGCACACTTTCTGGTATAATGCTACAGGCTTTTGGAAGATGCCCAGGAGCCAGGACACCTAGGGAATTCTTTCATTTAGGCAGTTCGCTACACGCAGAACACCCGGCATAGGAAAGTGGATTCTCCAAGACCCAGGGAGTAGCTAGGTCTCTTTTGACTTGTTAGAAAGCACAGATGCTTCTTCTGCGTGTCAACCTGGAAATGGCGGCCTTAGGAGTCAAGCCTTGTTTTCCCGTCTTGAAAGCTCCATTCAAGCGGCCTTAAAGCTACCTGAGAAACACTGTGGTTGTGGGACTTGTATTCACTCCAGGCATGGCTCTGGAAGAATATGAGTTATCTCGAAAGAAAGCGGGTGCTTCCAGGCTCTGGTTAGGAGCATATCCTGCCCTGCACTAGAGCTAAGGGGAATCTTGACGTGCACTCTACCCTGGCCTACAGCTTTGATTTGCCCTCCAGAAGGGTAGTTGTGCAGCCTTTTCCTTGAGTCCTTAGTCACAGTTCTGCATTAGTTTAAAGGTACTCATCTTCTCAGGACTCCAGGCCCACTCGTGCCAGTACCCGTTTCCGTACAAGAACTCTGAGTACCCCAGGGCTCCCCTGGGCTTACCGGGCCACACTCACACCCGTAGGCCCTTCACTGTGCCCCTCTGTAGGCCGAGTGAAGCATAACAAACTGCACTCTTTCTTGGGAAAGCTAGAATTCCTCAGCTCACCAGCAGCCTCTGGAACACGGTTCTAGCAAGTCCAGCATACCATGGAAGTCTGCCTCATCGCCCTATTCTGAGCTGTACTGAGCAAAACTCTCTGCTTTGAAGTCCTTCGAGGACCTCATACCTGAAGTCACCGTATCTCAAGGAGAAAGACGGCTTGCATTCCAACTTCCACTAAAGCACAGTTTTCTGTGTAACACTTCAGGCTTTGGGGACAGGCACAGGGCTCTTAGGAGACCTAGGGCAGTCTATTGTCTAGGCACGTCGCTACATGTACAACACCCTGTGCAGAAAACTTGATTCTGGGAAGAGCCAAGTAGCTAGCTAGGTCTCTTTTGTCCTCTTAGAAACCACAGATACTTACGCTGCGTGTCAATCTGGAAACAGGACCTGATGGGACTAGCCTTGTTTCCCATCATGAAAGCTCCTTTTATGCGCCTTGAAGCTAAGTGAAAAACACTGTTGGTGTCGTGCTTATACACACGACAGGCATGGCTGTGAGAGGGAAAAAGAGGTGTCACGAAGAAACATGGTATTCCAGTTTCTGAGTCAGAGCTGATCCTGTCCTGTTCTATAGCTAAAGGGAAACTCAAAGTGAGGCCTAACTTCGAAGGAGGGCCCTGATATGCCTTACAGCGGGTTAGGCGTGCAACAGCTTCCATGAGGCCTTAGTCGCTCTCCTGCTTTAGTTGAACGCTAGTAAGCTTTTCAGGCCGCCTAGATCCCTCGCGGCAGCACTCGTTTCCGTACAAGGATACTGAGTACCCGCAGGCTCCCCTGGGCTTGCTGGGCCGCACTCAGACCCGTAGGCCCATCAGGGTGCCCCTGGGTAGGCCGAGTGAAGGGTAACCCGCTGCACTCTTCCTTGGGCGAGCTAGATATCCCCAGCTCACCAACGGCTTCATGAACACGGTTCTAGCAAGGCCAGCATACCATGGAAGTCGTCCTCGTTGCCCTAGTCTGAGCGGTACTGAGAAAAACTCTCTGCTTACAAGTCCTTCTAGGACCTCATCCCTGAAGTCACCGTATCTCTAGGAGAAAGGCAGCTTGCACAGCAACTTCCACTACAGCACAGTTTTGTGTGGAACACTTCAGGTTTTTGGGAGAGGCACAGGACCCTAGGAGACCTAGGGCAGTCTGTCATCGAAGCAGTTCGCTACACGCAGAGGGCCCTATGCAGAAAAGTTGAATCAGGGAAGAGCCAGGGAGGTAGCTAGGTCTCTTTTGACCTGCCAGTACCCACAGACACTTATGCTGCATGTCAATCTGGTGATGGTGCCTGATGCGACTGGCCTTGTTTTCCCACCTTGAAAGCTCTTCTTATGCGCCTTGAAGCTCCCTTAAAAACACTGTGGTTGTCAGGCTTATACTCACGGCAGGCATGGCTGTGAGAGGGCAAAAGAGGTTTCACGACGAGACAGGGTATTTCAGTTTCTAAATCAGAGCTGATCCTGTCCTGTTTTATAGCTAAGGGGAAACTCAAAGTGAGCCCTCGCTTCGAAGGCGGCCCCTGATATGCCTTACAGCGGGGTAGGCGTGCAACAGCTTCCATGAGGCCTGAGTCGCTCTTCTGCTTTAGTTGAACGCCAGTAAGCTTTTCTGGCCTCCTAGATCCCTCGCGGCAGCACTCGTTTCCGTACAAGGATACTGAGTACCCGCAGGCTCCCCTGGGCTTGCTGGGCCACACTCAGACCCGTAGGCCCATCAGGGTGCCCCTGGGTAGGCCGAGTGAAGGGTAACCCGCTGCACTCTTCCTTGGGCGAGCTAGATATCCCCAGCTCACCAACGGCTTCATGAACACGGTTCTAGCAAGGCCAGCATACCATGGAAGTCGTCCTCGTTGCCCTAGTCTGAGCGGTACTGAGAAAAACTCTCTGCTTACAAGTCCTTCTAGGACCTCATCCCTGAAGTCACCGTATCTCTAGGAGAAAGGCAGCTTCCACTGCAACTTCCACTACAGCACAGTTTTGCGTGGAACACTTCAGGTTTTTGGGAGAGGCACAGGACCCTAGGAGACCTAGGGCAGTCTTTCATCTAAGCAGTTCGCTACACGCAGAGCGCCCTATGCAGAAAAGTTGAATCAGGGAAGAGCCAGGGAGGTAGCTAGGTCTCTTTTGACCTGCCAGTACCCACGGACACTTTTGCTGCGTGTCAACCTGGTGATGGTGCCTCATGCGACTGGCTTTGTTTTCCCACCTTGAAAGCTCTTCTTATGCGCCTTGAAGCTCCCTTAAAAACACTGTGGTTGTCAGGCTTATACTCACGGCAGGCATGGCTGTGAGAGGGAAAAAGAGGTTACACGAAGAGACAGGGTATTTCAGTTTCTGAGTCAGAGCTCATCCTGCCTTGTTATGTAGCTAAATGGAAACTCAAAGTGAGCCCTAGCTTCGAAGGAGGGCCCTGATATGCCATGCAGCGGGATAGGCGTACAACAGCTTCTATGAAGCCTTAGTCACTCTTCTGCTTTAGCTGAAGGCTAGTAAGCTTTTCTGGACTCCTAGACCCCTCGCGGCAGCACTCGCTTCCCTACCAAGGCACTGAGCACCCCCAGGCTCTCCTGAGTCGAAGATCAACATTCAGACACGTAGACCCTTCGGAGTACCCGTGTCTGTGCCGAGTGAAGGAGAGCATGATGCACACTTCGTCGCGGGACCTAGATTTTCTCAGCTCACCAATAGCCTCAGGAACATGATTCTAGGAGGTGCAGCATGCCATGCAAGTCTGCCTGCTTACAGTAGTCCGAGCTGTACTGAGAAAAACTCTTTGCTTACAATTCCTTCTACCACCTCATAGCTGAAGTCAACCTACCTCTAGGAGAAAGTCGGCTTGTGGTCCAAGTGCAACTAGAGCACACTTTCTGGTATAATGCTACAGGCTTTTGGAAGATGCCCAGGAGCCAGGACACCTAGGGAATTCTTTCATTTAGGCAGTTCGCTACACGCAGAACACCCGGCATAGGAAAGTGGATTCTCCAAGACCCAGGGAGTAGCTAGGTCTCTTTTGACTTGTTAGAAAGCACAGATGCTTCTTCTGCGTGTCAACCTGGAAATGGCGGCCTTAGGAGTCAAGCCTTGTTTTCCCGTCTTGAAAGCTCCATTCAAGCGGCCTTAAAGCTACCTGAGAAACACTGTGGTTGTGGGACTTGTATTCACTCCAGGCATGGCTCTGGAAGAACATGAGTTATCTCGAAAGAAAGAGGGTGCTTCCAGGCTCTGGTTAGGAGCATATCCTGCCCTGCACTAGAGCTAAGGGGAATCTTGACGTGCACTCTACCCTGGCCTACAGCTCTGATTTGCCCTCCAGAAGGGTAGTTGTGCAGCCTTTTCCTTGAGTCCTTAGTCACAGTTCTGCATTAGTTTAAAGGTACTAATCTTCTCAGGACTCCAGTCCCACTCGTGCCAGTACCCGTTTCCGTACAAGAACTCTGAGTACCCCAGGGCTCCCCTGGGCTTGCCGGGCCACACTCACACCCGTAGGCCCTTCACTGTGCCCCTCTGTAGGCCGAGTGAAGCATAACAAACTGCACTCTTTCTTGGGAAAGCTAGATTTCCTCAGCTCACCAGCAGCCTCTGGAACACGGTTCTAGCAAGTCCAGCGTACCATGGAAGTCTGCCTCATCGCCCTATTCTGAGCTGTACTGAGCAAAACTCTCTGCTTTGAAGTCCTTCGAGGACCTCATACCTGAAGTCACCGTATCTCAAGGAGAAAGATGGCTTGCATTCCAACTTCCACTAAAGCACAGTTTTCTGTGTAACACTTCAGGCTTTGGGGACAGGCACAGGGCTCTTAGGAGACCTAGGGCAGTCTATTGTCTAGGCACGTCGCTACATGTACAACACCCTGTGCAGAAAACTTGATTCTGGGAAGAGCCAAGTAGCTAGCTAGGTCTCTTTTGTCCTCTTAGAAACCACAGATACTTACGCTGCGTGTCAATCTGGAAAAAGGACCTGATGGGACTAGCCTTGTTTCCCTTCATGAAAGCTCCTTTTATGCGCCTTGAAGCTAAGTGAAAAACACTGTTGGTGTCGTGCTTATACACACGACAGGCATGGCTGTGAGAGGGAAAAAGAGGTGTCACGAAGAAACATGGTATTCCAGTTTCTGAGTCAGAGCTGATCCTGTCCTGTTCTATAGCTAAAGGGAAACTCAAAGTGAGGCCTAACTTCGAAGGAGGGCCCTGATATGCCTTACAGCGGGGTAGGCGTGCAACAGCTTCCATGAGGCCTTAGTCGCTCTCCTGCTTTAGTTGAACGCTAGTAAGCTTTTCAGGCCGCCTAGATCCCTCGCGGCAGCACTCGTTTCCGTACAAGGATACTGAGTACCCGCAGGCTCCCCTGGGCTTGCTGGGCCGCACTCAGACCCGTAGGCCCATCAGGGTGCCCCTGGGTAGGCCGAGTGAAGGGTAACCCGCTGCACTCTTCCTTGGGCGAGCTAGATATCCCCAGCTCACCAACGGCTTCATGAACACGGTTCTAGCAAGGCCAGCATACCATGGAAGTCGTCCTCGTTGCCCTAGTCTGAGCGGTACTGAGAAAAACTCTCTGCTTACAAGTCCTTCTAGGACCTCATCCCTGAAGTCACCGTATCTCTAGGAGAAAGGCAGCTTGCACAGCAACTTCCACTACAGCACAGTTTTGTGTGGAACACTTCAGGTTTTTGGGAGAGGCACAGGACCCTAGGAGACCTAGGGCAGTCTGTCATCTAAGCAGTTCGCTACACGCAGAGCGCCCTATGCAGAAAAGTTGAATCAGGGAAGAGCCAGGGAGGTAGCTAGGTCTCTTTTGACCTGCCAGTACCCACGGACACTTTTGCTGCCTGTCAACCTGGTGATGGTGCCTCATGCGACTGGCTTTGTTTTCCCACCTTGAAAGCTCTTCTTATGCGCCTTGAAGCTCCCTTAAAAACACTGTGGTTGTCAGGCTTATACTCACGGCAGGCATGGCTGTGAGAGGGAAAAAGAGGTTACACGAAGAGACAGGGTATTTCAGTTTCTGAGTCAGAGCTCATCCTGCCTTGTTATGTAGCTAAATGGAAACTCAAAGTGAGCCCTAGCTTCGAAGGAGGGCCCTGATATGCCATGCAGCGGGATAGGCGTACAACAGCTTCTATGAAGCCTTAGTCACTCTTCTGCTTTAGCTGAAGGCTAGTAAGCTTTTCTGGACTCCTAGACCCCTCGCGGCAGCACTCGCTTCCCTACCAAGGCACTGAGCACCCCCAGGCTCTCCTGAGTCGAAGATCAACATTCAGACACGTAGACCCTTCGGAGTACCCGTGTCTGTGCCGAGTGAAGGAGAGCATGATGCACACTTCGTCGCGGGACCTAGATTTTCTCAGCTCACCAATAGCCTCAGGAACATGATTCTAGGAGGTGCAGCATGCCATGCAAGTCTGCCTGCTTACAGTAGTCCGAGCTGTACTGAGAAAAACTCTGCTTACAATTCCTTCTACCACCTCATAGCTGAAGTCAACCTACCTCTAGGAGAAAGTCGGCTTGTGGTCCAAGTGCAACTAGAGCACACTTTCTGGTATAATGCTACAGGCTTTTGGAAGATGCCCAGGAGCCAGGACACCTAGGGAATTCTTTCATTTAGGCAGTTCGCTACACGCAGAACACCCGGCATAGGAAAGTGGATTCTCCAAGACCCAGGGAGTAGCTAGGTCTCTTTTGACTTGTTAGAAAGCACAGATGCTTCTTCTGCGTGTCAACCTGGAAATGGCGGCCTTAGGAGTCAAGCCTTGTTTTCCCGTCTTGAAAGCTCCATTCAAGCGGCCTTAAAGCTACCTGAGAAACACTGTGGTTGTGGGACTTGTATTCACTCCAGGCATGGCTCTGGAAGAATATGAGTTATCTCGAAAGAAAGCGGGTGCTTCCAGGCTCTGGTTAGGAGCATATCCTGCCCTGCACTAGAGCTAAGGGGAATCTTGACGTGCACTCTACCCTGGCCTACAGCTCTGATTTGCCCTCCAGAAGGGTAGTTGTGCAGCCTTTTCCTTGAGTCCTTAGTCACAGTTCTGCATTAGTTTAAAGGTACTAATCTTCTCCGGACTCCAGTCCCACTCGTGCCAGTATCCGTTTCCGTACAAGAACTCTGAGTACCCCAGGGCTCCCCTGGGCTTGCCGGGCCACACTCACACCCGTAGGCCCTTCGCTGTGCCCCTCTGTAGGCCGAGTGAAGCATAACAAACTGCACTCTTTCTTGGGAAAGCTAGATTTCCTCAGCTCACCAGCAGCCTCTGGAACACGGTTCTAGCAAGTCCAGCATACCATGGAAGTCTGCCTCATCGCCCTATTCTGAGCTGTACTGAGCAAAACTCTCTGCTTTGAAGTCCTTCGAGGACCTCATACCTGAAGTCACCGTATCTCAAGGAGAAAGACGGCTTGCATTCCAACTTCCACTAAAGCACAGTTTTCTGTGTAACACTTCAGGCTTTGGGGACATGCACAGGGTTCTTAGGAGACCTAGGGCAGTCTATTGTCTAGGCACGTCGCTACATGTACAACACCCTGTGCAGAAAACTTGATTCTGGGAAGAGCCAAGTAGCTAGCTAGGTCTCTTTTGTCCTCTTAGAAACCACAGATACTTACGCTGCGTGTCAATCTGGAAACAGGACCTGATGGGACTAGCCTTGTTTCCCATCATGAAAGCTCCTTTTATGCGCCTTGAAGCTAAGTGAAAAACACTGTTGGTGTCGTGCTTATACACACGACAGGCATGGCTGTGAGAGGGAAAAAGAGGTGTCACGAAGAAACATGGTATTCCAGTTTCTGAGTCAGAGCTGATCCTGTCCTGTTCTATAGCTAAAGGGAAACTCAAAGTGAGGCCTAACTTCGAAGGAGGGCCCTGATATGCCTTACAGCGGGTTAGGCGTGCAACAGCTTCCATGAGGCCTTAGTCGCTCTCCTGCTTTAGTTGAACGCTAGTAAGCTTTTCAGGCCGCCTAGATCCCTCGCGGCAGCACTCGTTTCCGTACAAGGATACTGAGTACCCCCAGGCTCCCCTGGGCTTGCTGGGCCGCACTCAGACCCGTAGGCCCATCAGGGTGCCCCTGGGTAGGCCGAGTGAAGGGTAACCCGCTGCACTCTTCCTTGGGCGAGCTAGATATCCCCAGCTCACCAACGGCTTCATGAACACGGTTCTAGCAAGGCCAGCATACCATGGAAGTCGTCCTCGTTGCCCTAGTCTGAGCGGTACTGAGAAAAACTCTCTGCTTACAAGTCCTTCTAGGACCTCATCCCTGAAGTCACCGTATCTCTAGGAGAAAGGCAGCTTGCACAGCAACTTCCACTACAGCACAGTTTTGTGTGGAACACTTCAGGTTTTTGGGAGAGGCACAGGACCCTAGGAGACCTAGGGCAGTCTGTCATCGAAGCAGTTCGCTACACGCAGAGGGCCCTATGCAGAAAAGTTGAATCAGGGAAGAGCCAGGGAGGTAGCTAGGTCTCTTTTGACCTGCCAGTACCCACAGACACTTATGCTGCATGTCAATCTGGTGATGGTGCCTGATGCGACTGGCCTTGTTTTCCCACCTTGAAAGCTCTTCTTCTGCGCCTTGAAGCTCCCTTAAAAACACTGTGGTTGTCAGGCTTATACTCACAGCAGGCATGGCTGTGAGAGGGCAAAAGAGGTTTCACGACGAGACAGGGTATTTCACTTTCTAAATCAGAGCTGATCCTGTCCTGTTTTATAGCTAAGGGGAAACTCAAAGTGAGCCCTCGCTTCGAAGGCGGCCCCTGATATGCCTTACAGCGGGGTAGGCGTGCAACAGCTTCCATGAGGCCTGAGTCGCTCTTCTGCTTTAGTTGAACGCCAGTAAGCTTTTCAGGCCTCCTAGATCCCTCGCGGCAGCACTCGTTTCCGTACAAGGATACTGAGTACCCCCAGGCTCCCCTGGGCTTGCTGGGCCACACTCAGACCCGTAGGCCCATCAGGGTGCCCCTGGGTAGGCCGAGTGAAGGGTAACCCGCTGCACTCTTCCTTGGGCGAGCTAGATATCCCCAGCTCACCAACGGCTTCATGAACACGGTTCTAGCAAGGCCAGCATACCATGGAAGTCGTCCTCGTTGCCCTAGTCTGAGCGGTACTGAGAAAAACTCTCTGCTTACAAGTCCTTCTAGGACCTCATCCCTGAAGTCACCGTATCTCTAGGAGAAAGGCAGCTTGCACAGCAACTTCCACTACAGCACAGTTTTGTGTGGAACACTTCAGGTTTTTGGGAGAGGCACAGGACCCTAGGAGACCTAGGGCAGTCTGTCA
Organism: Eubalaena glacialis; assembly: GCF_028564815.1. Lineage (NCBI taxonomy): Eukaryota > Metazoa > Chordata > Mammalia > Artiodactyla > Balaenidae > Eubalaena > Eubalaena glacialis. The sequence continues at coordinate 94,057,042 of NC_083724.1, forward strand.
TCGAAGCAGTTCGCTACACGCAGAGGGCCCTATGCAGAAAAGTTGAATCAGGGAAGAGCCAGGGAGGTAGCTAGGTCTCTTTTGACCTGCCAGTACCCACAGACACTTATGCTGCATGTCAATCTGGTGATGGTGCCTGATGCGACTGGCCTTGTTTTCCCACCTTGAAAGCTCTTCTTATGCGCCTTGAAGCTCCCTTAAAAACACTGTGGTTGTCAGGCTTATACTCACGGCAGGCATGGCTGTGAGAGGGCAAAAGAGGTTTCACGACGAGACAGGGTATTTCAGTTTCTAAATCAGAGCTGATCCTGTCCTGTTTTATAGCTAAGGGGAAACTCAAAGTGAGCCCTCGCTTCGAAGGCGGCCCCTGATATGCCTTACAGCGGGGTAGGCGTGCAACAGCTTCCATGAGGCCTGAGTCGCTCTTCTGCTTTAGTTGAACGCCAGTAAGCTTTTCAGGCCTCCTAGATCCCTCGCGGCAGCACTCGTTTCCGTACAAGGATACTGAGTACCCCCAGGCTCCCCTGGGCTTGCTGGGCCGCACTCAGACCCGTAGGCCCATCAGAGTGCCCCTGGGTAGGCCGAGTGAAGGGTAACCCGCTGCACTCTTCCTTGGGCGAGCTAGATATCCCCAGCTCACCAACGGCTTCATGAACACGGTTCTAGCAAGGCCAGCATACCATGGAAGTCGTCCTCGTTGCCCTAGTCTGAGCGGTACTGAGAAAAACTCTCTGCTTACAAGTCCTTCTAGGACCTCATCCCTGAAGTCACCGTATCTCTAGGAGAAAGGCAGCTTGCACAGCAACTTCCACTACAGCACAGTTTTGTGTGGAACACTTCAGGTTTTTGGGAGAGGCACAGGACCCTAGGAGACCTAGGGCAGTCTGTCATCGAAGCAGTTCGCTACACGCAGAGGGCCCTATGCAGAAAAGTTGAATCAGGGAAGAGCCAGGGAGGTAGCTAGGTCTCTTTTGACCTGCCAGTACCCACGGACACTTATGCTGCGTGTCAATCTGGTGATGGTGCCTGATGCGACTGGCCTTGTTTTCCCACCTTGAAAGCTCTTCTTATGCGCCTTGAAGCTCCCTTAAAAACACTGTGGTTGTCAGGCTTATACTCACGGCAGGCATGGCTGTGAGAGGGCAAAAGAGGTTTCACGACGAGACAGGGTATTTCAGTTTCTAAATCAGAGCTGATCCTGTCCTGTTTTATAGCTAAGGGGAAACTCAAAGTGAGCCCTCGCTTCGAAGGCGGCCCCTGATATGCCTTACAGCGGGGTAGGCCTGCAACAGCTTCCATGAGGCCTGAGTCGCTCTTCTGCTTTAGTTGAACGCCAGTAAGCTTTTCTGGCCTCCTAGATCCCTCGCGGCAGCACTCGTTTCCGTACAAGGATACTGAGTACCCCCAGGCTCCCCTGGGCTTGCTGGGCCACACTCAGACCCGTAGGCCCATCAGGGTGCCCCTGGGTAGGCCGAGTGAAGGGTAACCCGCTGCACTCTTCCTTGGGCGAGCTAGATATCCCCAGCTCACCAACGGCTTCATGAACACGGTTCTAGCAAGGCCAGCATACCATGGAAGTCGTCCTCGTTGCCCTAGTCTGAGCGGTACTGAGAAAAACTCTCTGCTTACAAGTCCTTCTAGGACCTCATCCCTGAAGTCACCGTATCTCTAGGAGAAACGCAGCTTGCACAGCAACTTCCACTACAGCACAGTTTTGTGTGGAACACTTCAGGTTTTTGGGAGAGGCACAGGACCCTAGGAGACCTAGGGCAGTCTTTCATCTAAGCAGTTCGCTACACGCAGAGCGCCCTATGCAGAAAAGTTGAATCAGGGAAGAGCCAGGGAGGTAGCTAGGTCTCTTTTGACCTGCCAGTACCCACGGACACTTATGCTGCGTGTCAACCTGGTGATGGTGCCTCATGCGACTGGCTTTGTTTTCCCACCTTGAAAGCTCTTCTTCTGCGCCTTGAAGCTCCCTTAAAAACACTGTGGTTGTCAGGCTTATACTCACGGCAGGCATGGCTGTGAGAGGGAAAAAGAGGTTACACGAAGAGACAGGGTATTTCAGTTTCTGAGTCAGAGCTCATCCTGCCTTGTTATGTAGCTAAATGGAAACTCAAAGTGAGCCCTAGCTTCGAAGGAGGGCCCTGATATGCCATGCAGCGGGATAGGCGTACAACAGCTTCTATGAAGCCTTAGTCACTCTTCTGCTTTAGCTGAAGGCTAGTAAGCTTTTCTGGACTCCTAGACCCCTCGCGGCAGCACTCGCTTCCCTACAAAGGCACTGAGCACCCCCAGGCTCTCCTGAGTCGAAGATCAACATTCAGACACGTAGACCCTTCGGAGTACCCGTGTCTGTGCCGAGTGAAGGAGAGCATGATGCACACTTCGTCGCGGGACCTAGATTTTCTCAGCTCACCAATAGCCTCAGGAACATGATTCTAGGAGGTGCAGCATGCCATGCAAGTCTGCCTGCTTACAGTAGTCCGAGCTGTACTGAGAAAAACTCTTTGCTTACAATTCCTTCTACCACCTCATAGCTGAAGTCAACCTACCTCTAGGAGAAAGTCGGCTTGTGGTCCAAGTGCAACTAGAGCACACTTTCTGGTATAATGCTACAGGCTTTTGGAAGATGCCCAGGAGCCAGGACACCTAGGGAATTCTTTCATTTAGGCAGTTCGCTACACGCAGAACACCCGGCATAGGAAAGTGGATTCTCCAAGACCCAGGGAGTAGCTAGGTCTCTTTTGACTTGTTAGAAAGCACAGATGCTTCTTCTGCGTGTCAACCTGGAAATGGCGGCCTTAGGAGTCAAGCCTTGTTTTCCCGTCTTGAAAGCTCCATTCAAGCGGCCTTAAAGCTACCTGAGAAACACTGTGGTTGTGGGACTTGTATTCACTCCAGGCATGGCTCTGGAAGAACATGAGTTATCTCGAAAGAAAGCGGGTGCTTCCAGGCTCTGGTTAGGAGCATATCCTGCCCTGCACTAGAGCTAAGGGGAATCTTGACGTGCACTCTACCCTGGCCTACAGCTCTGATTTGCCCTCCAGAAGGGTAGTTGTGCAGCCTTTTCCTTGAGTCCTTAGTCACAGTTCTGCATTAGTTTAAAGGTACTAATCTTCTCAGGACTCCAGTCCCACTCGTGCCAGTACCCGTTTCCGTACAAGAACTCTGAGTACCCCAGGGCTCCCCTGGGCTTGCCGGGCCACACTCACACCCGTAGGCCCTTCACTGTGCCCCTCTGTAGGCCGAGTGAAGCATAACAAACTGCACTCTTTCTTGGGAAAGCTAGATTTCCTCAGCTCACCAGCAGCCTCTGGAACACGGTTCTAGCAAGTCCAGCATACCATGGAAGTCTGCCTCATCGCCCTATTCTGAGCTGTACTGAGCAAAACTCTCTGCTTTGAAGTCCTTCGAGGACCTCATACCTGAAGTCACCGTATCTCAAGGAGAAAGACGGCTTGCATTCCAACTTCCACTAAAGCACAGTTTTCTGTGTAACACTTCAGGCTTTGGGGACATGCACAGGGTTCTTAGGAGACCTAGGGCAGTCTATTGTCTAGGCACGTCGCTACATGTACAACACCCTGTGCAGAAAACTTGATTCTGGGAAGAGCCAAGTAGCTAGCTAGGTCTCTTTTGTCCTCTTAGAAACCACAGATACTTACGCTGCGTGTCAATCTGGAAACAGGACCTGATGGGACTAGCCTTGTTTCCCATCATGAAAGCTCCTTTTATGCGCCTTGAAGCTAAGTGAAAAACACTGTTGGTGTCGTGCTTATACACACGACAGGCATGGCTGTGAGAGGGAAAAAGAGGTGTCACGAAGAAACATGGTATTCCAGTTTCTGAGTCAGAGCTGATCCTGTCCTGTTCTATAGCTAAAGGGAAACTCAAAGTGAGGCCTAACTTCGAAGGAGGGCCCTGATATGCCTTACAGCGGGTTAGGCGTGCAACAGCTTCCATGAGGCCTTAGTCGCTCTCCTGCTTTAGTTGAACGCTAGTAAGCTTTTCAGGCCGCCTAGATCCCTCGCGGCAGCACTCGTTTCCGTACAAGGATACTGAGTACCCCCAGGCTCCCCTGGGCTTGCTGGGCCGCACTCAGACCCGTAGGCCCATCAGGGTGCCCCTGGGTAGGCCGAGTGAAGGGTAACCCGCTGCACTCTTCCTTGGGCGAGCTAGATATCCCCAGCTCACCAACGGCTTCATGAACACGGTTCTAGCAAGGCCAGCATACCATGGAAGTCGTCCTCGTTGCCCTAGTCTGAGCGGTACTGAGAAAAACTCTCTGCTTACAAGTCCTTCTAGGACCTCATCCCTGAAGTCACCGTATCTCTAGGAGAAAGGCAGCTTGCACAGCAACTTCCACTACAGCACAGTTTTGTGTGGAACACTTCAGGTTTTTGGGAGAGGCACAGGACCCTAGGAGACCTAGGGCAGTCTGTCATCGAAGCAGTTCGCTACACGCAGAGGGCCCTATGCAGAAAAGTTGAATCAGGGAAGAGCCAGGGAGGTAGCTAGGTCTCTTTTGACCTGCCAGTACCCACAGACACTTATGCTGCATGTCAATCTGGTGATGGTGCCTGATGCGACTGGCCTTGTTTTCCCACCTTGAAAGCTCTTCTTATGCGCCTTGAAGCTCCCTTAAAAACACTGTGGTTGTCAGGCTTATACTCACGGCAGGCATGGCTGTGAGAGGGCAAAAGAGGTTTCACGACGAGACAGGGTATTTCACTTTCTAAATCAGAGCTGATCCTGTCCTGTTTTATAGCTAAGGGGAAACTCAAAGTGAGCCCTCGCTTCGAAGGCGGCCCCTGATATGCCTTACAGCGGGGTAGGCGTGCAACAGCTTCCATGAGGCCTGAGTCGCTCTTCTGCTTTAGTTGAACGCCAGTAAGCTTTTCAGGCCTCCTAGATCCCTCGCGGCAGCACTCGTTTCCGTACAAGGATACTGAGTACCCCCAGGCTCCCCTGGGCTTGCTGGGCCGCACTCAGACCCGTAGGCCCATCAGAGTGCCCCTGGGTAGGCCGAGTGAAGGGTAACCCGCTGCACTCTTCCTTGGGCGAGCTAGATATCCCCAGCTCACCAACGGCTTCATGAACACGGTTCTAGCAAGGCCAGCATACCATGGAAGTCGTCCTCGTTGCCCTAGTCTGAGCGGTACTGAGAAAAACTCTCTGCTTACAAGTCCTTCTAGGACCTCATCCCTGAAGTCACCGTATCTCTAGGAGAAAGGCAGCTTGCACAGCAACTTCCACTACAGCACAGTTTTGTGTGGAACACTTCAGGTTTTTGGGAGAGGCACAGGACCCTAGGAGACCTAGGGCAGTCTGTCATCGAAGCAGTTCGCTACACGCAGAGGGCCCTATGCAGAAAAGTTGAATCAGGGAAGAGCCAGGGAGGTAGCTAGGTCTCTTTTGACCTGCCAGTACCCACGGACACTTATGCTGCGTGTCAATCTGGTGATGGTGCCTGATGCGACTGGCCTTGTTTTCCCACCTTGAAAGCTCTTCTTATGCGCCTTGAAGCTCCCTTAAAAACACTGTGGTTGTCAGGCTTATACTCACGGCAGGCATGGCTGTGAGAGGGCAAAAGAGGTTTCACGACGAGACAGGGTATTTCAGTTTCTAAATCAGAGCTGATCCTGTCCTGTTTTATAGCTAAGGGGAAACTCAAAGTGAGCCCTCGCTTCGAAGGCGGCCCCTGATATGCCTTACAGCGGGGTAGGCATGCAACAGCTTCCATGAGGCCTGAGTCGCTCTTCTGCTTTAGTTGAACGCCAGTAAGCTTTTCTGGCCTCCTAGATCCCTCGCGGCAGCACTCGTTTCCGTACAAGGATACTGAGTACCCCCAGGCTCCCCTGGGCTTGCTGGGCCACACTCAGACCCGTAGGCCCATCAGGGTGCCCCTGGGTAGGCCGAGTGAAGGGTAACCCGCTGCACTCTTCCTTGGGCGAGCTAGATATCCCCAGCTCACCAACGGCTTCATGAACACGGTTCTAGCAAGGCCAGCATACCATGGAAGTCGTCCTCGTTGCCCTAGTCTGAGCGGTACTGAGAAAAACTCTCTGCTTACAAGTCCTTCTAGGACCTCATCCCTGAAGTCACCGTATCTCTAGGAGAAACGCAGCTTGCACAGCAACTTCCACTACAGCACAGTTTTGTGTGGAACACTTCAGGTTTTTGGGAGAGGCACAGGACCCTAGGAGACCTAGGGCAGTCTTTCATCTAAGCAGTTCGCTACACGCAGAGCACCCTATGCAGAAAAGTTGAATCAGGGAAGAGCCAGGGAGGTAGCTAGGTCTCTTTTGACCTGCCAGTACCCACGGACACTTATGCTGCGTGTCAACCTGGTGATGGTGCCTCATGCGACTGGCTTTGTTTTCCCACCTTGAAAGCTCTTCTTCTGCGCCTTGAAGCTCCCTTAAAAACACTGTGGTTGTCAGGCTTATACTCACGGCAGGCATGGCTGTGAGAGGGAAAAAGAGGTTACACGAAGAGACAGGGTATTTCAGTTTCTGAGTCAGAGCTCATCCTGCCTTGTTATGTAGCTAAATGGAAACTCAAAGTGAGCCCTAGCTTCGAAGGAGGGCCCTGATATGCCATGCAGCGGGATAGGCGTACAACAGCTTCTATGAAGCCTTAGTCACTCTTCTGCTTTAGCTGAAGGCTAGTAAGCTTTTCTGGACTCCTAGACCCCTCGCGGCAGCACTCGCTTCCCTACAAAGGCACTGAGCACCCCCAGGCTCTCCTGAGTCGAAGATCAACATTCAGACACGTAGACCCTTCGGAGTACCCGTGTCTGTGCCGAGTGAAGGAGAGCATGATGCACACTTCGTCGCGGGACCTAGATTTTCTCAGCTCACCAATAGCCTCAGGAACATGATTCTAGGAGGTGCAGCATGCCATGCAAGTCTGCCTGCTTACAGTAGTCCGAGCTGTACTGAGAAAAACTCTTTGCTTACAATTCCTTCTACCACCTCATAGCTGAAGTCAACCTACCTCTAGGAGAAAGTCGGCTTGTGGTCCAAGTGCAACTAGAGCACACTTTCTGGTATAATGCTACAGGCTTTTGGAAGATGCCCAGGAGCCAGGACACCTAGGGAATTCTTTCATTTAGGCAGTTCGCTACACGCAGAACACCCGGCATAGGAAAGTGGATTCTCCAAGACCCAGGGAGTAGCTAGGTCTCTTTTGACTTGTTAGAAAGCACAGATGCTTCTTCTGCGTGTCAACCTGGAAATGGCGGCCTTAGGAGTCAAGCCTTGTTTTCCCGTCTTGAAAGCTCCATTCAAGCGGCCTTAAAGCTACCTGAGAAACACTGTGGTTGTGGGACTTGTATTCACTCCAGGCATGGCTCTGGAAGAACATGAGTTATCTCGAAAGAAAGCGGGTGCTTCCAGGCTCTGGTTAGGAGCATATCCTGCCCTGCACTAGAGCTAAGGGGAATCTTGACGTGCACTCTACCCTGGCCTACAGCTCTGATTTGCCCTCCAGAAGGGTAGTTGTGCAGCCTTTTCCTTGAGTCCTTAGTCACAGTTCTGCATTAGTTTAAAGGTACTAATCTTCTCAGGACTCCAGTCCCACTCGTGCCAGTACCCGTTTCCGTACAAGAACTCTGAGTACCCCAGGGCTCCCCTGGGCTTGCCGGGCCACACTCACACCCGTAGGCCCTTCACTGTGCCCCTCTGTAGGCCGAGTGAAGCATAACAAACTGCACTCTTTCTTGGGAAAGCTAGATTTCCTCAGCTCACCAGCAGCCTCTGGAACACGGTTCTAGCAAGTCCAGCATACCATGGAAGTCTGCCTCATCGCCCTATTCTGAGCTGTACTGAGCAAAACTCTCTGCTTTGAAGTCCTTCGAGGACCTCATACCTGAAGTCACCGTATCTCAAGGAGAAAGACGGCTTGCATTCCAACTTCCACTAAAGCACAGTTTTCTGTGTAACACTTCAGGCTTTGGGGACAGGCACAGGGCTTTAGGAGACCTAGGGCAGTCTATTGTCTAGGCACGTCGCTACATGTACAACACCCTGTGCAGAAAACTTGATTCTGGGAAGAGCCAAGTAGCTAGCTAGGTCTCTTTTGTCCTCTTAGAAACCACAGATACTTACGCTGCGTGTCAATCTGGAAACAGGACCTGATGGGACTAGCCTTGTTTCCCATCATGAAAGCTCCTTTTATGCGCCTTGAAGCTAAGTGAAAAACACTGTTGGTGTCGTGCTTATACACACGACAGGCATGGCTGTGAGAGGGAAAAAGAGGTGTCACGAAGAAACATGGTATTCCAGTTTCTGAGTCAGAGCTGATCCTGTCCTGTTCTATAGCTAAAGGGAAACTCAAAGTGAGGCCTAACTTCGAAGGAGGGCCCTGATATGCCTTACAGCGGGTTAGGCGTGCAACAGCTTCCATGAGGCCTTAGTCGCTCTCCTGCTTTAGTTGAACGCTAGTAAGCTTTTCAGGCCGCCTAGATCCCTCGCGGCAGCACTCGTTTCCGTACAAGGATACTGAGTACCCGCAGGCTCCCCTGGGCTTGCTGGGCCGCACTCAGACCCGTAGGCCCATCAGGGTGCCCCTGGGTAGGCCGAGTGAAGGGTAACCCGCTGCACTCTTCCTTGGGCGAGCTAGATATCCCCAGCTCACCAACGGCTTCATGAACACGGTTCTAGCAAGGCCAGCATACCATGGAAGTCGTCCTCGTTGCCCTAGTCTGAGCGGTACTGAGAAAAACTCTCTGCTTACAAGTCCTTCTAGGACCTCATCCCTGAAGTCACCGTATCTCTCGGAGAAAGGCAGCTTGCACAGCAACTTCCACTACAGCACAGTTTTGTGTGGAACACTTCAGGTTTTTGGGAGAGGCACAGGACCCTAGGAGACCTAGGGCAGTCTGTCATCGAAGCAGTTCGCTACACGCAGAGGGCCCTATGCAGAAAAGTTGAATCAGGGAAGAGCCAGGGAGGTAGCTAGGTCTCTTTTGACCTGCCAGTACCCACAGACACTTATGCTGCATGTCAATCTGGTGATGGTGCCTGATGCGACTGGCCTTGTTTTCCCACCTTGAAATCTCTTCTTATGCGCCTTGAAGCTCCCTTAAAAACACTGTGGTTGTCAGGCTTATACTCACGGCAGGCATGGCTGTGAGAGGGCAAAAGAGGTTTCACGACGAGACAGGGTATTTCAGTTTCTAAATCAGAGCTGATCCTGTCCTGTTTTATAGCTAAGGGGAAACTCAAAGTGAGCCCTCGCTTCGAAGGTGGCCCCTGATATGCCTTACAGCGGGGTAGGCGTGCAACAGCTTCCATGAGGCCTGAGTCGCTCTTCTGCTTTAGTTGAACGCCAGTAAGCTTTTCAGGCCTCCTAGATCCCTCGCGGCAGCACTCGTTTCCGTACAAGGATACTGAGTACCCCCAGGCTCCCCTGGGCTTGCTGGGCCGCACTCAGACCCGTAGGCCCATCAGGGTGCCCCTGGGTAGGCCGAGTGAAGGGTAACCCGCTGCACTCTTCCTTGGGCGAGCTAGATATCCCCAGCTCACCAACGGCTTCATGAACACGGTTCTAGCAAGGCCAGCATACCATGGAAGTCGTCCTCGTTGCCCTAGTCTGAGCGGTACTGAGAAAAACTCTCTGCTTACAAGTCCTTCTAGGACCTCATCCCTGAAGTCACCGTATCTCTAGGAGAAAGGCAGCTTGCACAGCAACTTCCACTACAGCACAGTTTTGTGTGGAACACTTCAGGTTTTTGGGAGAGGCACAGGACCCTAGGAGACCTAGGGCAGTCTGTCATCGAAGCAGTTCGCTACACGCAGAGGGCCCTATGCAGAAAAGTTGAATCAGGGAAGAGCCAGGGAGGTAGCTAGGTCTCTTTTGACCTGCCAGTACCCACAGACACTTATGCTGCATGTCAATCTGGTGATGGTGCCTGATGCGACTGGCCTTGTTTTCCCACCTTGAAAGCTCTTCTTCTGCGCCTTGAAGCTCCCTTAAAAACACTGTGGTTGTCAGGCTTATACTCACGGCAGGCATGGCTGTGAGAGGGAAAAAGAGGTTACACGAAGAGACAGGGTATTTCAGTTTCTGAGTCAGAGCTCATCCTGCCTTGTTATGTAGCTAAATGGAAACTCAAAGTGAGCCCTAGCTTCGAAGGAGGGCCCTGATATGCCATGCAGCGGGATAGGCGTACAACAGCTTCTATGAAGCCTTAGTCACTCTTCTGCTTTAGCTGAAGGCTAGTAAGCTTTTCTGGACTCCTAGACCCCTCGCGGCAGCACTCGCTTCCCTACAAAGGCACTGAGCACCCCCAGGCTCTCCTGAGTCGAAGATCAACATTCAGACACGTAGACCCTTCGGAGTACCCGTGTCTGTGCCGAGTGAAGGAGAGCATGATGCACACTTCGTCGCGGGACCTAGATTTTCTCAGCTCACCAATAGCCTCAGGAACATGATTCTAGGAGGTGCAGCATGCCATGCAAGTCTGCCTGCTTACAGTAGTCCGAGCTGTACTGAGAAAAACTCTTTGCTTACAATTCCTTCTACCACCTCATAGCTGAAGTCAACCTACCTCTAGGAGAAAGTCGGCTTGTGGTCCAAGTGCAACTAGAGCACACTTTCTGGTATAATGCTACAGGCTTTTGGAAGATGCCCAGGAGCCAGGACACCTAGGGAATTCTTTCATTTAGGCAGTTCGCTACACGCAGAACACCCGGCATAGGAAAGTGGATTCTCCAAGACCCAGGGAGTAGCTAGGTCTCTTTTGACTTGTTAGAAAGCACAGATGCTTCTTCTGCGTGTCAACCTGGAAATGGCGGCCTTAGGAGTCAAGCCTTGTTTTCCCGTCTTGAAAGCTCCATTCAAGCGGCCTTAAAGCTACCTGAGAAACACTGTGGTTGTGGGACTTGTATTCACTCCAGGCATGGCTCTGGAAGAACATGAGTTATCTCGAAAGAAAGCGGGTGCTTCCAGGCTCTGGTTAGGAGCATATCCTGCCCTGCACTAGAGCTAAGGGGAATCTTGACGTGCACTCTACCCTGGCCTACAGCTCTGATTTGCCCTCCAGAAGGGTAGTTGTGCAGCCTTTTCCTTGAGTCCTTAGTCACAGTTCTGCATTAGTTTAAAGGTACTAATCTTCTCAGGACTCCAGTCCCACTCGTGCCAGTACCCGTTTCCGTACAAGAACTCTGAGTACCCCAGGGCTCCCCTGGGCTTGCCGGGCCACACTCACACCCGTAGGCCCTTCACTGTGCCCCTCTGTAGGCCGAGTGAAGCATAACAAACTGCACTCTTTCTTGGGAAAGCTAGATTTCCTCAGCTCACCAGCAGCCTCTGGAACACGGTTCTAGCAAGTCCAGCATACCATGGAAGTCTGCCTCATCGCCCTATTCTGAGCTGTACTGAGCAAAACTCTCTGCTTTGAAGTCCTTCGAGGACCTCATACCTGAAGTCACCGTATCTCAAGGAGAAAGACGGCTTGCATTCCAACTTCCACTAAAGCACAGTTTTCTGTGTAACACTTCAGGCTTTGGGGACAGGCACAGGGCTCTTAGGAGACCTAGGGCAGTCTATTGTCTAGGCACGTCGCTACATGTACAACACCCTGTGCAGAAAACTTGATTCTGGGAAGAGCCAAGTAGCTAGCTAGGTCTCTTTTGTCCTCTTAGAAACCACAGATACTTACGCTGCGTGTCAATCTGGAAACAGGACCTGATGGGACTAGCCTTGTTTCCCATCATGAAAGCTCCTTTTATGCGCCTTGAAGCTAAGTGAAAAACACTGTTGGTGTCGTGCTTATACACACGACAGGCATGGCTGTGAGAGGGAAAAAGAGGTGTCACGAAGAAACATGGTATTCCAGTTTCTGAGTCAGAGCTGATCCTGTCCTGTTCTATAGCTAAAGGGAAACTCAAAGTGAGGCCTAACTTCGAAGGAGGGCCCTGATATGCCTTACAGCGGGTTAGGCGTGCAACAGCTTCCATGAGGCCTTAGTCGCTCTCCTGCTTTAGTTGAACGCTAGTAAGCTTTTCAGGCCGCCTAGATCCCTCGCGGCAGCACTCGTTTCCGTACAAGGATACTGAGTACCCGCAGGCTCCCCTGGGCTTGCTGGGCCGCACTCAGACCCGTAGGCCCATCAGGGTGCCCCTGGGTAGGCCGAGTGAAGGGTAACCCGCTGCACTCTTCCTTGGGCGAGCTAGATATCCCCAGCTCACCAACGGCTTCATGAACACGGTTCTAGCAAGGCCAGCATACCATGGAAGTCGTCCTCGTTGCCCTAGTCTGAGCGGTACTGAGAAAAACTCTCTGCTTACAAGTCCTTCTAGGACCTCATCCCTGAAGTCACCGTATCTCTAGGAGAAAGGCAGCTTGCACAGCAACTTCCACTACAGCACAGTTTTGTGTGGAACACTTCAGGTTTTTGGGAGAGGCACAGGACCCTAGGAGACCTAGGGCAGTCTGTCATCGAAGCAGTTCGCTACACGCAGAGGGCCCTATGCAGAAAAGTTGAATCAGGGAAGAGCCAGGGAGGTAGCTAGGTCTCTTTTGACCTGCCAGTACCCACAGACACTTATGCTGCATGTCAATCTGGTGATGGTGCCTGATGCGACTGGCCTTGTTTTCCCACCTTGAAAGCTCTTCTTATGCGCCTTGAAGCTCCCTTAAAAACACTGTGGTTGTCAGGCTTATACTCACGGCAGGCATGACTGTGAGAGGGCAAAAGAGGTTTCACGACGAGACAGGGTATTTCAGTTTCTAAATCAGAGCTGATCCTGTCCTGTTTTATAGCTAAGGGGAAACTCAAAGTGAGCCCTCGCTTCGAAGGCGGCCCCTGATATGCCTTACAGCGGGGTAGGCGTGCAACAGCTTCCATGAGGCCTGAGTCACTCTTCTGCTTTAGTTGAACGCCAGTAAGCTTTTCAGGCCTCCTAGATCCCTCGCGGCAGCACTCGTTTCCGTACAAGGATACTGAGTACCCCCAGGCTCCCCTGGGCTTGCTGGGCCACACTCAGACCCGTAGGCCCATCAGGGTGCCCCTGGGTAGGCCGAGTGAAGGGTAACCCGCTGCACTCTTCCTTGGGCGAGCTAGATATCCCCAGCTCACCAACGGCTTCATGAACACGGTTCTAGCAAGGCCAGCATACCATGGAAGTCGTCCTCGTTGCCCTAGTCTGAGCGGTACTGAGAAAAACTCTCTGCTTACAAGTCCTTCCAGGACCTCATCCCTGAAGTCACCGTATCTCTAGGAGAAAGGCAGCTTGCACAACAACTTCCACTACAGCACAGTTTTGTGTGGAACACTTCAGGTTTTTGGGAGAGGCACAGGACCCTAGGAGACCTAGGGCAGTCTTTCATCTAAGCAGTTCGCTACACGCAGAGCGCCCTATGCAGAAATGTTGAATCAGGGAAGAGCCAGGGAGGTAGCTAGGTCTCTTTTGACCTGCCAGTCCCCACGGACACTTATGCTGCGTGTCAACCTGGTGATGGTGCCTGATGCGACTGGCTTTGTTTTCCCACCTTGAAAGCTCTTCTTCTGCGCCTTGAAGCTCCCTTAAAAACACTGTGGTTGTCAGGCTTATACTCACGGCAGGCATGGCTGTGAGAGGGAAAAAGAGGTTACACGAAGAGACAGGGTATTTCAGTTTCTGAGTCAGAGCTCATCCTGCCTTGTTATGTAGCTAAATGGAAACTCAAAGTGAGCCCTAGCTTCGAAGGAGGGCCCTGATATGCCATGCAGCGGGATAGGCGTACAACAGCTTCTATGAAGCCTTAGTCACTCTTCTGCTTTAGCTGAAGGCTAGTAAGCTTTTCTGGACTCCTAGACCCCTCGCGGCAGCACTCGCTTCCCTACAAAGGCACTGAGCACCCCCAGGCTCTCCTGAGTCGAAGATCAACATTCAGACACGTAGACCCTTCGGAGTACCCGTGTCTGTGCCGAGTGAAGGAGAGCATGATGCACACTTCGTCGCGGGACCTAGATTTTCTCAGCTCACCAATAGCCTCAGGAACATGATTCTAGGAGGTGCAGCATGCCATGCAAGTCTGCCTGCTTACAGTAGTCCGAGCTGTACTGAGAAAAACTCTTTGCTTACAATTCCTTCTACCACCTCATAGCTGAAGTCAACCTACCTCTAGGAGAAAGTCGGCTTGTGGTCCAAGTGCAACTAGAGCACACTTTCTGGTATAATGCTACAGGCTTTTGGAAGATGCCCAGGAGCCAGGACACCTAGGGAATTCTTTCATTTAGGCAGTTCGCTACACGCAGAACACCCGGCATAGGAAAGTGGATTCTCCAAGACCCAGGGAGTAGCTAGGTCTCTTTTGACTTGTTAGAAAGCACAGATGCTTCTTCTGCGTGTCAACCTGGAAATGGCGGCCTTAGGAGTCAAGCCTTGTTTTCCCGTCTTGAAAGCTCCATTCAAGTGGCCTTAAAGCTACCTGAGAAACACTGTGGTTGTGGGACTTGTATTCACTCCAGGCATGGCTCTGGAAGAATATGAGTTATCTCGAAAGAAAGCGGGTGCTTCCAGGCTCTGGTTAGGAGCATATCCTGCCCTGCACTAGAGCTAAGGGGAATCTTGACGTGCACTCTACCCTGGCCTACAGCTTTGATTTGCCCTCCAGAAGGGTAGTTGTGCAGCCTTTTCCTTGAGTCCTTAGTCACAGTTCTGCATTAGTTTAAAGGTACTAATCTTCTCAGGACTCCAGTCCCACTCGTGCCAGTACCCGTTTCCGTACAAGAACTCTGAGTACCCCAGGGCTCCCCTGGGCTTACCGGGCCACACTCACACCCGTAGGCCCTTCACTGTGCCCCTCTGTAGGCCGAGTGAAGCATAACAAACTGCACTCTTTCTTGGGAAAGCTAGAATTCCTCAGCTCACCAGCAGCCTCTGGAACACGGTTCTAGCAAGTCCAGCATACCATGGAAGTCTGCCTCATCGCCCTATTCTGAGCTGTACTGAGCAAAACTCTCTGCTTTGAAGTCCTTCGAGGACCTCATACCTGAAGTCACCGTATCTCAAGGAGAAAGACGGCTTGCATTCCAACTTCCACTAAAGCACAGTTTTCTGTGTAACACTTCAGGCTTTGGGGACAGGCACAGGGCTCTTAGGAGACCTAGGGCAGTCTATTGTCTAGGCACGTCGCTACATGTACAACACCCTGTGCAGAAAACTTGATTCTGGGAAGAGCCAAGTAGCTAGCTAGGTCTCTTTTGTCCTCTTAGAAACCACAGATACTTACGCTGCGTGTCAATCTGGAAACAGGACCTGATGGGACTAGCCTTGTTTCCCATCATGAAAGCTCCTTTTATGCGCCTTGAAGCTAAGTGAAAAACACTGTTGGTGTCGTGCTTATACACACGACAGGCATGGCTGTGAGAGGGAAAAAGAGGTGTCACGAAGAAACATGGTATTCCAGTTTCTGAGTCAGAGCTGATCCTGTCCTGTTCTATAGCTAAAGGGAAACTCAAAGTGAGGCCTAACTTCGAAGGAGGGCCCTGATATGCCTTACAGCGGGGTAGGCGTGCAACAGCTTCCATGAGGCCTTAGTCGCTCTCCTGCTTTAGTTGAACGCTAGTAAGCTTTTCAGGCCGCCTAGATCCCTCGCGGCAGCACTCGTTTCCGTACAAGGATACTGAGTACCCGCAGGCTCCCCTGGGCTTGCTGGGCCGCACTCAGACCCGTAGGCCCATCAGGGTGCCCCTGGGTAGGCCGAGTGAAGGGTAACCCGCTGCACTCTTCCTTGGGCGAGCTAGATATCCCCAGCTCACCAACGGCTTCATGAACACGGTTCTAGCAAGGCCAGCATACCATGGAAGTCGTCCTCGTTGCCCTAGTCTGAGCGGTACTGAGAAAAACTCTCTGCTTACAAGTCCTTCTAGGACCTCATCCCTGAAGTCACCGTATCTCTAGGAGAAAGGCAGCTTGCACAGCAACTTCCACTACAGCACAGTTTTGTGTGGAACACTTCAGGTTTTTGGGAGAGGCACAGGACCCTAGGAGACCTAGGGCAGTCTGTCATCGAAGCAGTTCGCTACACGCAGAGGGCCCTATGCAGAAAAGTTGAATCAGGGAAGAGCCAGGGAGGTAGCTAGGTCTCTTTTGACCTGCCAGTACCCACAGACACTTATGCTGCATGTCAATCTGGTGATGGTGCCTGATGCGACTGGCCTTGTTTTCCCACCTTGAAAGCTCTTCTTATGTGCCTTGAAGCTCCCTTAAAAACACTGTGGTTGTCAGGCTTATACTCACGGCAGGCATGGCTGTGAGAGGGCAAAAGAGGTTTCACGACGAGACAGGGTATTTCAGTTTCTAAATCAGAGCTGATCCTGTCCTGTTTTATAGCTAAGGGGAAACTCAAAGTGAGCCCTCGCTTCGAAGGCGGCCCCTGATATGCCTTACAGCGGGGTAGGCGTGCAACAGCTTCCATGATGCCTGAGTCACTCTTCTGCTTTAGTTGAACGCCAGTAAGCTTTTCAGGCCTCCTAGATCCCTCGCGGCAGCACTCGTTTCCGTACAAGGATACTGAGTACCCCCAGGCTCCCCTGGGCTTGCTGGGCCACACTCAGACCCGTAGGCCCATCAGGGTGCCCCTGGGTAGGCCGAGTGAAGGGTAACCCGCTGCACTCTTCCTTGGGCGAGCTAGATATCCCCAGCTCACCAACGGCTTCATGAACACGGTTCTAGCAAGGCCAGCATACCATGGAAGTCGTCCTCGTTGCCCTAGTCTGAGCGGTACTGAGAAAAACTCTCTGCTTACAAGTCCTTCCAGGACCTCATCCCTGAAGTCACCGTATCTCTAGGAGAAAGGCAGCTTGCACAACAACTTCCACTACAGCACAGTTTTGTGTGGAACACTTCAGGTTTTTGGGAGAGGCACAGGACCCTAGGAGACCTAGGGCAGTCTTTCATCTAAGCAGTTCGCTACACGCAGAGCGCCCTATGCAGAAATGTTGAATCAGGGAAGAGCCAGGGAGGTAGCTAGGTCTCTTTTGACCTGCCAGTACCCACGGACACTTATGCTGCGTGTCAACCTGGTGATGGTGCCTGATGCGACTGGCTTTGTTTTCCCACCTTGAAAGCTCTTCTTCTGCGCCTTGAAGCTCCCTTAAAAACACTGTGGTTGTCAGGCTTATACTCACGGCAGGCATGGCTGTGAGAGGGAAAAAGAGGTTACACGAAGAGACAGGGTATTTCAGTTTCTGAGTCAGAGCTCATCCTGCCTTGTTATGTAGCTAAATGGAAACTCAAAGTGAGCCCTAGCTTCGAAGGAGGGCCCTGATATGCCATGCAGCGGGATAGGCGTACAACAGCTTCTATGAAGCCTTAGTCACTCTTCTGCTTTAGCTGAAGGCTAGTAAGCTTTTCTGGACTCCTAGACCCCTCGCGGCAGCACTCGCTTCCCTACAAAGGCACTGAGCACCCCCAGGCTCTCCTGAGTCGAAGATCAACATTCAGACACGTAGACCCTTCGGAGTACCCGTGTCTGTGCCGAGTGAAGGAGAGCATGATGCACACTTCGTCGCGGGACCTAGATTTTCTCAGCTCACCAATAGCCTCAGGAACATGATTCTAGGAGGTGCAGCATGCCATGCAAGTCTGCCTGCTTACAGTAGTCCGAGCTGTACTGAGAAAAACTCTTTGCTTACAATTCCTTCTACCACCTCATAGCTGAAGTCAACCTACCTCTAGGAGAAAGTCGGCTTGTGGTCCAAGTGCAACTAGAGCACACTTTCTGGTATAATGCTACAGGCTTTTGGAAGATGCCCAGGAGCCAGGACACCTAGGGAATTCTTTCATTTAGGCAGTTCGCTACACGCAGAACACCCGGCATAGGAAAGTGGATTCTCCAAGACCCAGGGAGTAGCTAGGTCTCTTTTGACTTGTTAGAAAGCACAGATGCTTCTTCTGCGTGTCAACCTGGAAATGGCGGCCTTAGGAGTCAAGCCTTGTTTTCCCGTCTTGAAAGCTCCATTCAAGCGGCCTTAAAGCTACCTGAGAAACACTGTGGTTGTGGGACTTGTATTCACTCCAGGCATGGCTCTGGAAGAACATGAGTTATCTCGAAAGAAAGCGGGTGCTTCCAGGCTCTGGTTAGGAGCATATCCTGCCCTGCACTAGAGCTAAGGGGAATCTTGACGTGCACTCTACCCTGGCCTACAGCTTTGATTTGCCCTCCAGAAGGGTAGTTGTGCAGCCTTTTCCTTGAGTCCTTAGTCACAGTTCTGCATTAGTTTAAAGGTACTAATCTTCTCAGGACTCCAGTCCCACTCGTGCCAGTACCCGTTTCCGTACAAGAACTCTGAGTACCCCAGGGCTCCCCTGGGCTTACCGGGCCACACTCACACCCGTAGGCCCTTCACTGTGCCCCTCTGTAGGCCGAGTGAAGCATAACAAACTGCACTCTTTCTTGGGAAAGCTAGAATTCCTCAGCTCACCAGCAGCCTCTGGAACACGGTTCTAGCAAGTCCAGCATACCATGGAAGTCTGCCTCATCGCCCTATTCTGAGCTGTACTGAGCAAAACTCTCTGCTTTGAAGTCCTTCGAGGACCTCATACCTGAAGTCACCGTATCTCAAGGAGAAAGACGGCTTGCATTCCAACTTCCACTAAAGCACAGTTTTCTGTGTAACACTTCAGGCTTTGGGGACAGGCACAGGGCTCTTAGGAGACCTAGGGCAGTCTATTGTCTAGGCACGTCGCTACATGTACAACACCCTGTGCAGAAAACTTGATTCTGGGAAGAGCCAAGTAGCTAGCTAGGTCTCTTTTGTCCTCTTAGAAACCACAGATACTTACGCTGCGTGTCAATCTGGAAACAGGACCTGATGGGACTAGCCTTGTTTCCCATCATGAAAGCTCCTTTTATGCGCCTTGAAGCTAAGTGAAAAACACTGTTGGTGTCGTGCTTATACACACGACAGGCATGGCTGTGAGAGGGAAAAAGAGGTGTCACGAAGAAACATGGTATTCCAGTTTCTGAGTCAGAGCTGATCCTGTCCTGTTCTATAGCTAAAGGGAAACTCAAAGTGAGGCCTAACTTCGAAGGAGGGCCCTGATATGCCTTACAGCGGGTTAGGCGTGCAACAGCTTCCATGAGGCCTTAGTCGCTCTCCTGCTTTAGTTGAACGCTAGTAAGCTTTTCAGGCCGCCTAGATCCCTCGCGGCAGCACTCGTTTCCGTACAAGGATACTGAGTACCCGCAGGCTCCCCTGGGCTTGCTGGGCCGCACTCAGACCCGTAGGCCCATCAGGGTGCCCCTGGGTAGGCCGAGTGAAGGGTAACCCGCTGCACTCTTCCTTGGGCGAGCTAGATATCCCCAGCTCACCAACGGCTTCATGAACACGGTTCTAGCAAGGCCAGCATACCATGGAAGTCGTCCTCGTTGCCCTAGTCTGAGCGGTACTGAGAAAAACTCTCTGCTTACAAGTCCTTCTAGGACCTCATCCCTGAAGTCACCGTATCTCTAGGAGAAAGGCAGCTTGCACAGCAACTTCCACTACAGCACAGTTTTGTGTGGAACACTTCAGGTTTTTGGGAGAGGCACAGGACCCTAGGAGACCTAGGGCAGTCTGTCATCGAAGCAGTTCGCTACACGCAGAGGGCCCTATGCAGAAAAGTTGAATCAGGGAAGAGCCAGGGAGGTAGCTAGGTCTCTTTTGACCTGCCAGTACCCACAGACACTTATGCTGCATGTCAATCTGGTGATGGTGCCTGATGCGACTGGCCTTGTTTTCCCACCTTGAAAGCTCTTCTTATGCGCCTTGAAGCTCCCTGAAAAACACTGTGGTTGTCAGGCTTATACTCACGGCAGGCATGGCTGTGAGAGGGCAAAAGAGGTTTCACGACGAGACAGGGTATTTCAGTTTCTAAATCAGACCTGATCCTGTCCTGTTTTATAGCTAAGGGGAAACTCAAAGTGAGCCCTCGCTTCGAAGGCGGCCCCTGATATGCCTTACAGCGGGGTAGGCGTGCAACAGCTTCCATGAGGCCTGAGTCACTCTTCTGCTTTAGTTGAACGCCAGTAAGCTTTTCAGGCCTCCTAGATCCCTCGCGGCAGCACTCGTTTCCGTACAAGGATACTGAGTACCCCCAGGCTCCCCTGGGCTTGCTGGGCCACACTCAGACCCGTAGGCCCATCAGGGTGCCCCTGGGTAGGCCGAGTGAAGGGTAACCCGCTGCACTCTTCCTTGGGCGAGCTAGATATCCCCAGCTCACCAACGGCTTCATGAACACGGTTCTAGCAAGGCCAGCATACCATGGAAGTCGTCCTCGTTGCCCTAGTCTGAGTGGTACTGAGAAAAACTCTCTGCTTACAAGTCCTTCCAGGACCTCATCCCTGAAGTCACCGTATCTCTAGGAGAAAGGCAGCTTGCACAACAACTTCCACTACAGCACAGTTTTGTGTGGAACACTTCAGGTTTTTGGGAGAGGCACAGGACCCTAGGAGACCTAGGGCAGTCTTTCATCTAAGCAGTTCGCTACACGCAGAGCGCCCTATGCAGAAATGTTGAATCAGGGAAGAGCCAGGGAGGTAGCTAGGTCTCTTTTGACCTGCCAGTACCCACGGACACTTATGCTGCGTGTCAACCTGGTGATGGTGCCTGATGCGACTGGCTTTGTTTTCCCACCTTGAAAGCTCTTCTTCTGCGCCTTGAAGCTCCCTTAAAAACACTGTGGTTGTCAGGCTTATACTCACGGCAGGCATGGCTGTGAGAGGGAAAAAGAGGTTACACGAAGAGACAGGGTATTTCAGTTTCTGAGTCAGAGCTCATCCTGCCTTGTTATGTAGCTAAATGGAAACTCAAAGTGAGCCCTAGCTTCGAAGGAGGGCCCTGATATGCCATGCAGCGGGATAGGCGTACAACAGCTTCTATGAAGCCTTAGTCACTCTTCTGCTTTAGCTGAAGGCTAGTAAGCTTTTCTGGACTCCTAGACCCCTCGCGGCAGCACTCGCTTCCCTACAAAGGCACTGAGCACCCCCAGGCTCTCCTGAGTCGAAGATCAACATTCAGACACGTAGACCCTTCGGAGTACCCGTGTCTGTGCCGAGTGAAGGAGAGCATGATGCACACTTCGTCGCGGGACCTAGATTTTCTCAGCTCACCAATAGCCTCAGGAACATGATTCTAGGAGGTGCAGCATGCCATGCAAGTCTGCCTGCTTACAGTAGTCCGAGCTGTACTGAGAAAAACTCTTTGCTTACAATTCCTTCTACCACCTCATAGCTGAAGTCAACCTACCTCTAGGAGAAAGTCGGCTTGTGGTCCAAGTGCAACTAGAGCACACTTTCTGGTATAATGCTACAGGCTTTTGGAAGATGCCCAGGAGCCAGGACACCTAGGGAATTCTTTCATTTAGGCAGTTCGCTACACGCAGAACACCCGGCATAGGAAAGTGGATTCTCCAAGACCCAGGGAGTAGCTAGGTCTCTTTTGACTTGTTAGAAAGCACAGATGCTTCTTCTGCGTGTCAACCTGGAAATGGCGGCCTTAGGAGTCACGCCTTGTTTTCCCGTCTTGAAAGCTCCATTCAAGCGGCCTTAAAGCTACCTGAGAAACACTGTGGTTGTAGGACTTGTATTCACTCCAGGCATGGCTCTGGAAGAATATGAGTTATCTCGAAAGAAAGCGGGTGCTTCCAGGCTCTGGTTAGGAGCATATCCTGCCCTGCACTAGAGCTAAGGGGAATCTTGACGTGCACTCTACCCTGGCCTACAGCTTTGATTTGCCCTCCAGAAGGGTAGTTGTGCAGCCTTTTCCTTGAGTCCTTAGTCACAGTTCTGCATTAGTTTAAAGGTACTAATCTTCTCAGGACTCCAGTCCCACTCGTGCCAGTACCCGTTTCCGTACAAGAACTCTGAGTACCCCAGGGCTCCCCTGGGCTTACCGGGCCACACTCACACCCGTAGGCCCTTCACTGTGCCCCTCTGTAGGCCGAGTGAAGCATAACAAACTGCACTCTTTCTTGGGAAAGCTAGAATTCCTCAGCTCACCAGCAGCCTCTGGAACACGGTTCTAGCAAGTCCAGCATACCATGGAAGTCTGCCTCATCGCCCTATTCTGAGCTGTACTGAGCAAAACTCTCTGCTTTGAAGTCCTTCGAGGACCTCATACCTGAAGTCACCGTATCTCAAGGAGAAAGACGGCTTGCATTCCAACTTCCACTAAAGCACAGTTTTCTGTGTAACACTTCAGGCTTTGGGGACAGGCACAGGGCTCTTAGGAGACCTAGGGCAGTCTATTGTCTAGGCACGTCGCTACATGTACAACACCCTGTGCAGAAAACTTGATTCTGGGAAGAGCCAAGTAGCTAGCTAGGTCTCTTTTGTCCTCTTAGAAACCACAGATACTTACGCTGCGTGTCAATCTGGAAACAGGACCTGATGGGACTAGCCTTGTTTCCCATCATGAAAGCTCCTTTTATGCGCCTTGAAGCTAAGTGAAAAACACTGTTGGTGTCGTGCTTATACACACGACAGGCATGGCTGTGAGAGGGAAAAAGAGGTGTCACGAAGAAACATGGTATTCCAGTTTCTGAGTCAGAGCTGATCCTGTCCTGTTCTATAGCTAAAGGGAAACTCAAAGTGAGGCCTAACTTCGAAGGAGGGCCCTGATATGCCTTACAGCGGGTTAGGCGTGCAACAGCTTCCATGAGGCCTTAGTCGCTCTCCTGCTTTAGTTGAACGCTAGTAAGCTTTTCAGGCCGCCTAGATCCCTCGCGGCAGCACTCGTTTCCGTACAAGGATACTGAGTACCCGCAGGCTCCCCTGGGCTTGCTGGGCCGCACTCAGACCCGTAGGCCCATCAGGGTGCCCCTGGGTAGGCCGAGTGAAGGGTAACCCGCTGCACTCTTCCTTGGGCGAGCTAGATATCCCCAGCTCACCAACGGCTTCATGAACACGGTTCTAGCAAGGCCAGCATACCATGGAAGTCGTCCTCGTTGCCCTAGTCTGAGCGGTACTGAGAAAAACTCTCTGCTTACAAGTCCTTCTAGGACCTCATCCCTGAAGTCACCGTATCTCTAGGAGAAAGGCAGCTTGCACAGCAACTTCCACTACAGCACAGTTTTGTGTGGAACACTTCAGGTTTTTGGGAGAGGCACAGGACCCTAGGAGACCTAGGGCAGTCTGTCATCGAAGCAGTTCGCTACACGCAGAGGGCCCTATGCAGAAAAGTTGAATCAGGGAAGAGCCAGGGAGGTAGCTAGGTCTCTTTTGACCTGCCAGTACCCACAGACACTTATGCTGCATGTCAATCTGGTGATGGTGCCTGATGCGACTGGCCTTGTTTTCCCACCTTGAAAGCTCTTCTTCTGCGCCTTGAAGCTCCCTTAAAAACACTGTGGTTGTCAGGCTTATACTCACGGCAGGCATGGCTGTGAGAGGGAAAAAGAGGTTACACGAAGAGACAGGGTATTTCAGTTTCTGAGTCAGAGCTCATCCTGCCTTGTTATGTAGCTAAATGGAAACTCAAAGTGAGCCCTAGCTTCGAAGGAGGGCCCTGATATGCCATGCAGCGGGATAGGCGTACAACAGCTTCTATGAAGCCTTAGTCACTCTTCTGCTTTAGCTGAAGGCTAGTAAGCTTTTCTGGACTCCTAGACCCCTCGCGGCAGCACTCGCTTCCCTACAAAGGCACTGAGCACCCCCAGGCTCTCCTGAGTCGAAGATCAACATTCAGACACGTAGACCCTTCGGAGTACCCGTGTCTGTGCCGAGTGAAGGAGAGCATGATGCACACTTCGTCGCGGGACCTAGATTTTCTCAGCTCACCAATAGCCTCAGGAACATGATTCTAGGAGGTGCAGCATGCCATGCAAGTCTGCCTGCTTACAGTAGTCCGAGCTGTACTGAGAAAAACTCTTTGCTTACAATTCCTTCTACCACCTCATAGCTGAAGTCAACCTACCTCTAGGAGAAAGTCGGCTTGTGGTCCAAGTGCAACTAGAGCACACTTTCTGGTATAATGCTACAGGCTTTTGGAAGATGCCCAGGAGCCAGGACACCTAGGGAATTCTTTCATTTAGGCAGTTCGCTACACGCAGAACACCCGGCATAGGAAAGTGGATTCTCCAAGACCCAGGGAGTAGCTAGGTCTCTTTTGACTTGTTAGAAAGCACAGATGCTTCTTCTGCGTGTCAACCTGGAAATGGCGGCCTTAGGAGTCAAGCCTTGTTTTCCCGTCTTGAAAGCTCCATTCAAGCGGCCTTAAAGCTACCTGAGAAACACTGTGGTTGTGGAACTTGTATTCACTCCAGGCATGGCTCTGGAAGAATATGAGTTATCTCGAAAGAAAGCGGGTGCTTCCAGGCTCTGGTTAGGAGCATATCCTGCCCTGCACTAGAGCTAAGGGGAATCTTGACGTGCACTCTACCCTGGCCTACAGCTCTGATTTGCCCTCCAGAAGGGTAGTTGTGCAGCCTTTTCCTTGAGTCCTTAGTCACAGTTCTGCATTAGTTTAAAGGTACTAATCTTCTCAGGACTCCAGTCCCACTCGTGCCAGTACCCGTTTCCGTACAAGAACTCTGAGTACCCCAGGGCTCCCCTGGGCTTGCCGGGCCACACTCACACCCGTAGGCCCTTCACTGTGCCCCTCTGTAGGCCGAGTGAAGCATAACAAACTGCACTCTTTCTTGGGAAAGCTAGATTTCCTCAGCTCACCAGCAGCCTCTGGAACACGGTTCTAGCAAGTCCAGCATACCATGGAAGTCTGCCTCATCGCCCTATTCTGAGCTGTACTGAGCAAAACTCTCTGCTTTGAAGTCCTTCGAGGACCTCATACCTGAAGTCACCGTATCTCAAGGAGAAAGACGGCTTGCATTCCCACTTCCACTAAAGCACAGTTTTCTGTGTAACACTTCAGGCTTTGGGGACATGCACAGGGCTCTTAGGAGACCTAGGGCAGTCTATTGTCTAGGCACGTCGCTACATGTACAACACCCTGTGCAGAAAACTTGATTCTGGGAAGAGCCAAGTAGCTAGCTAGGTCTCTTTTGTCCTCTTAGAAACCACAGATACTTACGCTGCGTGTCAATCTGGAAACAGGACCTGATGGGACTAGCCTTGTTTCCCATCATGAAAGCTCCTTTTATGCGCCTTGAAGCTAAGTGAAAAACACTGTTGGTGTCGTGCTTATACACACAACAGGCATGGCTGTGAGAGGGAAAAAGAGGTGTCACGAAGAAACATGGTATTCCAGTTTCTGAGTCAGAGCTGATCCTGTCCTGTTCTATAGCTAAAGGGAAACTCAAAGTGAGGCCTAACTTCGAAGGAGGGCCCTGATATGCCTTACAGCGGGTTAGGCGTGCAACAGCTTCCATGAGGCCTTAGTCGCTCTCCTGCTTTAGTTGAACGCTAGTAAGCTTTTCAGGCCGCCTAGATCCCTCGCGGCAGCACTCGTTTCCGTACAAGGATACTGAGTACCCGCAGGCTCCCCTGGGCTTGCTGGGCCGCACTCAGACCCGTAGGCCCATCAGGGTGCCCCTGGGTAGGCCGAGTGAAGGGTAACCCGCTGCACTCTTCCTTGGGCGAGCTAGATATCCCCAGCTCACCAACGGCTTCATGAACACGGTTCTAGCAAGGCCAGCATACCATGGAAGTCGTCCTCGTTGCCCTAGTCTGAGCGGTACTGAGAAAAACTCTCTGCTTACAAGTCCTTCTAGGACCTCATCCCTGAAGTCACCGTATCTCTAGGAGAAAGGCAGCTTGCACAGCAACTTCCACTACAGCACAGTTTTGTGTGGAACACTTCAGGTTTTTGGGAGAGGCACAGGACCCTAGGAGACCTAGGGCAGTCTGTCATCGAAGCAGTTCGCTACACGCAGAGGGCCCTATGCAGAAAAGTTGAATCAGGGAAGAGCCAGGGAGGTAGCTAGGTCTCTTTTGACCTGCCAGTACCCACAGACACTTATGCTGCATGTCAATCTGGTGATGGTGCCTGATGCGACTGGCCTTGTTTTCCCACCTTGAAAGCTCTTCTTATGCGCCTTGAAGCTCCCTTAAAAACACTGTGGTTGTCAGGCTTATACTCACGGCAGGCATGGCTGTGAGAGGGCAAAAGAGGTTTCACGACGAGACAGGGTATTTCAGTTTCTAAATCAGAGCTGATCCTGTCCTGTTTTATAGCTAAGGGGAAACTCAAAGTGAGCCCTCGCTTCGAAGGCGGCCCCTGATATGCCTTACAGCGGGGTAGGCGTGCAACAGCTTCCATGAGGCCTGAGTCGCTCTTCTGCTTTAGTTGAACGCCAGTAAGCTTTTCAGGCCTCCTAGATCCCTCGCGGCAGCACTCGTTTCCGTACAAGGATACTGAGTACCCCCAGGCACCCCTGGGCTTGCTGGGCCACACTCAGACCCGTAGGCCCATCAGGGTGCCCCTGGGTAGGCCGAGTGAAGGGTAACCCGCTGCACTCTTCCTTGGGCGAGCTAGATATCCCCAGCTCACCAACGGCTTCATGAACACGGTTCTAGGAAGGCCAGCATACCATGGAAGTCGTCCTCGTTGCCCTAGTCTGAGCGGTACTGAGAAAAACTCTCTGCTTACAAGTCCTTCCAGGACCTCATCCCTGAAGTCACCGTATCTCTAGGAGAAAGGCAGCTTGCACAACAACTTCCACTACAGCACAGTTTTGTGTGGAACACTTCAGGTTTTTGGGAGAGGCACAGGACCCTAGGAGACCTAGGGCAGTCTTTCATCTAAGCAGTTCGCTACACGCAGAGCGCCCTATGCAGAAATGTTGAATCAGGGAAGAGCCAGGGAGGTAGCTAGGTCTCTTTTGACCTGCCAGTACCCACGGACACTTATGCTGCGTGTCAACCTGGTGATGGTGCCTGATGCGACTGGCTTTGTTTTCCCACCTTGAAAGCTCTTCTTCTGTGCCTTGAAGCTCCCTTAAAAACACTGTGGTTGTCAGGCTTATACTCACGGCAGGCATGGCTGTGAGAGGGAAAAAGAGGTTACACGAAGAGACAGGGTATTTCAGTTTCTGAGTCAGAGCTCATCCTGCCTTGTTATGTAGCTAAATGGAAACTCAAAGTGAGCCCTAGCTTCGAAGGAGGGCCCTGATATGCCATGCAGCGGGATAGGCGTACAACAGCTTCTATGAAGCCTTAGTCACTCTTCTGCTTTAGCTGAAGGCTAGTAAGCTTTTCTGGACTCCTAGACCCCTCGCGGCAGCACTCGCTTCCCTACAAAGGCACTGAGCACCCCCAGGCTCTCCTGAGTCGAAGATCAACATTCAGACACGTAGACCCTTCGGAGTACCCGTGTCTGTGCCGAGTGAAGGAGAGCATGATGCACACTTCGTCGCGGGACCTAGATTTTCTCAGCTCACCAATAGCCTCAGGAACATGATTCTAGGAGGTGCAGCATGCCATGCAAGTCTGCCTGCTTACAGTAGTCCGAGCTGTACTGAGAAAAACTCTTTGCTTACAATTCCTTCTACCACCTCATAGCTGAAGTCAACCTACCTCTAGGAGAAAGTCGGCTTGTGGTCCAAGTGCAACTAGAGCACACTTTCTGGTATAATGCTACAGGCTTTTGGAAGATGCCCAGGAGCCAGGACACCTAGGGAATTCTTTCATTTAGGCAGTTCGCTACACGCAGAACACCCGGCATAGGAAAGTGGATTCTCCAAGACCCAGGGAGTAGCTAGGTCTCTTTTGACTTGTTAGAAAGCACAGATGCTTCTTCTGCGTGTCAACCTGGAAATGGCGGCCTTAGGAGTCAAGCCTTGTTTTCCCGTCTTGAAAGCTCCATTCAAGCGGCCTTAAAGCTACCTGAGAAACACTGTGGTTGTGGGACTTGTATTCACTCCAGGCATGGCTCTGGAAGAATATGAGTTATCTCGAAAGAAAGCGGGTGCTTCCAGGCTCTGGTTAGGAGCATATCCTGCCCTGCACTAGAGCTAAGGGGAATCTTGACGTGCACTCTACCCTGGCCTACAGCTCTGATTTGCCCTCCAGAAGGGTAGTTGTGCAGCCTTTTCCTTGAGTCCTTAGTCACAGTTCTGCATTAGTTTAAAGGTACTAATCTTCTCAGGACTCCAGTCCCACTCGTGCCAGTACCCGTTTCCGTACAAGAACTCTGAGTACCCCAGGGCTCCCCTGGGCTTGCCGGGCCACACTCACACCCGTAGGCCCTTCACTGTGCCCCTCTGTAGGCCGAGTGAAGCATAACAAACTGCACTCTTTCTTGGGAAAGCTAGATTTCCTCAGCTCACCAGCAGCCTCTGGAACACGGTTCTAGCAAGTCCAGCATACCATGGAAGTCTGCCTCATCGCCCTATTCTGAGCTGTACTGAGCAAAACTCTCTGCTTTGAAGTCCTTCGAGGACCTCATACCTGAAGTCACCGTATCTCAAGGAGAAAGACGGCTTGCATTCCAACTTCCACTAAAGCACAGTTTTCTGTGTAACACTTCAGGCTTTGGGGACATGCACAGGGCCCTTAGGAGACCTAGGGCAGTCTATTGTCTAGGCACGTCGCTACATGTACAACACCCTGTGCAGAAAACTTGATTCTGGGAAGAGCCAAGTAGCTAGCTAGGTCTCTTTTGTCCTCTTAGAAACCACAGATACTTACGCTGCGTGTCAATCTGGAAACAGGACCTGATGGGACTAGCCTTGTTTCCCATCATGAAAGCTCCTTTTATGCGCCTTGAAGCTAAGTGAAAAACACTGTTGGTGTCGGGCTTATACACACGACAGGCATGGCTGTGAGAGGGAAAAAGTGGTGTCACGAAGAAACATGGTATTCCAGTTTCTGAGTCAGAGCTGATCCTGTCCTGTTCTATAGCTAAAGGGAAACTCAAAGTGAGGCCTAACTTCGAAGGAGGGCCCTGATATGCCTTACAGCGGGTTAGGCGTGCAACAGCTTCCATGAGGCCTTAGTCGCTCTCCTGCTTTAGTTGAACGCTAGTAAGCTTTTCAGGCCGCCTAGATCCCTCGCGGCAGCACTCGTTTCCGTACAAGGATACTGAGTACCCCCAGGCTCCCCTGGGCTTGCTGGGCCGCACTCAGACCCGTAGGCCCATCAGGGTGCCCCTGGGTAGGCCGAGTGAAGGGTAACCCGCTGCACTCTTCCTTGGGCGAGCTAGATATCCCCAGCTCACCAACGGCTTCATGAACACGGTTCTAGCAAGGCCAGCATACCATGGAAGTCGTCCTCGTTGCCCTAGTCTGAGCGGTACTGAGAAAAACTCTCTGCTTACAAGTCCTTCTAGGACCTCATCCCTGAAGTCACCGTATCTCTAGGAGAAAGGCAGCTTGCACAGCAACTTCCACTACAGCACAGTTTTGTGTGGAACACTTCAGGTTTTTGGGAGAGGCACAGGACCCTAGGAGACCTAGGGCAGTCTGTCATCTAAGCAGTTCGCTACACGCAGAGCGCCCTATGCAGAAAAGTTGAATCAGGGAAGAGCCAGGGAGGTAGCTAGGTCTCTTTTGACCTGCCAGTACCCACGGACACTTATGCTGCGTGCCAACCTGGTGATGGTGCCTCATGCGACTGGCTTTGTTTTCCTACCTTGAAAGCTCTTCTTCTGCGCCTTGAAGCTCCCTTAAAAACACTGTGGTTGTCAGGCTTATACTCACGGCAGGCATGGCTGTGAGAGGGAAAAAGAGGTTACACGAAGAGACAGGGTATTTCAGTTTCTGAGTCAGAGCTCATCCTGCCTTGTTATGTAGCTAAATGGAAACTCAAAGTGAGCCCTAGCTTCGAAGGAGGGCCCTGATATGCCATGCAGCGGGATAGGCGTACAACAGCTTCTATGAAGCCTTAGTCACTCTTCTGCTTTAGCTGAAGGCTAGTAAGCTTTTCTGGACTCCTAGACCCCTCGCGGCAGCACTCGCTTCCCTACCAAGACACTGAGCACCCCCAGGCTCTCCTGAGTCGAAGATCAACATTCAGACACGTAGACCCTTCGGAGTACCCGTGTCTGTGCCGAGTGAAGGAGAGCATGATGCACACTTCGTCGCGGGACCTAGATTTTCTCAGCTCACCAATAGCCTCAGGAACATGATTCTAGGAGGTGCAGCATGCCATGCAAGTCTGCCTGCTTACAGTAGTCCGAGCTGTACTGAGAAAAACTCTTTGCTTACAATTCCTTCTACCACCTCATAGCTGAAGTCAACCTACCTCTAGGAGAAAGTCGGCTTGTGGTCCAAGTGCAACTAGAGCACACTTTCTGGTATAATGCTACAGGCTTTTGGAAGATGCCCAGGAGCCAGGACACCTAGGGAATTCTTTCATTTAGGCAGTTCGCTACACGCAGAACACCCGGCATAGGAAAGTGGATTCTCCAAGACCCAGGGAGTAGCTAGGTCTCTTTTGACTTGTTAGAAAGCACAGATGCTTCTTCTGCGTGTCAACCTGGAAATGGCGGCCTTAGGAGTCAAGCCTTGTTTTCCCGTCTTGAAAGCTCCATTCAAGCGGCCTTAAAGCTACCTGAGAAACACTGTGGTTGTGGGACTTGTATTCACTCCAGGCATGGCTCTGGAAGAACATGAGTTATCTCGAAAGAAAGCGGGCGCTTCCAGGCTCTGGTTAGGAGCATATCCTGCCCTGCACTAGAGCTAAGGGGAATCTTGACGTGCACTCTACCCTGGCCTACAGCTCTGATTTGCCCTCCAGAAGGGTAGTTGTGCAGCCTTTTCCTTGAGTCCTTAGTCACAGTTCTGCATTAGTTTAAAGGTACTAATCTTCTCAGGACTCCAGTCCCACTCGTGCCAGTACCCGTTTCCGTACAAGAACTCTGAGTACCCCAGGGCTCCCCTGGGCTTGCCGGGCCACACTCACACCCGTAGGCCCTTCACTGTGCCCCTCTGTAGGCCGAGTGAAGCATAACAAACTGCACTCTTTCTTGGGAAAGCTAGATTTCCTCAGCTCACCAGCAGCCTCTGGAACACGGTTCTAGCAAGTCCAGCATACCATGGAAGTCTGCCTCATCGCCCTATTCTGAGCTGTACTGAGCAAAACTCTCTGCTTTGAAGTCCTTCGAGGACCTCATACCTGAAGTCACCGTATCTCAAGGAGAAAGACGGCTTGCATTCCCACTTCCACTAAAGCACAGTTTTCTGTGTAACACTTCAGGCTTTGGGGACATGCACAGGGCTCTTAGGAGACCTAGGGCAGTCTATTGTCTAGGCACGTCGCTACATGTACAACACCCTGTGCAGAAAACTTGATTCTGGGAAGAGCCAAGTAGCTAGCTAGGTCTCTTTTGTCCTCTTAGAAACCACAGATACTTACGCTGCGTGTCAATCTGGAAACAGGACCTGATGGGACTAGCCTTGTTTCCCATCATGAAAGCTCCTTTTATGCGCCTTGAAGCTAAGTGAAAAACACTGTTGGTGTCGTGCTTATACACACGACAGGCATGGCTGTGAGAGGGAAAAAGAGGTGTCACGAAGAAACATGGTATTCCAGTTTCTGAGTCAGAGCTGATCCTGTCCTGTTCTATAGCTAAAGGGAAACTCAAAGTGAGGCCTAACTTCGAAGGAGGGCCCTGATATGCCTTACAGCGGGGTAGGCGTGTAACAGCTTCCATGAGGCCTTAGTCGCTCTCCTGCTTTAGTTGAACGCTAGTAAGCTTTTCAGGCCGCCTAGATCCCTCGCGGCAGCACTCGTTTCCGTACAAGGATACTGAGTACCCGCAGGCTCCCCTGGGCTTGCTGGGCCGCACTCAGACCCGTAGGCCCATCAGGGTGCCCCTGGGTAGGCCGAGTGAAGGGTAACCCGCTGCACTCTTCCTTGGGCGAGCTAGATATCCCCAGCTCACCAACGGCTTCATGAACATGGTTCTAGCAAGGCCAGCATACCATGGAAGTCGTCCTCGTTGCCCTAGTCTGAGCGGTACTGAGAAAAACTCTCTGCTTACAAATCCTTCTAGGACCTCATCCCTGAAGTCACCGTATCTCTAGGAGAAAGGCAGCTTGCACAGCAACTTCCACTACAGCACAGTTTTGTGTGGAACACTTCAGGTTTTTGGTAGAGGCACAGGACCCTAGGAGACCTAGGGCAGTCTGTCGTCGAAGCAGTTCGCTACACGCAGAGGGCCCTATGCAGAAAAGTTGAATCAGGGAAGAGCCAGGGAGGTAGCTAGGTCTCTTTTGACCTGCCAGTACCCACAGACACTTATGCTGCATGTCAATCTGGTGATGGTGCCTGATGCGACTGGCCTTGTTTTCCCACCTTGAAAGCTCTTCTTAAGCGCCTTGAAGCTCCCTTAAAAACACTGTGGTTGTCAGGCTTATACTCACGGCAGGCATGGCTGTGAGAGGGCAAAAGAGGTTTCACGACGAGACAGGGTATTTCAGTTTCTAAATCAGAGCTGATCCTGTCCTGTTTTATAGCTAAGGGGAAACTCAAAGTGAGCCCTCGCTTCGAAGGCGGCCCCTGATATGCCTTACAGCGGGGTAGGCGTGCAACAGCTTCCATGAGGCCTGAGTCGCTCTTCTGCTTTAGTTGAACGCCAGTAAGCTTTTCAGGCCTCCTAGATCCCTCGCGGCAGCACTCGTTTCCGTACAAGGATACTGAGTACCCGCAGGCTCCCCTGGGCTTGCTGGGCCACACTCAGACCAGTAGGCCCATCAGGGTGCCCCTGGGTAGGTCGAGTGAAGGGTCACCCGCTGCACTCTTCCTTGGGCGAGCTAGATATCCCCAGCTCACCAACGGCTTCATGAACACGGTTCTAGCAAGGCCAGCATACCATGGAAGTCGTCCTCGTTGCCCTAGTCTGAGCGGTACTGAGAAAAACTCTCTGCTTACAAGTCCTTCTAGGACCTCATCCCTGAAGTCACCGTATCTCTAGGAGAAAGGCAGCTTCCACTGCAACTTCCACTACAGCACAGTTTTGTGTGGAACACTTCAGGTTTTTGGTAGAGGCACAGGACCCTAGGAGACCTAGGGCAGTCTGTCGTCGAAGCAGTTCGCTACACGCAGAGGGCCCTATGCAGAAAAGTTGAATCAGGGAAGAGCCAGGGAGGTAGCTAGGTCTCTTTTGACCTGCCAGTACCCACAGACACTTATGCTGCATGTCAATCTGGTGATGGTGCCTGATGCGACTGGCCTTGTTTTCCCACCTTGAAAGCTCTTCTTAAGCGCCTTGAAGCTCCCTTAAAAACACTGTGGTTGTCAGGCTTATACTCACGGCAGGCATGGCTGTGAGAGGGCAAAAGAGGTTTCACGACGAGACAGGGTATTTCAGTTTCTAAATCAGAGCTGATCCTGTCCTGTTTTATAGCTAAGGGGAAACTCAAAGTGAGCCCTCGCTTCGAAGGCGGCCCCTGATATGCCTTACAGCGGGGTAGGCGTGCAACAGCTTCCATGAGGCCTGAGTCGCTCTTCTGCTTTAGTTGAACGCCAGTAAGCTTTTCAGGCCTCCTAGATCCCTCGCGGCAGCACTCGTTTCCGTACAAGGATACTGAGTACCCCCAGGCTCCCCTGGGCTTGCTGGGCCACACTCAGACCCGTAGGCCCATCAGGGTGCCCCTGGGTAGGCCGAGTGAAGGGTCACCCGCTGCACTCTTCCTTGGACGAGCTAGATATCCCCAGCTCACCAACGGCTTCATGAACACGGTTCTAGCAAGGCCAGCATACCATGGAAGTCGTCCTCGTTGCCCTAGTCTGAGCGTTACTGAGAAAAACTCTCTGCTTACAAGTCCTTCTAGGACCTCATCCCTGAAGTCACCGTATCTCTAGGAGAAAGGCAGCTTCCACTGCAACTTCCACTACAGCACAGTTTTGTGTGGAAAACTTCAGGTTTTTGGGAGAGGCACAGGACCCTAGGAGACCTAGGGCAGTGTGTCATCGAAGCAGTTCGCTACACGCAGAGGGCCCTATGCAGAAAAGTTGAATCAGGGAAGAGCCAGTGAGGTAGCTAGGTCTCTTTTGACCTGCCAGTACCCACGGACACTTTTGCTGCGTGTCAACCTGGTGATGGTGCCTCATGCGACTGGCTTTGTTTTCCCACCTTGAAAGCTCTTCTTATGCGCCTTGAAGCTCCCTTAAAAACACTGTGGTTGTCAGGCTTATACTCACGGCAGGCATGGCTGTGGGAGGGAAAAAGAGGTTACACGAAGAGACAGGGTATTTCAGTTTCTGAGTCAGAGCTCATCCTGCCTTGTTATGTAGCTAAATGGAAACTCAAAGTGAGCCCTAGCTTCGAAGGAGGGCCCTGATATGCCATGCAGCGGGATAGGCGTACAACAGCTTCTATGAAGCCTTAGTCACTCTTCTGCTTTAGCTGAAGGCTAGTAAGCTTTTCTGGACTCCTAGACCCCTCGCGGCAGCACTCGCTTCCCTACCAAGACACTGAGCACCCCCAGGCTCTCCTGAGTCGAAGATCAACATTCAGACACGTAGACCCTTCGGAGTACCCGTGTCTGTGCCGAGTGAAGGAGAGCATGATGCACACTTCGTCGCGGGACCTAGATTTTCTCAGCTCACCAATAGCCTCAGGAACATGATTCTAGGAGGTGCAGCATGCCATGCAAGTCTGCCTGCTTACAGTAGTCCGAGCTGTACTGAGAAAAACTCTTTGCTTACAATTCCTTCTACCACCTCATAGCTGAAGTCAACCTACCTCTAGGAGAAAGTCGGCTTGTGGTCCAAGTGCAACTAGAGCACACTTTCTGGTATAATGCTACAGGCTTTTGGAAGATGCCCAGGAGCCAGGACACCTAGGGAATTCTTTCATTTAGGCAGTTCGCTACACGCAGAACACCCGGCATAGGAAAGTGGATTCTCCAAGACCCAGGGAGTAGCTAGGTCTCTTTTGACTTGTTAGAAAGCACAGATGCTTCTTCTGCGTGTCAACCTGGAAATGGCGGCCTTAGGAGTCAAGCCTTGTTTTCCCGTCTTGAAAGCTCCATTCAAGCGGCCTTAAAGCTACCTGAGAAACACTGTGGTTGTGGGACTTGTATTCACTCCAGGCATGGCTCTGGAAGAACATGAGTTATCTCGAAAGAAAGCGGGTGCTTCCAGGCTCTGGTTAGGAGCATATCCTGCCCTGCACTAGAGCTAAGGGGAATCTTGACGTGCACTCTACCCTGGCCTACAGCTTTGATTTGCCCTCCAGAAGGGTAGTTGTGCAGCCTTTTCCTTGAGTCCTTAGTCACAGTTCTGCATTAGTTTAAAGGTACTAATCTTCTCAGGACTCCAGTCCCACTCGTGCCAGTACCCGTTTCCGTACAAGAACTCTGAGTACCCCAGGGCTCCCCTGGGCTTACCGGGCCACACTCACACCCGTAGGCCCTTCACTGTGCCCCTCTGTAGGCCGAGTGAAGCATAACAAACTGCACTCTTTCTTGGGAAAGCTAGAATTCCTCAGCTCACCAGCAGCCTCTGGAACACGGTTCTAGCAAGTCCAGCATACCATGGAAGTCTGCCTCATCGCCCTATTCTGAGCTGTACTGAGCAAAACTCTCTGCTTTGAAGTCCTTCGAGGACCTCATACCTGAAGTCACCGTATCTCAAGGAGAAAGACGGCTTGCATTCCAACTTCCACTAAAGCACAGTTTTCTGTGTAACACTTCAGGCTTTGGGGACAGGCACAGGGCTCTTAGGAGACCTAGGGCAGTCTATTGTCTAGGCACGTCGCTACATGTACAACACCCTGTGCAGAAAACTTGATTCTGGGAAGAGCCAAGTAGCTAGCTAGGTCTCTTTTGTCCTCTTAGAAACCACAGATACTTACGCTGCGTGTCAATCTGGAAACAGGACCTGATGGGACTAGCCTTGTTTCCCATCATGAAAGCTCCTTTTATGCGCCTTGAAGCTAAGTGAAAAACACTGTTGGTGTCGTGCTTATACACACGACAGGCATGGCTGTGAGAGGGAAAAAGAGGTGTCACGAAGAAACATGGTATTCCAGTTTCTGAGTCAGAGCTGATCCTGTCCTGTTCTATAGCTAAAGGGAAACTCAAAGTGAGGCCTAACTTCGAAGGAGGGCCCTGATATGCCTTACAGCGGGGTAGGCGTGCAACAGCTTCCATGAGGCCTTAGTCGCTCTCCTGCTTTAGTTGAACGCTAGTAAGCTTTTCAGGCCGCCTAGATCCCTCGCGGCAGCACTCGTTTCCGTACAAGGATACTGAGTACCCGCAGGCTCCCCTGGGCTTGCTGGGCCGCACTCAGACCCGTAGGCCCATCAGGGTGCCCCTGGGTAGGCCGAGTGAAGGGTAACCCGCTGCACTCTTCCTTGGGCGAGCTAGATATCCCCAGCTCACCAACGGCTTCATGAACACGGTTCTAGCAAGGCCAGCATACCATGGAAGTCGTCCTCGTTGCCCTAGTCTGAGCGGTACTGAGAAAAACTCTCTGCTTACAAGTCCTTCTAGGACCTCATCCCTGAAGTCACCGTATCTCTAGGAGAAAGGCAGCTTGCACAGCAACTTCCACTACAGCACAGTTTTGTGTGGAACACTTCAGGTTTTTGGGAGAGGCACAGGACCCTAGGAGACCTAGGGCAGTCTGTCATCGAAGCAGTTCGCTACACGCAGAGGGCCCTATGCAGAAAAGTTGAATCAGGGAAGAGCCAGGGAGGTAGCTAGGTCTCTTTTGACCTGCCAGTACCCACAGACACTTATGCTGCATGTCAATCTGGTGATGGTGCCTGATGCGACTGGCCTTGTTTTCCCACCTTGAAAGCTCTTCTTCTGCGCCTTGAAGCTCCCTTAAAAACACTGTGGTTGTCAGGCTTATACTCACGGCAGGCATGGCTGTGAGAGGGAAAAAGAGGTTACACGAAGAGACAGGGTATTTCAGTTTCTGAGTCAGAGCTCATCCTGCCTTGTTATGTAGCTAAATGGAAACTCAAAGTGAGCCCTAGCTTCGAAGGAGGGCCCTGATATGCCATGCAGCGGGATAGGCGTACAACAGCTTCTATGAAGCCTTAGTCACTCTTCTGCTTTAGCTGAAGGCTAGTAAGCTTTTCTGGACTCCTAGACCCCTCGCGGCAGCACTCGCTTCCCTACAAAGGCACTGAGCACCCCCAGGCTCTCCTGAGTCGAAGATCAACATTCAGACACGTAGACCCTTCGGAGTACCCGTGTCTGTGCCGAGTGAAGGAGAGCATGATGCACACTTCGTCGCGGGACCTAGATTTTCTCAGCTCACCAATAGCCTCAGGAACATGATTCTAGGAGGTGCAGCATGCCATGCAAGTCTGCCTGCTTACAGTAGTCCGAGCTGTACTGAGAAAAACTCTTTGCTTACAATTCCTTCTACCACCTCATAGCTGAAGTCAACCTACCTCTAGGAGAAAGTCGGCTTGTGGTCCAAGTGCAACTAGAGCACACTTTCTGGTATAATGCTACAGGCTTTTGGAAGATGCCCAGGAGCCAGGACACCTAGGGAATTCTTTCATTTAGGCAGTTCGCTACACGCAGAACACCCGGCATAGGAAAGTGGATTCTCCAAGACCCAGGGAGTAGCTAGGTCTCTTTTGACTTGTTAGAAAGCACAGATGCTTCTTCTGCGTGTCAACCTGGAAATGGCGGCCTTAGGAGTCAAGCCTTGTTTTCCCGTCTTGAAAGCTCCATTCAAGCGGCCTTAAAGCTACCTGAGAAACACTGTGGTTGTGGAACTTGTATTCACTCCAGGCATGGCTCTGGAAGAATATGAGTTATCTCGAAAGAAAGCGGGTGCTTCCAGGCTCTGGTTAGGAGCATATCCTGCCCTGCACTAGAGCTAAGGGGAATCTTGACGTGCACTCTACCCTGGCCTACAGCTCTGATTTGCCCTCCAGAAGGGTAGTTGTGCAGCCTTTTCCTTGAGTCCTTAGTCACAGTTCTGCATTAGTTTAAAGGTACTAATCTTCTCAGGACTCCAGTCCCACTCGTGCCAGTACCCGTTTCCGTACAAGAACTCTGAGTACCCCAGGGCTCCCCTGGGCTTGCCGGGCCACACTCACACCCGTAGGCCCTTCACTGTGCCCCTCTGTAGGCCGAGTGAAGCATAACAAACTGCACTCTTTCTTGGGAAAGCTAGATTTCCTCAGCTCACCAGCAGCCTCTGGAACACGGTTCTAGCAAGTCCAGCATACCATGGAAGTCTGCCTCATCGCCCTATTCTGAGCTGTACTGAGCAAAACTCTCTGCTTTGAAGTCCTTCGAGGACCTCATACCTGAAGTCACCGTATCTCAAGGAGAAAGACGGCTTACATTCCAACTTCCACTAAAGCACAGTTTTCTGTGTAACACTTCAGGCTTTGGGGACATGCACAGGGCTCTTAGGAGACCTAGGGCAGTCTATTGTCTAGGCACGTCGCTACATGTACAACACCCTGTGCAGAAAACTTGATTCTGGGAAGAGCCAAGTAGCTAGCTAGGTCTCTTTTGTCCTCTTAGAAACCACAGATACTTACGCTGCGTGTCAATCTGGAAACAGGACCTGATGGGACTAGCCTTGTTTCCCATCATGAAAGCTCCTTTTATGCGCCTTGAAGCTAAGTGAAAAACACTGTTGGTGTCGTGCTTATACACACAACAGGCATGGCTGTGAGAGGGAAAAAGAGGTGTCACGAAGAAACATGGTATTCCAGTTTCTGAGTCAGAGCTGATCCTGTCCTGTTCTATAGCTAAAGGGAAACTCAAAGTGAGGCCTAACTTCGAAGGAGGGCCCTGATATGCCTTACAGCGGGTTAGGCGTGCAACAGCTTCCATGAGGCCTTAGTCGCTCTCCTGCTTTAGTTGAACGCTAGTAAGCTTTTCAGGCCGCCTAGATCCCTCGCGGCAGCACTCGTTTCCGTACAAGGATACTGAGTACCCGCAGGCTCCCCTGGGCTTGCTGGGCCGCACTCAGACCCGTAGGCCCATCAGGGTGCCCCTGGGTAGGCCGAGTGAAGGGTAACCCGCTGCACTCTTCCTTGGGCGAGCTAGATATCCCCAGCTCACCAACGGCTTCATGAACACGGTTCTAGCAAGGCCAGCATACCATGGAAGTCGTCCTCGTTGCCCTAGTCTGAGCGGTACTGAGAAAAACTCTCTGCTTACAAGTCCTTCTAGGACCTCATCCCTGAAGTCACCGTATCTCTAGGAGAAAGGCAGCTTGCACAGCAACTTCCACTACAGCACAGTTTTGTGTGGAACACTTCAGGTTTTTGGGAGAGGCACAGGACCCTAGGAGACCTAGGGCAGTCTGTCATCGAAGCAGTTCGCTACACGCAGAGGGCCCTATGCAGAAAAGTTGAATCAGGGAAGAGCCAGGGAGGTAGCTAGGTCTCTTTTGACCTGCCAGTACCCACAGACACTTATGCTGCATGTCAATCTGGTGATGGTGCCTGATGCGACTGGCCTTGTTTTCCCACCTTGAAAGCTCTTCTTATGCGCCTTGAAGCTCCCTTAAAAACACTGTGGTTGTCAGGCTTATACTCACGGCAGGCATGGCTGTGAGAGGGCAAAAGAGGTTTCACGACGAGACAGGGTATTTCAGTTTCTAAATCAGAGCTGATCCTGTCCTGTTTTATAGCTAAGGGGAAACTCAAAGTGAGCCCTCGCTTCGAAGGCGGCCCCTGATATGCCTTACAGCGGGGTAGGCGTGCAACAGCTTCCATGAGGCCTGAGTCGCTCTTCTGCTTTAGTTGAACGCCAGTAAGCTTTTCAGGCCTCCTAGATCCCTCGCGGCAGCACTCGTTTCCGTACAAGGATACTGAGTACCCGCAGGCTCCCCTGGGCTTGCTGGGCCACACTCAGACCTGTAGGCCCATCAGGGTGCCCCTGGGTAGGCCGAGTGAAGGGTAACCCGCTGCACTCTTCCTTGGGCGAGCTAGATATCCCCAGCTCACCAACGGCTTCATGAACACGGTTCTAGGAAGGCCAGCATACCATGGAAGTCGTCCTCGTTGCCGTAGTCTGAGCGGTACTGAGAAAAACTCTCTGCTTACAAGTCCTTCCAGGACCTCATCCCTGAAGTCACCGTATCTCTAGGAGAAAGGAAGCTTGCACAACAACTTCCACTACAGCACAGTTTTGTGTGGAACACTTCAGGTTTTTGGGAGAGGCACAGGACCCTAGGAGACCTAGGGCAGTCTTTCATCTAAGCAGTTCGCTACACGCAGAGCGCCCTATGCAGAAATGTTGAATCAGGGAAGAGCCAGGGAGGTAGCTAGGTCTCTTTTGACCTGCCAGTACCCACGGACACTTATGCTGCGTGTCAACCTGGTGATGGTGCCTCATGCGACTGGCTTTGTTTTCCCACCTTGAAAGCTCTTCTTCTGCGCCTTGAAGCTCCCTTAAAAACACTGTGGTTGTCAGGCTTATACTCACGGCAGGCATGGCTGTGAGAGGGAAAAAGAGGTTACACGAAGAGACAGGGTATTTCAGTTTCTGAGTCAGAGCTCATCCTGCCTTGTTATGTAGCTAAATGGAAACTCAAAGTGAGCCCTAGCTTCGAAGGAGGGCCCTGATATGCCATGCAGCGGGATAGGCGTACAACAGCTTCTATGAAGCCTTAGTCACTCTTCTGCTTTAGCTGAAGGCTAGTAAGCTTTTCTGGACTCCTAGACCCCTCGCGGCAGCACTCGCTTCCCTACAAAGGCACTGAGCACCCCCAGGCTCTCCTGAGTCGAAGATCAACATTCAGACACGTAGACCCTTCGGAGTACCCGTGTCTGTGCCGAGTGAAGGAGAGCATGATGCACACTTCGTCGCGGGACCTAGATTTTCTCAGCTCACCAATAGCCTCAGGAACATGATTCTAGGAGGTGCAGCATGCCATGCAAGTCTGCCTGCTTACAGTAGTCCGAGCTGTACTGAGAAAAACTCTTTGCTTACAATTCCTTCTACCACCTCATAGCTGAAGTCAACCTACCTCTAGGAGAAAGTCGGCTTGTGGTCCAAGTGCAACTAGAGCACACTTTCTGGTATAATGCTACAGGCTTTTGGAAGATGCCCAGGAGCCAGGACACCTAGGGAATTCTTTCATTTAGGCAGTTCGCTACACGCAGAACACCCGGCATAGGAAAGTGGATTCTCCAAGACCCAGGGAGTAGCTAGGTCTCTTTTGACTTGTTAGAAAGCACAGATGCTTCTTCTGCGTGTCAACCTGGAAATGGCGGCCTTAGGAGTCAAGCCTTGTTTTCCCGTCTTGAAAGCTCCATTCAAGCGGCCTTAAAGCTACCTGAGAAACACTGTGGTTGTGGGACTTGTATTCACTCCAGGCATGGCTCTGGAAGAATATGAGTTATCTCGAAAGAAAGCGGGTGCTTCCAGGCTCTGGTTAGGAGCATATCCTGCCCTGCACTAGAGCTAAGGGGAATCTTGACGTGCACTCTACCCTGGCCTACAGCTCTGATTTGCCCTCCAGAAGGGTAGTTGTGCAGCCTTTTCCTTGAGTCCTTAGTCACAGTTCTGCATTAGTTTAAAGGTACTAATCTTCTCAGGACTCCAGTCCCACTCGTGCCAGTACCCGTTTCCGTACAAGAACTCTGAGTACCCCAGGGCTCCCCTGGGCTTGCCGGGCCACACTCACACCCGTAGGCCCTTCACTGTGCCCCTCTGTAGGCCGAGTGAAGCATAACAAACTGCACTCTTTCTTGGGAAAGCTAGATTTCCTCAGCTCACCAGCAGCCTCTGGAACACGGTTCTAGCAAGTCCAGCATACCATGGAAGTCTGCCTCATCGCCCTATTCTGAGCTGTACTGAGCAAAACTCTCTGCTTTGAAGTCCTTCGAGGACCTCATACCTGAAGTCACCGTATCTCAAGGAGAAAGACGGCTTGCATTCCAACTTCCACTAAAGCACAGTTTTCTGTGTAACACTTCAGGCTTTGGGGACATGCACAGGGCCCTTAGGAGACCTAGGGCAGTCTATTGTCTAGGCACGTCGCTACATGTACAACACCCTGTGCAGAAAACTTGATTCTGGGAAGAGCCAAGTAGCTAGCTAGGTCTCTTTTGTCCTCTTAGAAACCACAGATACTTACGCTGCGTGTCAATCTGGAAACAGGACCTGATGGGACTAGCCTTGTTTCCCATCATGAAAGCTCCTTTTATGCGCCTTGAAGCTAAGTGAAAAACACTGTTGGTGTCGGGCTTATACACACGACAGGCATGGCTGTGAGAGGGAAAAAGTGGTGTCACGAAGAAACATGGTATTCCAGTTTCTGAGTCAGAGCTGATCCTGTCCTGTTCTATAGCTAAAGGGAAACTCAAAGTGAGGCCTAACTTCGAAGGAGGGCCCTGATATGCCTTACAGCGGGTTAGGCGTGCAACAGCTTCCATGAGGCCTTAGTCGCTCTCCTGCTTTAGTTGAACGCTAGTAAGCTTTTCAGGCCGCCTAGATCCCTCGCGGCAGCACTCGTTTCCGTACA
This sequence comes from Eubalaena glacialis, assembly GCF_028564815.1. Lineage (NCBI taxonomy): Eukaryota > Metazoa > Chordata > Mammalia > Artiodactyla > Balaenidae > Eubalaena > Eubalaena glacialis. The sequence goes on from NC_083724.1 coordinate 94,099,333, forward strand.
AGGATACTGAGTACCCCCAGGCTCCCCTGGGCTTGCTGGGCCGCACTCAGACCCGTAGGCCCATCAGGGTGCCCCTGGGTAGGCCGAGTGAAGGGTAACCCGCTGCACTCTTCCTTGGGCGAGCTAGATATCCCCAGCTCACCAACGGCTTCATGAACACGGTTCTAGCAAGGCCAGCATACCATGGAAGTCGTCCTCGTTGCCCTAGTCTGAGCGGTACTGAGAAAAACTCTCTGCTTACAAGTCCTTCTAGGACCTCATCCCTGAAGTCACCGTATCTCTAGGAGAAAGGCAGCTTGCACAGCAACTTCCACTACAGCACAGTTTTGTGTGGAACACTTCAGGTTTTTGGGAGAGGCACAGGACCCTAGGAGACCTAGGGCAGTCTGTCATCTAAGCAGTTCGCTACACGCAGAGCGCCCTATGCAGAAAAGTTGAATCAGGGAAGAGCCAGGGAGGTAGCTAGGTCTCTTTTGACCTGCCAGTACCCACGGACACTTATGCTGCGTGCCAACCTGGTGATGGTGCCTCATGCGACTGGCTTTGTTTTCCCACCTTGAAAGCTCTTCTTCTGCGCCTTGAAGCTCCCTTAAAAACACTGTGGTTGTCAGGCTTATACTCACGGCAGGCATGGCTGTGAGAGGGAAAAAGAGGTTACACGAAGAGACAGGGTATTTCAGTTTCTGAGTCAGAGCTCATCCTGCCTTGTTATGTAGCTAAATGGAAACTCAAAGTGAGCCCTAGCTTCGAAGGAGGGCCCTGATATGCCATGCAGCGGGATAGGCGTACAACAGCTTCTATGAAGCCTTAGTCACTCTTCTGCTTTAGCTGAAGGCTAGTAAGCTTTTCTGGACTCCTAGACCCCTCGCGGCAGCACTCGCTTCCCTACCAAGACACTGAGCACCCCCAGGCTCTCCTGAGTCGAAGATCAACATTCAGACACGTAGACCCTTCGGAGTACCCGTGTCTGTGCCGAGTGAAGGAGAGCATGATGCACACTTCGTCGCGGGACCTAGATTTTCTCAGCTCACCAATAGCCTCAGGAACATGATTCTAGGAGGTGCAGCATGCCATGCAAGTCTGCCTGCTTACAGTAGTCCGAGCTGTACTGAGAAAAACTCTTTGCTTACAATTCCTTCTACCACCTCATAGCTGAAGTCAACCTACCTCTAGGAGAAAGTCGGCTTGTGGTCCAAGTGCAACTAGAGCACACTTTCTGGTATAATGCTACAGGCTTTTGGAAGATGCCCAGGAGCCAGGACACCTAGGGAATTCTTTCATTTAGGCAGTTCGCTACACGCAGAACACCCGGCATAGGAAAGTGGATTCTCCAAGACCCAGGGAGTAGCTAGGTCTCTTTTGACTTGTTAGAAAGCACAGATGCTTCTTCTGCGTGTCAACCTGGAAATGGCGGCCTTAGGAGTCAAGCCTTGTTTTCCCGTCTTGAAAGCTCCATTCAAGCGGCCTTAAAGCTACCTGAGAAACACTGTGGTTGTGGGACTTGTATTCACTCCAGGCATGGCTCTGGAAGAACATGAGTTATCTCGAAAGAAAGCGGGTGCTTCCAGGCTCTGGTTAGGAGCATATCCTGCCCTGCACTAGAGCTAAGGGGAATCTTGACGTGCACTCTACCCTGGCCTACAGCTCTGATTTGCCCTCCAGAAGGGTAGTTGTGCAGCCTTTTCCTTGAGTCCTTAGTCACAGTTCTGCATTAGTTTAAAGGTACTAATCTTCTCAGGACTCCAGTCCCACTCGTGCCAGTACCCGTTTCCGTACAAGAACTCTGAGTACCCCAGGGCTCCCCTGGGCTTGCCGGGCCACACTCACACCCGTAGGCCCTTCACTGTGCCCCTCTGTAGGCCGAGTGAAGCATAACAAACTGCACTCTTTCTTGGGAAAGCTAGATTTCCTCAGCTCACCAGCAGCCTCTGGAACACGGTTCTAGCAAGTCCAGCATACCATGGAAGTCTGCCTCATCGCCCTATTCTGAGCTGTACTGAGCAAAACTCTCTGCTTTGAAGTCCTTCGAGGACCTCATACCTGAAGTCACCGTATCTCAAGGAGAAAGACGGCTTGCATTCCCACTTCCACTAAAGCACAGTTTTCTGTGTAACACTTCAGGCTTTGGGGACATGCACAGGGCTCTTAGGAGACCTAGGGCAGTCTATTGTCTAGGCACGTCGCTACATGTACAACACCCTGTGCAGAAAACTTGATTCTGGGAAGAGCCAAGTAGCTAGCTAGGTCTCTTTTGTCCTCTTAGAAACCACAGATACTTACGCTGCGTGTCAATCTGGAAACAGGACCTGATGGGACTAGCCTTGTTTCCCATCATGAAAGCTCCTTTTATGCGCCTTGAAGCTAAGTGAAAAACACTGTTGGTGTCGTGCTTATACACACGACAGGCATGGCTGTGAGAGGGAAAAAGAGGTGTCACGAAGAAACATGGTATTCCAGTTTCTGAGTCAGAGCTGATCCTGTCCTGTTCTATAGCTAAAGGGAAACTCAAAGTGAGGCCTAACTTCGAAGGAGGGCCCTGATATGCCTTACAGCGGGGTAGGCGTGTAACAGCTTCCATGAGGCCTTAGTCGCTCTCCTGCTTTAGTTGAACGCTAGTAAGCTTTTCAGGCCGCCTAGATCCCTCGCGGCAGCACTCGTTTCCGTACAAGGATACTGAGTACCCGCAGGCTCCCCTGGGCTTGCTGGGCCGCACTCAGACCCGTAGGCCCATCAGGGTGCCCCTGGGTAGGCCGAGTGAAGGGTAACCCGCTGCACTCTTCCTTGGGCGAGCTAGATATCCCCAGCTCACCAACGGCTTCATGAACATGGTTCTAGCAAGGCCAGCATACCATGGAAGTCGTCCTCGTTGCCCTAGTCTGAGCGGTACTGAGAAAAACTCTCTGCTTACAAGTCCTTCTAGGACCTCATCCCTGAAGTCACCGTATCTCTAGGAGAAAGGCAGCTTGCACAGCAACTTCCACTACAGCACAGTTTTGTGTGGAACACTTCAGGTTTTTGGTAGAGGCACAGGACCCTAGGAGACCTAGGGCAGTCTGTCGTCGAAGCAGTTCGCTACACGCAGAGGGCCCTATGCAGAAAAGTTGAATCAGGGAAGAGCCAGGGAGGTAGCTAGGTCTCTTTTGACCTGCCAGTACCCACAGACACTTATGCTGCATGTCAATCTGGTGATGGTGCCTGATGCGACTGGCCTTGTTTTCCCACCTTGAAAGCTCTTCTTAAGCGCCTTGAAGCTCCCTTAAAAACACTGTGGTTGTCAGGCTTATACTCACGGCAGGCATGGCTGTGAGAGGGCAAAAGAGGTTTCACGACGAGACAGGGTATTTCAGTTTCTAAATCAGAGCTGATCCTGTCCTGTTTTATAGCTAAGGGGAAACTCAAAGTGAGCCCTCGCTTCGAAGGCGGCCCCTGATATGCCTTACAGCGGGGTAGGCGTGCAACAGCTTCCATGAGGCCTGAGTCGCTCTTCTGCTTTAGTTGAACGCCAGTAAGCTTTTCAGGCCTCCTAGATCCCTCGCGGCAGCACTCGTTTCCGTACAAGGATACTGAGTACCCGCAGGCTCCCCTGGGCTTGCTGGGCCACACTCAGACCCGTAGGCCCATCAGGGTGCCCCTGGGTAGGTCGAGTGAAGGGTCACCCGCTGCACTCTTCCTTGGGCGAGCTAGATATCCCCAGCTCACCAACGGCTTCATGAACACGGTTCTAGCAAGGCCAGCATACCATGGAAGTCGTCCTCGTTGCCCTAGTCTGAGCGGTACTGAGAAAAACTCTCTGCTTACAAGTCCTTCTAAGACCTCATCCCTGAAGTCACCGTATCTCTAGGAGAAAGGCAGCTTCCACTGCAACTTCCACTACAGCACAGTTTTGTGTGGAACACTTCAGGTTTTTGGGAGAGGCACAGGACCCTAGGAGACCTAGGGCAGTGTGTCATCGAAGCAGTTCGCTACACGCAGAGGGCCCTATGCAGAAAAGTTGAATCAGGGAAGAGCCAGGGAGGTAGCTAGGTCTCTTTTGACCTGCCAGTACCCACGGACACTTTTGCTGCGTGTCAACCTGGTGATGGTGCCTCATGCGACTGGCTTTGTTTTCCCACCTTGAAAGCTCTTCTTATGCGCCTTGAAGCTCCCTTAAAAACACTGTGGTTGTCAGGCTTATACTCACGGCAGGCATGGCTGTGAGAGGGAAAAAGAGGTTACACGAAGAGACAGGGTATTTCAGTTTCTGAGTCAGAGCTCATCCTGCCTTGTTATGTAGCTAAATGGAAACTCAAAGTGAGCCCTAGCTTCGAAGGAGGGCCCTGATATGCCATGCAGCGGGATAGGCGTACAACAGCTTCTATGAAGCCTTAGTCACTCTTCTGCTTTAGCTGAAGGCTAGTAAGCTTTTCTGGACTCCTAGACCCCTCGCGGCAGCACTCGCTTCCCTACCAAGACACTGAGCACCCCCAGGCTCTCCTGAGTCGAAGATCAACATTCAGACACGTAGACCCTTCGGAGTACCCGTGTCTGTGCCGAGTGAAGGAGAGCATGATGCACACTTCGTCGCGGGACCTAGATTTTCTCAGCTCACCAATAGCCTCAGGAACATGATTCTAGGAGGTGCAGCATGCCATGCAAGTCTGCCTGCTTACAGTAGTCCGAGCTGTACTGAGAAAAACTCTTTGCTTACAATTCCTTCTACCACCTCATAGCTGAAGTCAACCTACCTCTAGGAGAAAGTCGGCTTGTGGTCCAAGTGCAACTAGAGCACACTTTCTGGTATAATGCTACAGGCTTTTGGAAGATGCCCAGGAGCCAGGACACCTAGGGAATTCTTTCATTTAGGCAGTTCGCTACACGCAGAACACCCGGCATAGGAAAGTGGATTCTCCAAGACCCAGGGAGTAGCTAGGTCTCTTTTGACTTGTTAGAAAGCACAGATGCTTCTTCTGCGTGTCAACCTGGAAATGGCGGCCTTAGGAGTCAAGCCTTGTTTTCCCGTCTTGAAAGCTCCATTCAAGCGGCCTTAAAGCTACCTGAGAAACACTGTGGTTGTGGGACTTGTATTCACTCCAGGCATGGCTCTGGAAGAACATGAGTTATCTCGAAAGAAAGCGGGTGCTTCCAGGCTCTGGTTAGGAGCATATCCTGCCCTGCACTAGAGCTAAGGGGAATCTTGACGTGCACTCTACCCTGGCCTACAGCTCTGATTTGCCCTCCAGAAGGGTAGTTGTGCAGCCTTTTCCTTGAGTCCTTAGTCACAGTTCTGCATTAGTTTAAAGGTACTAATCTTCTCAGGACTCCAGTCCCACTCGTGCCAGTACCCGTTTCCGTACAAGAACTCTGAGTACCCCAGGGCTCCCCTGGGCTTGCCGGGCCACACTCACACCCGTAGGCCCTTCACTGTGCCCCTCTGTAGGCCGAGTGAAGCATAACAAACTGCACTCTTTCTTGGGAAAGCTAGATTTCCTCAGCTCACCAGCAGCCTCTGGAACACGGTTCTAGCAAGTCCAGCATACCATGGAAGTCTGCCTCATCGCCCTATTCTGAGCTGTACTGAGCAAAACTCTCTGCTTTGAAGTCCTTCGAGGACCTCATACCTGAAGTCACCGTATCTCAAGGAGAAAGACGGCTTGCATTCCCACTTCCACTAAAGCACAGTTTTCTGTGTAACACTTCAGGCTTTGGGGACATGCACAGGGCTCTTAGGAGACCTAGGGCAGTCTATTGTCTAGGCACGTCGCTACATGTACAACACCCTGTGCAGAAAACTTGATTCTGGGAAGAGCCAAGTAGCTAGCTAGGTCTCTTTTGTCCTCTTAGAAACCACAGATACTTACGCTGCGTGTCAATCTGGAAACAGGACCTGATGGGACTAGCCTTGTTTCCCATCATGAAAGCTCCTTTTATGCGCCTTGAAGCTAAGTGAAAAACACTGTTGGTGTCGTGCTTATACACACGACAGGCATGGCTGTGAGAGGGAAAAAGAGGTGTCACGAAGAAACATGGTATTCCAGTTTCTGAGTCAGAGCTGATCCTGTCCTGTTCTATAGCTAAAGGGAAACTCAAAGTGAGGCCTAACTTCGAAGGAGGGCCCTGATATGCCTTACAGCGGGGTAGGCGTGCAACAGCTTCCATGAGGCCTTAGTCGCTCTCCTGCTTTAGTTGAACGCTAGTAAGCTTTTCAGGCCGCCTAGATCCCTCGCGGCAGCACTCATTTCCGTACAAGGATACTGAGTACCCGCAGGCTCCCCTGGGCTTGCTGGGCCGCACTCAGACCCGTAGGCCCATCAGGGTGCCCCTGGGTAGGTCGAGTGAAGGGTAACCCGCTGCACTCTTCCTTGGGCGAGCTAGATATCCCCAGCTCACCAACGGCTTCATGAACACGGTTCTAGCAAGGCCAGCATACCATGGAAGTCGTCCTCGTTGCCCTAGTCTGAGCGGTACTGAGAAAAACTCTCTGCTTACAAGTCCTTCTAGGACCTCATCCCTGAAGTCACCGTATCTCTCGGAGAAAGGCAGCTTGCACAGCAACTTCCACTACAGCACAGTTTTGTGTGGAACACTTCAGGTTTTTGGGAGAGGCACAGGACCCTAGGAGACCTAGGGCAGTCTGTCATCGAAGCAGTTCGCTACACGCAGAGGGCCCTATGCAGAAAAGTTGAATCAGGGAAGAGCCAGGGAGGTAGCTAGGTCTCTTTTGACCTGCCAGTACCCACAGACACTTATGCTGCATGTCAATCTGGTGATGGTGCCTGATGCGACTGGCCTTGTTTTCCCACCTTGAAAGCTCTTCTTATGCGCCTTGAAGCTCCCTTAAAAACACTGTGGTTGTCAGGCTTATACTCACGGCAGGCATGGCTGTGAGAGGGCAAAAGAGGTTTCACGACGAGACAGGGTATTTCAGTTTCTAAATCAGAGCTGATCCTGTCCTGTTTTATAGCTAAGGGGAAACTCAAAGTGAGCCCTCGCTTCGAAGGCGGCCCCTGATATGCCTTACAGCGGGGTAGGCGTGCAACAGCTTCCATGAGGCCTGAGTCGCTCTTCTGCTTTAGTTGAACGCCAGTAAGCTTTTCAGGCCTCCTAGATCCCTCGCGGCAGCACTCGTTTCCGTACAAGGATACTGAGTACCCCCAGGCTCCCCTGGGCTTGCTGGGCCACACTCAGACCCGTAGGCCCATCAGGGTGCCCCTGGGTAGGCCGAGTGAAGGGTAACCCGCTGCACTCTTCCTTGGGCGAGCTAGATATCCCCAGCTCACCAACGGCTTCATGAACACGGTTCTAGCAAGGCCAGCATACCATGGAAGTCGTCCTCGTTGCCCTAGTCTGAGCGGTACTGAGAAAAACTCTCTGCTTACAAGTCCTTCTAGGACCTCATCCCTGAAGTCACCGTATCTCTAGGAGAAAGGCAGCTTGCACAGCAACTTCCACTACAGCACAGTTTTGTGTGGAACACTTCAGGTTTTTGGGAGAGGCACAGGACCCTAGGAGACCTAGGGCAGTCTGTCATCGAAGCAGTTCGCTACACGCAGAGGGCCCTATGCAGAAAAGTTGAATCAGGGAAGAGCCAGGGAGGTAGCTAGGTCTCTTTTGACCTGCCAGTACCCACAGACACTTATGCTGCATGTCAATCTGGTGATGGTGCCTGATGCGACTGGCCTTGTTTTCCCACCTTGAAAGCTCTTCTTATGCGCCTTGAAGCTCCCTTAAAAACACTGTGGTTGTCAGGCTTATACTCACGGCAGGCATGGCTGTGAGAGGGCAAAAGAGGTTTCACGACGAGACAGGGTATTTCAGTTTCTAAATCAGAGCTGATCCTGTCCTGTTTTATAGCTAAGGGGAAACTCAAAGTGAGCCCTCGCTTCGAAGGCGGCCCCTGATATGCCTTACAGCGGGGTAGGCGTGCAACAGCTTCCATGAGGCCTGAGTCGCTCTTCTGCTTTAGTTGAACGCCAGTAAGCTTTTCAGGCCTCCTAGATCCCTCGCGGCAGCACTCGTTTCCATACAAGGATACTGAGTACCCCCAGGATCCCCTGGGCTTGCTGGGCCGCACTCAGACCCGTAGGCCCATCAGAGTGCCCCTGGGTAGGCCGAGTGAAGGGTAACCCGCTGCACTCTTCCTTGGGCGAGCTAGATATCCCCAGCTCACCAACGGCTTCATGAACACGGTTCTAGCAAGGCCAGCATACCATGGAAGTCGTCCTCGTTGCCCTAGTCTGAGCGGTACTGAGAAAAACTCTCTGCTTACAAGTCCTTCTAGGACCTCATCCCTGAAGTCACCGTATCTCTAGGAGAAAGGCAGCTTGCACAGCAACTTCCACTACAGCACAGTTTTGTGTGGAACACTTCAGGTTTTTGGGAGAGGCACAGGACCCTAGGAGACCTAGGGCAGTCTGTCATCGAAGCAGTTCGCTACACGCAGAGGGCCCTATGCAGAAAAGTTGAATCAGGGAAGAGCCAGGGAGGTAGCTAGGTCTCTTTTGACCTGCCAGTACCCACGGACACTTATGCTGCGTGTCAATCTGGTGATGGTGCCTGATGCGACTGGCCTTGTTTTCCCACCTTGAAAGCTCTTCTTATGCGCCTTGAAGCTCCCTTAAAAACACTGTGGTTGTCAGGCTTATACTCACGGCAGGCATGGCTGTGAGAGGGCAAAAGAGGTTTCACGACGAGACAGGGTATTTCAGTTTCTAAATCAGAGCTGATCCTGTCCTGTTTTATAGCTAAGGGGAAACTCAAAGTGAGCCCTCGCTTCGAAGGCGGCCCCTGATATGCCTTACAGCGGGGTAGGCCTGCAACAGCTTCCATGAGTCCTGAGTCGCTCTTCTGCTTTAGTTGAACGCCAGTAAGCTTTTCTGGCCTCCTAGATCCCTCGCGGCAGCACTCGTTTCCGTACAAGGATACTGAGTACCCCCAGGCTCCCCTGGGCTTGCTGGGCCACACTCAGACCCGTAGGCCCATCAGGGTGCCCCTGGGTAGGCCGAGTGAAGGGTAACCCGCTGCACTCTTCCTTGGGCGAGCTAGATATCCCCAGCTCACCAACGGCTTCATGAACACGGTTCTAGCAAGGCCAGCATACCATGGAAGTCGTCCTCGTTGCCCTAGTCTGAGCGGTACTGAGAAAAACTCTCTGCTTACAAGTCCTTCTAGGACCTCATCCCTGAAGTCACCGTATCTCTAGGAGAAAGGCAGCTTGCACAGCAACTTCCACTACAGCACAGTTTTGTGTGGAACACTTCAGGTTTTTGGGAGAGGCACAGGACCCTAGGAGACCTAGGGCAGTCTGTCATCGAAGCAGTTCGCTACACGCAGAGCGCCCTATGCAGAAAAGTTGAATCAGGGAAGAGCCAGGGAGGTAGCTAGGTCTCTTTTGACCTGCCAGTACCCACGGACACTTATGCTGCGTGTCAACCTGGTGATGGTGCCTCATGCGACTGGCTTTGTTTTCCCACCTTGAAAGCTCTTCTTCTGCGCCTTGAAGCTCCCTTAAAAACACTGTGGTTGTCAGGCTTATACTCACGGCAGGCATGGCTGTGAGAGGGAAAAAGAGGTTACACGAAGAGACAGGGTATTTCAGTTTCTGAGTCAGAGCTCATCCTGCCTTGTTATGTAGCTAAATGGAAACTCAAAGTGAGCCCTAGCTTCGAAGGAGGGCCCTGATATGCCATGCAGCGGGATAGGCGTACAACAGCTTCTATGAAGCCTTAGTCACTCTTCTGCTTTAGCTGAAGGCTAGTAAGCTTTTCTGGACTCCTAGACCCCTCGCGGCAGCACTCGCTTCCCTACAAAGGCACTGAGCACCCCCAGGCTCTCCTGAGTCGAAGATCAACATTCAGACACGTAGACCCTTCGGAGTACCCGTGTCTGTGCCGAGTGAAGGAGAGCATGATGCACACTTCGTCGCGGGACCTAGATTTTCTCAGCTCACCAATAGCCTCAGGAACATGATTCTAGGAGGTGCAGCATGCCATGCAAGTCTGCCTGCTTACAGTAGTCCGAGCTGTACTGAGAAAAACTCTTTGCTTACAATTCCTTCTACCACCTCATAGCTGAAGTCAACCTACCTCTAGGAGAAAGTCGGCTTGTGGTCCAAGTGCAACTAGAGCACACTTTCTGGTATAATGCTACAGGCTTTTGGAAGATGCCCAGGAGCCAGGACACCTAGGGAATTCTTTCATTTAGGCAGTTCGCTACACGCAGAACACCCGGCATAGGAAAGTGGATTCTCCAAGACCCAGGGAGTAGCTAGGTCTCTTTTGACTTGTTAGAAAGCACAGATGCTTCTTCTGCGTGTCAACCTGGAAATGGCGGCCTTAGGAGTCAAGCCTTGTTTTCCCGTCTTGAAAGCTCCATTCAAGCGGCCTTAAAGCTACCTGAGAAACACTGTGGTTGTGGGACTTGTATTCACTCCAGGCATGGCTCTGGAAGAACATGAGTTATCTCGAAAGAAAGCGGGTGCTTCCAGGCTCTGGTTAGGAGCATATCCTGCCCTGCACTAGAGCTAAGGGGAATCTTGACGTGCACTCTACCCTGGCCTACAGCTCTGATTTGCCCTCCAGAAGGGTAGTTGTGCAGCCTTTTCCTTGAGTCCTTAGTCACAGTTCTGCATTAGTTTAAAGGTACTAATCTTCTCAGGACTCCAGTCCCACTCGTGCCAGTACCCGTTTCCGTACAAGAACTCTGAGTACCCCAGGGCTCCCCTGGGCTTGCCGGGCCACACTCACACCCGTAGGCCCTTCACTGTGCCCCTCTGTAGGCCGAGTGAAGCATAACAAACTGCACTCTTTCTTGGGAAAGCTAGATTTCCTCAGCTCACCAGCAGCCTCTGGAACACGGTTCTAGCAAGTCCAGCATACCATGGAAGTCTGCCTCATCGCCCTATTCTGAGCTGTACTGAGCAAAACTCTCTGCTTTGAAGTCCTTCGAGGACCTCATACCTGAAGTCACCGTATCTCAAGGAGAAAGACGGCTTGCATTCCAACTTCCACTAAAGCACAGTTTTCTGTGTAACACTTCAGGCTTTGGGGACATGCACAGGGCTCTTAGGAGACCTAGGGCAGTCTATTGTCTAGGCACGTCGCTACATGTACAACACCCTGTGCAGAAAACTTGATTCTGGGAAGAGCCAAGTAGCTAGCTAGGTCTCTTTTGTCCTCTTAGAAACCACAGATACTTACGCTGCGTGTCAATCTGGAAACAGGACCTGATGGGACTAGCCTTGTTTCCCATCATGAAAGCTCCTTTTATGCGCCTTGAAGCTAAGTGAAAAACACTGTTGGTGTCGTGCTTATACACACGACAGGCATGGCTGTGAGAGGGAAAAAGAGGTGTCACGAAGAAACATGGTATTCCAGTTTCTGAGTCAGAGCTGATCCTGTCCTGTTCTATAGCTAAAGGGAAACTCAAAGAGAGGCCTAACTTCGAAGGAGGGCCCTGATATGCCTTACAGCGGGTTAGGCGTGCAACAGCTTCCATGAGGCCTTAGCCGCTCTCCTGCTTTAGTTGAACGCTAGTAAGCTTTTCAGGCCGCCTAGATCCCTCGCGGCAGCACTCGTTTCCGTACAAGGATACTGAGTACCCGCAGGCTCCCCTGGGCTTGCTGGGCCGCACTCAGACCCGTAGGCCCATCAGGGTGCCCCTGGGTAGGCCGAGTGAAGGGTAACCCGCTGCACTCTTCCTTGGGCGAGCTAGATATCCCCAGCTCACCAACGGCTTCATGAACACGGTTCTAGCAAGGCCAGCATACCATGGAAGTCGTCCTCGTTGCCCTAGTCTGAGCGGTACTGAGAAAAACTCTCTGCTTACAAGTCCTTCTAGGACCTCATTCCTGAAGTCACCGTATCTCTAGGAGAAAGGCAGCTTGCACAGCAACTTCCACTACAGCACAGTTTTGTGTGGAACACTTCAGGTTTTTGGGAGAGGCACAGGACCCTAGGAGACCTAGGGCAGTCTGTCATCGAAGCAGTTCGCTACACGCAGAGGGCCCTATGCAGAAAAGTTGAATCAGGGAAGAGCCAGGGAGGTAGCTAGGTCTCTTTTGACCTGCCAGTACCCACAGACACTTATGCTGCATGTCAATCTGGTGATGGTGCCTGATGCGACTGGCCTTGTTTTCCCACCTTGAAAGCTCTTCTTATGCGCCTTGAAGCTCCCTTAAAAACACTGTGGTTGTCAGGCTTATACTCACGGCAGGCATGGCTGTGAGAGGGCAAAAGAGGTTTCACGACGAGACAGGGTATTTCAGTTTCTAAATCAGAGCTGATCCTGTCCTGTTTTATAGCTAAGGGGAAACTCAAAGTGAGCCCTCGCTTCGAAGGCGGCCCCTGATATGCCTTACAGCGGGGTAGGCGTGCAACAGCTTCCATGAGGCCTGAGTCGCTCTTCTGCTTTAGTTGAACGCCAGTAAGCTTTTCAGGCCTCCTAGATCCCTCGCGGCAGCACTCGTTTCCGTACAAGGATACTGAGTACCCCCAGGCTCCCCTGGGCTTGCTGGGCCGCACTCAGACCCGTAGGCCCATCAGGGTGCCCCTGGGTAGGCCGAGTGAAGGGTAACCCGCTGCACTCTTCCTTGGGCGAGCTAGATATCCCCAGCTCACCAACGGCTTCATGAACACGGTTCTAGCAAGGCCAGCATACCATGGAAGTCGTCCTCGTTGCCCTAGTCTGAGCGGTACTGAGAAAAACTCTCTGCTTACAATTCCTTCTAGGACCTCATCCCTGAAGTCACCGTATCTCTAGGAGAAAGGCAGCTTGCACAGCAACTTCCACTACAGCACAGTTTTGTGTGGAACACTTCAGGTTTTTGGGAGAGGCACAGGACCCTAGGAGACCTAGGGCAGTCTTTCATCTAAGCAGTTCGCTACACGCAGAGCGCCCTATGCAGAAAAGTTGAATCAGGGAAGAGCCAGGGAGGTAGCTAGGTCTCTTTTGACCTGCCAGTACCCACGGACACTTATGCTGCGTGTCAACCTGGTGATGGTGCCTCATGCGACTGGCTTTGTTTTCCCACCTTGAAAGCTCTTCTTCTGCGCCTTGAAGCTCCCTTAAAAACACTGTGGTTGTCAGGCTTATACTCACGGCAGGCATGGCTGTGAGAGGGAAAAAGAGGTTACACGAAGAGACAGGGTATTTCAGTTTCTGAGTCAGAGCTCATCCTGCCTTGTTATGTAGCTAAATGGAAACTCAAAGTGAGCCCTAGCTTCGAAGGAGGGCCCTGATATGCCATGCAGCGGGATAGGCGTACAACAGCTTCTATGAAGCCTTAGTCACTCTTCTGCTTTAGCTGAAGGCTAGTAAGCTTTTCTGGACTCCTAGACCCCTCGCGGCAGCACTCGCTTCCCTACAAAGGCACTGAGCACCCCCAGGCTCTCCTGAGTCGAAGATCAACATTCAGACACGTAGACCCTTCGGAGTACCCGTGTCTGTGCCGAGTGAAGGAGAGCATGATGCACACTTCGTCGCGGGACCTAGATTTTCTCAGCTCACCAATAGCCTCAGGAACATGATTCTAGGAGGTGCAGCATGCCATGCAAGTCTGCCTGCTTACAGTAGTCCGAGCTGTACTGAGAAAAACTCTTTGCTTACAATTCCTTCTACCACCTCATAGCTGAAGTCAACCTACCTCTAGGAGAAAGTCGGCTTGTGGTCCAAGTGCAACTAGAGCACACTTTCTGGTATAATGCTACAGGCTTTTGGAAGATGCCCAGGAGCCAGGACACCTAGGGAATTCTTTCATTTAGGCAGTTCGCTACACGCAGAACACCCGGCATAGGAAAGTGGATTCTCCAAGACCCAGGGAGTAGCTAGGTCTCTTTTGACTTGTTAGAAAGCACAGATGCTTCTTCTGCGTGTCAACCTGGAAATGGCAGCCTTAGGAGTCAAGCCTTGTTTTCCCGTCTTGAAAGCTCCATTCAAGCGGCCTTAAAGCTACCTGAGAAACACTGTGGTTGTGGGACTTGTATTCACTCTAGGCATGGCTCTGGAAGAACATGAGTTATCTCGAAAGAAAGCGGGTGCTTCCAGGCTCTGGTTAGGAGCATATCCTGCCCTGCACTAGAGCTAAGGGGAATCTTGACGTGCACTCTACCCTGGCCTACAGCTCTGATTTGCCCTCCAGAAGGGTAGTTGTGCAGCCTTTTCCTTGAGTCCTTAGTCACAGTTCTGCATTAGTTTAAAGGTACTAATCTTCTCAGGACTCCAGTCCCACTCGTGCCAGTACCCGTTTCTGTACAAGAACTCTGAGTACCCCAGGGCTCCCCTGGGCTTGCCGGGCCACACTCACACCCGTAGGCCCTTCACTGTGCCCCTCTGTAGGCCGAGTGAAGCATAACAAACTGCATTCTTTCTTGGGAAAGCTAGATTTCCTCAGCTCACCAGCAGCCTCTGGAACACGGTTCTAGCAAGTCCAGCATACCATGGAAGTCTGCCTCATCGCCCTATTCTGAGCTGTACTGAGCAAAACTCTCTGCTTTGAAGTCCTTCGAGGACCTCATAACTGAAGTCACCGTATCTCAAGGAGAAAGACGGCTTGCATTCCAACTTCCACTAAAGCACAGTTTTCTGTGTAACACTTCAGGCTTTGGGGACATGCACAGGGCTCTTAGGAGACCTAGGGCAGTCTATTGTCTAGGCACGTCGCTACATGTACAACACCCTGTGCAGAAAACTTGATTCTGGGAAGAGCCAAGTAGCTAGCTAGGTCTCTTTTGTCCTCTTAGAAACCACAGATACTTACGCTGCGTGTCAATCTGGAAACAGGACCTGATGGGACTAGCCTTGTTTCCCATCATGAAAGCTCCTTTTATGCGCCTTGAAGCTAAGTGAAAAACACTGTTGGTGTCGGGCTTATACACACGACAGGCATGGCTGTGAGAGGGAAAAAGAGGTGTCACGAAGAAACATGGTATTCCAGTTTCTGAGTCAGAGCTGATCCTGTCCTGTTCTATAGCTAAAGGGAAACTCAAAGTGAGGCCTAACTTCGAAGGAGGGCCCTGATATGCCTTACAGCGGGGTAGGCGTGCAACAGCTTCCATGAGGCCTTAGTCACTCTCCTGCTTTAGTTGAACGCTAGTAAGCTTTTCAGGCCGCCTAGATCCCTCGCGGCAGCACTCGTTTCCGTACAAGGATACTGAGTACCCCCAGGCTCCCCTGGGCTTGCTGGGCCGCACTCAGACCCGTAGGCCCATCAGGGTGCCCCTGGGTAGGCCGAGTGAAGGGTAACCCGCTGCACTCTTCCTTGGGCGAGCTAGATATCCCCAGCTCACCAACGGCTTCATGAACACGGTTCTAGCAAGGCCAGCATACCATGGAAGTCGTCCTCGTTGCCCTAGTCTGAGCGGTACTGAGAAAAACTCTCTGCTTACAAGTCCTTCTAGGACCTCATCCCTGAAGTCACCGTATCTCTAGGAGAAAGGCAGCTTGCACAGCAACTTCCACTACAGCACAGTTTTGTGTGGAACACTTCAGGTTTTTGGGAGAGGCACAGGACCCTAGGAGACCTAGGGCAGTCTGTCATCGAAGCAGTTCGCTACACGCAGAGGGCCCTATGCAGAAAAGTTGAATCAGGGAAGAGCCAGGGAGGTAGCTAGGTCTCTTTTGACCTGCCAGTACCCACAGACACTTATGCTGCATGTCAATCTGGTGATGGTGCCTGATGCGACTGGCCTTGTTTTCCCACCTTGAAAGCTCTTCTTATGCGCCTTGAAGCTCCCTTAAAAACACTGTGGTTGTCAGGCTTATACTCACGGCAGGCATGGCTGTGAGAGGGCAAAAGAGGTTTCACGACGAGACAGGGTATTTCAGTTTCTAAATCAGAGCTGATCCTGTCCTGTTTTATAGCTAAGGGGAAACTCAAAGTGAGCCCTCGCTTCGAAGGAGGGCCCTGATATGCCATGCAGCGGGATAGGCGTACAACAGCTTCTATGAAGCCTTAGTCACTCTTCTGCTTTAGCTGAAGGCTAGTAAGCTTTTCTGGACTCCTAGACCCCTCGCGGCAGCACTCGCTTCCCTACAAAGGCACTGAGCACCCCCAGGCTCTCCTGAGTCGAAGATCAACATTCAGACACGTAGACCCTTCGGAGTACCCGTGTCTGTGCCGAGTGAAGGAGAGCATGATGCACACTTCGTCGCGGGACCTAGATTTTCTCAGCTCACCAATAGCCTCAGGAACATGATTCTAGGAGGTGCAGCATGCCATGCAAGTCTGCCTGCTTACAGTAGTCCGAGCTGTACTGAGAAAAACTCTTTGCTTACAATTCCTTCTACCACCTCATAGCTGAAGTCAACCTACCTCTAGGAGAAAGTCGGCTTGTGGTCCAAGTGCAACTAGAGCACACTTTCTGGTATAATGCTACAGGCTTTTGGAAGATGCCCAGGAGCCAGGACACCTAGGGAATTCTTTCATTTAGGCAGTTCGCTACACGCAGAACACCCGGCATAGGAAAGTGGATTCTCCAAGACCCAGGGAGTAGCTAGGTCTCTTTTGACTTGTTAGAAAGCACAGATGCTTCTTCTGCGTGTCAACCTGGAAACGGCGGCCTTAGGAGTCAAGCCTTGTTTTCCCGTCTTGAAAGCTCCATTCAAGCGGCCTTAAAGCTACCTGAGAAACACTGTGGTTGTGGGACTTGTATTCACTCCAGGCATGGCTCTGGAAGAATATGAGTTATCTCGAAAGAAAGCGGGTGCTTCCAGGCTCTGGTTAGGAGCATATCCTGCCCTGCACTAGAGCTAAGGGGAATCTTGACGTGCACTCTACCCTGGCCTACAGCTCTGATTTGCCCTCCAGAAGGGTAGTTGTGCAGCCTTTTCCTTGAGTCCTTAGTCACAGTTCTGCATTAGTTTAAAGGTACTAATCTTCTCAGGACTCCAGGCCCACTCGTGCCAGTACCCGTTTCCGTACAAGAACTCTGAGTACCCCAGGGCTCCCCTGGGCTTGCCGGGCCACACTCACACCCGTAGGCCCTTCACTGTGCCCCTCTGTAGGCCGAGTGAAGCATAACAAACTGCACTCTTTCTTGGGAAAGCTAGATTTCCTCAGCTCACCAGCAGCCTCTGGAACACGGTTCTAGCAAGTCCAGCATACCATGGAAGTCTGCCTCATCGCCCTATTCTGAGCTGTACTGAGCAAAACTCTCTGCTTTGAAGTCCTTCGAGGACCTCATACCTGAAGTCACCGTATCTCAAGGAGAAAGACGGCTTGCATTCCAACTTCCACTAAAGCACAGTTTTCTGTGTAACACTTCAGGCTTTGGGGACATGCACAGGGCTCTTAGGAGACCTAGGGCAGTCTATTGTCTAGGCACGTCGCTACATGTACAACACCCTGTGCAGAAAACTTGATTCTGGGAAGAGCCAAGTAGCTAGCTAGGTCTCTTTTGTCCTCTTAGAAACCACAGATACACTGCGTGTCAATCTGGAAACAGGACCTGATGGGACTAGCCTTGTTTCCCATCATGAAAGCTCCTTTTATGCGCCTTGAAGCTAAGTGAAAAACACTGTTGGTGTCGGGCTTATACACACGACAGGCATGGCTGTGAGAGGGAAAAAGAGGTGTCACGAAGAAACATGGTATTCCAGTTTCTGAGTCAGAGCTGATCCTGTCCTGTTCTATAGCTAAAGGGAAACTCAAAGAGAGGCCTAACTTCGAAGGAGGGCCCTGATATGCCTTACAGCGGGTTAGGCGTGCAACAGCTTCCATGAGGCCTTAGCCGCTCTCCTGCTTTAGTTGAACGCTAGTAAGCTTTTCAGGCTGCCTAGATCCCTCGCGGCAGCACTCGTTTCCGTACAAGGATACTGAGTACCCCCAGGCTCCCCTGGGCTTGCTGGGCCGCACTCAGACCCGTAGGCCCATCAGGGTGCCCCTGGGTAGGCCGAGTGAAGGGTAACCCTCTGCACTCTTCCTTGGGCGAGCTAGATATCCCCAGCTCACCAACGGCTTCATGAACACGGTTCTAGCAAGGCCAGCATACCATGGAAGTCGTCCTCGTTGCCCTAGTCTGAGCGGTACTGAGAAAAACTCTCTGCTTACAAGTCCTTCTAGGACCTCATCCCTGAAGTCACCGTATCTCTAGGAGAAAGGCAGCTTGCACAGCAACTTCCACTACAGCACAGTTTTGTGTGGAACACTTCAGGTTTTTGGGAGAGGCACAGGACCCTAGGAGACCTAGGGCAGTCTGTCATCGAAGCAGTTCGCTACACGCAGAGGGCCCTATGCAGAAAAGTTGAATCAGGGAAGAGCCAGGGAGGTAGCTAGGTCTCTTTTGACCTGCCAGTACCCACAGACACTTATGCTGCATGTCAATCTGGTGATGGTGCCTGATGCGACTGGCCTTGTTTTCCCACCTTGAAAGCTCTTCTTATGCGCCTTGAAGCTCCCTTAAAAACACTGTGGTTGTCAGGCTTATACTCACGGCAGGCATGGCTGTGAGAGGGCAAAAGAGGTTTCACGACGAGACAGGGTATTTCAGTTTCTAAATCAGAGCTGATCCTGTCCTGTTTTATAGCTAAGGGGAAACTCAAAGTGAGCCCTCGCTTCGAAGGCGGCCCCTGATATGCCTTACAGCGGGGTAGGCGTGCAACAGCTTCCATGAGGCCTGAGTCGCTCTTCTGCTTTAGTTGAACGCCAGTAAGCTTTTCAGGCCTCCTAGATCCCTCGCGGCAGCACTCGTTTCCGTACAAGGATACTGAGTACCCCCAGGCTCCCCTGGGCTTGCTGGGCCGCACTCAGACCCGTAGGCCCATCAGGGTGCCCCTGGGTAGGCCGAGTGAAGGGTAACCCGCTGCACTCTTCCTTGGGCGAGCTAGATATCCCCAGCTCACCAACGGCTTCATGAACACGGTTCTAGCAAGGCCAGCATACCATGGAAGTCGTCCTCGTTGCCCTAGTCTGAGCGGTACTGAGAAAAACTCTCTGCTTACAAGTCCTTCTAGGACCTCATCCCTGAAGTCACCGTATCTCTAGGAGAAAGGCAGCTTGCACAGCAACTTCCACTACAGCACAGTTTTGTGTGGAACACTTCAGGTTTTTGGGAGAGGCACAGGACCCTAGGAGACCTAGGGCAGTCTTTCATCTAAGCAGTTCGCTACACGCAGAGCGCCCTATGCAGAAAAGTTGAATCAGGGAAGAGCCAGGGAGGTAGCTAGGCCTCTTTTGACCTGCCAGTACCCACGGACACTTATGCTGCGTGTCAACCTGGTGATGGTGCCTCATGCGACTGGCTTTGTTTTCCCACCTTGAAAGCTCTTCTTCTGCGCCTTGAAGCTCCCTTAAAAACACTGTGGTTGTCAGGCTTATACTCACGGCAGGCATGGCTGTGAGAGGGAAAAAGAGGTTACACGAAGAGACAGGGTATTTCAGTTTCTGAGTCAGAGCTCATCCTGCCTTGTTATGTAGCTAAATGGAAACTCAAAGTGAGCCCTAGCTTCGAAGGAGGGCCCTGATATGCCATGCAGCGGGATAGGCGTACAACAGCTTCTATGAAGCCTTAGTCACTCTTCTGCTTTAGCTGAAGGCTAGTAAGCTTTTCTGGACTCCTAGACCCCTCGCGGCAGCACTCGCTTCCCTACAAAGGCACTGAGCACCCCCAGGCTCTCCTGAGTCGAAGATCAACATTCAGACACGTAGACCCTTCGGAGTACCCGTGTCTGTGCCGAGTGAAGGAGAGCATGATGCACACTTCGTCGCGGGACCTAGATTTTCTCAGCTCACCAATAGCCTCAGGAACATGATTCTAGGAGGTGCAGCATGCCATGCAAGTCTGCCTGCTTACAGTAGTCCGAGCTGTACTGAGAAAAACTCTTTGCTTACAATTCCTTCTACCACCTCATAGCTGAAGTCAACCTACCTCTAGGAGAAAGTCGGCTTGTGGTCCAAGTGCAACTAGAGCACACTTTCTGGTATAATGCTACAGGCTTTTGGAAGATGCCCAGGAGCCAGGACACCTAGGGAATTCTTTCATTTAGGCAGTTCGCTACACGCAGAACACCCGGCATAGGAAAGTGGATTCTCCAAGACCCAGGGAGTAGCTAGGTCTCTTTTGACTTGTTAGAAAGCACAGATGCTTCTTCTGCGTGTCAACCTGGAAATGGCGGCCTTAGGAGTCAAGCCTTGTTTTCCCGTCTTGAAAGCTCCATTCAAGCGGCCTTAAAGCTACCTGAGAAACACTGTGGTTGTGGGACTTGTATTCACTCCAGGCATGGCTCTGGAAGAACATGAGTTATCTCGAAAGAAAGCGGGTGCTTCCAGGCTCTGGTTAGGAGCATATCCTGCCCTGCACTAGAGCTAAGGGGAATCTTGACGTGCACTCTACCCTGGCCTACAGCTCTGATTTGCCCTCCAGAAGGGTAGTTGTGCAGCCTTTTCCTTGAGTCCTTAGTCACAGTTCTGCATTAGTTTAAAGGTACTAATCTTCTCAGGACTCCAGTCCCACTCGTGCCAGTACCCGTTTCCGTACAAGAACTCTGAGTACCCCAGGGCTCCCCTGGGCTTGCCGGGCCACACTCACACCCGTAGGCCCTTCACTGTGCCCCTCTGTAGGCCGAGTGAAGCATAACAAACTGCACTCTTTCTTGGGAAAGCTAGATTTCCTCAGCTCACCAGCAGCCTCTGGAACACGGTTCTAGCAAGTCCAGCATACCATGGAAGTCTGCCTCATCGCCCTATTCTGAGCTGTACTGAGCAAAACTCTCTGCTTTGAAGTCCTTCGAGGACCTCATACCTGAAGTCACCGTATCTCAAGGAGAAAGACGGCTTGCATTCCCACTTCCACTAAAGCACAGTTTTCTGTGTAACACTTCAGGCTTTGGGGACATGCACAGGGCTCTTAGGAGACCTAGGGCAGTCTATTGTCTAGGCACGTCGCTACATGTACAACACCCTGTGCAGAAAACTTGATTCTGGGAAGAGCCAAGTAGCTAGCTAGGTCTCTTTTGTCCTCTTAGAAACCACAGATACTTACGCTGCGTGTCAATCTGGAAACAGGACCTGATGGGACTAGCCTTGTTTCCCATCATGAAAGCTCCTTTTATGCGCCTTGAAGCTAAGTGAAAAACACTGTTGGTGTCGGGCTTATACACACGACAGGCATGGCTGTGAGAGGGAAAAAGAGGTGTCACGAAGAAACATGGTATTCCAGTTTCTGAGTCAGAGCTGATCCTGTCCTGTTCTATAGCTAAAGGGAAACTCAAAGTGAGGCCTAACTTCGAAGGAGGGCCCTGATATGCCTTACAGCGGGGTAGGCGTGCAACAGCTTCCATGAGGCCTTAGTCGCTCTCCTGCTTTAGTTGAACGCTAGTAAGCTTTTCAGGCCGCCTAGATCCCTCGCGGCAGCACTCGTTTCCGTACAAGGATACTGAGTACCCCCAGGCTCCCCTGGGCTTGCTGGGCCGCACTCAGACCCGTAGGCCCATCAGGGTGCCCCTGGGTAGGCCGAGTGAAGGGTAACCCGCTGCACTCTTCCTTGGGCGAGCTAGATATCCCCAGCTCACCAACGGCTTCATGAACACGGTTCTAGCAAGGCCAGCATACCATGGAAGTCGTCCTCGTTGCCCTAGTCTGAGCGGTACTGAGAAAAACTCTCTGCTTAAAAGTCCTTCTAGGACCTCATCCCTGAAGTCACCGTATCTCTAGGAGAAAGGCAGCTTGCACAGCAACTTCCACTACAGCACAGTTTTGTGTGGAACACTTCAGGTTTTTGGGAGAGGCACAGGACCCTAGGAGACCTAGGGCAGTCTGTCATCGAAGCAGTTCGCTACACGCAGAGGGCCCTATGCAGAAAAGTTGAATCAGGGAAGAGCCAGGGAGGTAGCTAGGTCTCTTTTGACCTGCCAGTACCCACAGACACTTATGCTGCATGTCAATCTGGTGATGGTGCCTGATGCGACTGGCCTTGTTTTCCCACCTTGAAAGCTCTTCTTATGCGCCTTGAAGCTCCCTTAAAAACACTGTGGTTGTCAGGCTTATACTCACGGCAGGCATGGCTGTGAGAGGGCAAAAGAGGTTTCACGACGAGACAGGGTATTTCAGTTTCTAAATCAGAGCTGATCCTGTCCTGTTTTATAGCTAAGGGGAAACTCAAAGTGAGCCCTCGCTTCAAAGGCGGCCCCTGATATGCCTTACAGCGGGGTAGGCGTGCAACAGCTTCCATGAGGCCTGAGTCGCTCTTCTGCTTTAGTTGAACGCCAGTAAGCTTTTCAGGCCTCCTAGATCCCTCGCGGCAGCACTCGTTTCCGTACAAGGATACTGAGTACCCCCAGGCTCCCCTGGGCTTGCTGGGCCACACTCAGACCCGTAGGCCCATCAGGGTGCCCCTGGGTAGGCCGAGTGAAGGGTAACCCGCTGCACTCTTCCTTGGGCGAGCTAGATATCCCCAGCTCACCAACGGCTTCATGAACACGGTTCTAGCAAGGCCAGCATACCATGGAAGTCGTCCTCGTTGCCCTAGTCTGAGCGGTACTGAGAAAAACTCTCTGCTTACAAGTCCTTCTAGGACCTCATCCCTGAAGTCACCGTATCTCTAGGAGAAAGGCAGCTTGCACAGCAACTTCCACTACAGCACAGTTTTGTGTGGAACACTTCAGGTTTTTGGGAGAGGCACAGGACCCTAGGAGACCTAGGGCAGTCTTTCATCTAAGCAGTTCGCTACACGCAGAGCGCCCTATGCAGAAAAGTTGAATCAGGGAAGAGCCAGGGAGGTAGCTAGGTCTCTTTTGACCTGCCAGTACCCACGGACACTTATGCTGCGTGTCAACCTGGTGATGGTGCCTCATGCGACTGGCTTTGTTTTCCCACCTTGAAAGCTCTTCTTCTGCGCCTTGAAGCTCCCTTAAAAACACTGTGGTTGTCAGGCTTATACTCACGGCAGGCATGGCTGTGAGAGGGAAAAAGAGGTTACACGAAGAGACAGGGTATTTCAGTTTCTGAGTCAGAGCTCATCCTGCCTTGTTATGTAGCTAAATGGAAACTCAAAGTGAGCCCTAGCTTCGAAGGAGGGCCCTGATATGCCATGCAGCGGGATAGGCGTACAACAGCTTCTATGAAGCCTTAGTCACTCTTCTGCTTTAGCTGAAGGCTAGTAAGCTTTTCTGGACTCCTAGACCCCTCGCGGCAGCACTCGCTTCCCTACAAAGGCACTGAGCACCCCCAGGCTCTCCTGAGTCGAAGATCAACATTCAGACACGTAGACCCTTCGGAGTACCCGTGTCTGTGCCGAGTGAAGGAGAGCATGATGCACACTTCGTCGCGGGACCTAGATTTCCTCAGCTCACCAATAGCCTCAGGAACATGATTCTAGGAGGTGCAGCATGCCATGCAAGTCTGCCTGCTTACAGTAGTCCGAGCTGTACTGAGAAAAACTCTTTGCTTACAATTCCTTCTACCACCTCATAGCTGAAGTCAACCTACCTCTAGGAGAAAGTCGGCTTGTGGTCCAAGTGCAACTAGAGCACACTTTCTGGTATAATGCTACAGGCTTTTGGAAGATGCCCAGGAGCCAGGACACCTAGGGAATTCTTTCATTTAGGCAGTTCACTACACGCAGAACACCCGGCATAGGAAAGTGGATTCTCCAAGACCCAGGGAGTAGCTAGGTCTCTTTTGACTTGTTAGAAAGCACAGATGCTTCTTCTGCGTGTCAACCTGGAAATGGCGGCCTTAGGAGTCAAGCCTTGTTTTCCCGTCTTGAAAGCTCCATTCAAGCGGCCTTAAAGCTACCTGAGAAACACTGTGGTTGTGGGACTTGTATTCACTCCAGGCATGGCTCTGGAAGAACATGAGTTATCTCGAAAGAAAGCGGGTGCTTCCAGGCTCTGGTTAGGAGCATATCCTGCCCTGCACTAGAGCTAAGGGGAATCTTGACGTGCACTCTACCCTGGCCTACAGCTCTGATTTGCCCTCCAGAAGGGTAGTTGTGCAGCCTTTTCCTTGAGTCCTTAGTCACAGTTCTGCATTAGTTTAAAGGTACTAATCTTCTCAGGACTCCAGTCCCACTCGTGCCAGTACCCGTTTCCGTACAAGAACTCTGAGTACCCCAGGGCTCCCCTGGGCTTGCCGGGCCACACTCACACCCGTAGGCCCTTCACTGTGCCCCTCTGTAGGCCGAGTGAAGCATAACAAACTGCACTCTTTCTTGGGAAAGCTAGATTTCCTCAGCTCACCAGCAGCCTCTGGAACACGGTTCTAGCAAGTCCAGCATACCATGGAAGTCTGCCTCATCGCCCTATTCTGAGCTGTACTGAGCAAAACTCTCTGCTTTGAAGTCCTTCGAGGACCTCATACCTGAAGTCACCGTATCTCAAGGAGAAAGACGGCTTGCATTCCAACTTCCACTAAAGCACAGTTTTCTGTGTAACACTTCAGGCTTTGGGGACATGCACAGGGCTCTTAGGAGACCTAGGGCAGTCTATTGTCTAGGCACGTCGCTACATGTACAACACCCTGTGCAGAAAACTTGATTCTGGGAAGAGCCAAGTAGCTAGCTAGGTCTCTTTTGTCCTCTTAGAAACCACAGATACTTACGCTGCGTGTCAATCTGGAAACAGGACCTGATGGGACTAGCCTTGTTTCCCATCATGAAAGCTCCTTTTATGCGCCTTGAAGCTAAGTGAAAAACACTGTTGGTGTCGGGCTTATACACACGACAGGCATGGCTGTGAGAGGGAAAAAGAGGTGTCACGAAGAAACATGGTATTCCAGTTTCTGAGTCAGAGCTGATCCTGTCCTGTTCTATAGCTAAAGGGAAACTCAAAGTGAGGCCTAACTTCGAAGGAGGGCCCTGATATGCCTTACAGCGGGGTAGGCGTGCAACAGCTTCCATGAGGCCTTAGTCGCTCTCCTGCTTTAGTTGAACGCTAGTAAGCTTTTCAGGCCGCCTAGATCCCTCGCGGCAGCACTCGTTTCCGTACAAGGATACTGAGTACCCCCAGGCTCCCCTGGGCTTGCTGGGCCGCACTCAGACCCGTAGGCCCATCAGGGTGCCCCTGGGTAGGCCGAGTGAAGGGTAACCCGCTGCACTCTTCCTTGGGCGAGCTAGATATCCCCAGCTCACCAACGGCTTCATGAACACGGTTCTAGCAAGGCCAGCATACCATGGAAGTCGTCCTCGTTGCCCTAGTCTGAGCAGTACTGAGAAAAACTCTCTGCTTACAAGTCCTTCTAGGACCTCATCCCTGAAGTCACCGTATCTCTAGGAGAAAGGCAGCTTGCACAGCAACTTCCACTACAGCACAGTTTTGTGTGGAACACTTCAGGTTTTTGGGAGAGGCACAGGACCCTAGGAGACCTAGGGCAGTCTGTCATCGAAGCAGTTCGCTACACGCAGAGGGCCCTATGCAGAAAAGTTGAATCAGGGAAGAGCCAGGGAGGTAGCTAGGTCTCTTTTGACCTGCCAGTACCCACAGACACTTATGCTGCATGTCAATCTGGTGATGGTGCCTGATGCGACTGGCCTTGTTTTCCCACCTTGAAAGCTCTTCTTATGCGCCTTGAAGCTCCCTTAAAAACACTGTGGTTGTCAGGCTTATACTCACGGCAGGCATGGCTGTGAGAGGGCAAAAGAGGTTTCACGACGAGACAGTGTATTTCAGTTTCTAAATCAGAGCTGATCCTGTCCTGTTTTATAGCTAAGGGGAAACTCAAAGTGAGCCCTCGCTTCAAAGGCGGCCCCTGATATGCCTTACAGCGGGGTAGGCGTGCAACAGCTTCCATGAGGCCTGAGTCGCTCTTCTGCTTTAGTTGAACGCCAGTAAGCTTTTCAGGCCTCCTAGATCCCTCGCGGCAGCACTCGTTTCCGTACAAGGATACTGAGTACCCCCAGGCTCCCCTGGGCTTGCTGGGCCACACTCAGACCCGTAGGCCCATCAGGGTGCCCCTGGGTAGGCCGAGTGAAGGGTAACCCGCTGCACTCTTCCTTGGGCGAGCTAGATATCCCCAGCTCACCAACGGCTTCATGAACACGGTTCTAGCAAGGCCAGCATACCATGGAAGTCGTCCTCGTTGCCCTAGTCTGAGCGGTACTGAGAAAAACTCTCTGCTTACAAGTCCTTCTAGGACCTCATCCCTGAAGTCACCGTATCTCTAGGAGAAAGGCAGCTTGCACAGCAACTTCCACTACAGCACAGTTTTGTGTGGAACACTTCAGGTTTTTGGGAGAGGCACAGGACCCTAGGAGACCTAGGGCAGTCTTTCATCTAAGCAGTTCGCTACACGCAGAGCGCCCTATGCAGAAAAGTTGAATCAGGGAAGAGCCAGGGAGGTAGCTAGGTCTCTTTTGACCTGCCAGTACCCACGGACACTTATGCTGCGTGTCAACCTGGTGATGGTGCCTCATGCGACTGGCTTTGTTTTCCCACCTTGAAAGCTCTTCTTCTGCGCCTTGAAGCTCCCTTAAAAACACTGTGGTTGTCAGGCTTATACTCACGGCAGGCATGGCTGTGAGAGGGAAAAAGAGGTTACACGAAGAGACAGGGTATTTCAGTTTCTGAGTCAGAGCTCATCCTGCCTTGTTATGTAGCTAAATGGAAACTCAAAGTGAGCCCTAGCTTCGAAGGAGGGCCCTGATATGCCATGCGGCGGGATAGGCGTACAACAGCTTCTATGAAGCCTTAGTCACTCTTCTGCTTTAGCTGAACGCTAGTAAGCTTTTCTGGACTCCTAGACCCCTCGCGGCAGCACTCGCTTCCCTACAAAGGCACTGAGCACCCCCAGGCTCTCCTGAGTCGAAGATCAACATTCAGACACGTAGACCCTTCGGAGTACCCGTGTCTGTGCCGAGTGAAGGAGAGCATGATGCACACTTCGTCGCGGGACCTAGATTTTCTCAGCTCACCAATAGCCTCAGGAACATGATTCTAGGAGGTGCAGCATGCCATGCAAGTCTGCCTGCTTACAGTAGTCCGAGCTGTACTGAGAAAAACTCTTTGCTTACAATTCCTTCTACCACCTCATAGCTGAAGTCAACCTACCTCTAGGAGAAAGTCGGCTTGTGGTCCAAGTGCAACTAGAGCACACTTTCTGGTATAATGCTACAGGCTTTTGGAAGATGCCCAGGAGCCAGGACACCTAGGGAATTCTTTCATTTAGGCAGTTCGCTACACGCAGAACACCCGGCATAGGAAAGTGGATTCTCCAAGACCCAGGGAGTAGCTAGGTCTCTTTTGACTTGTTAGAAAGCACAGATGCTTCTTCTGCGTGTCAACCTGGAAATGGCGGCCTTAGGAGTCAAGCCTTGTTTTCCCGTCTTGAAAGCTCCATTCAAGCGGCCTTAAAGCTACCTGAGAAACACTGTGGTTGTGGGACTTGTATTCACTCCAGGCATGGCTCTGGAAGAACATGAGTTATCTCGAAAGAAAGCGGGTGCTTCCAGGCTCTGGTTAGGAGCATATCCTGCCCTGCACTAGAGCTAAGGGGAATCTTGACGTGCACTCTACCCTGGCCTACAGCTCTGATTTGCCCTCCAGAAGGGTAGTTGTGCAGCCTTTTCCTTGAGTCCTTAGTCACAGTTCTGCATTAGTTTAAAGGTACTAATCTTCTCAGGACTCCAGGCCCACTCGTGCCAGTACCCGTTTCCGTACAAGAACTCTGAGTACCCCAGGGCTCCCCTGGGCTTGCCGGGCCACACTCACACCCGTAGGCCCTTCACTGTGCCCCTCTGTAGGCCGAGTGAAGCATAACAAACTGCACTCTTTCTTGGGAAAGCTAGATTTCCTCAGCTCACCAGCAGCCTCTGGAACACGGTTCTAGCAAGTCCAGCATACCATGGAAGTCTGCCTCATTGCCCTATTCTGAGCTGTACTGAGCAAAACTCTCTGCTTTGAAGTCCTTCGAGGACCTCATACCTGAAGTCACCGTATCTCAAGGAGAAAGACGGCTTGCATTCCAACTTCCACTAAAGCACAGTTTTCTGTGTAACACTTCAGGCTTTGGGGACATGCACAGGGCTCTTAGGAGACCTAGGGCAGTCTATTGTCTAGGCACGTCGCTACATGTACAACACCCTGTGCAGAAAACTTGATTCTGGGAAGAGCCAAGTAGCTAGCTAGGTCTCTTTTGTCCTCTTAGAAACCACAGATACTTACGCTGCGTGTCAATCTGGAAACAGGACCTGATGGGACTAGCCTTGTTTCCCATCATGAAAGCTCCTTTTATGCGCCTTGAAGCTAAGTGAAAAACACTGTTGGTGTCGGGCTTATACACACGACAGGCATGGCTGTGAGAGGGAAAAAGAGGTGTCACGAAGAAACATGGTATTCCAGTTTCTGAGTCAGAGCTGATCCTGTCCTGTTCTATAGCTAAAGGGAAACTCAAAGTGAGGCCTAACTTCGAAGGAGGGCCCTGATATGCCTTACAGCGGGGTAGGCGTGCAACAGCTTCCATGAGGCCTTAGTCGCTCTCCTGCTTTAGTTGAACGCTAGTAAGCTTTTCAGGCCGCCTAGATCCCTCGCGGCAGCACTCGTTTCCGTACAAGGATACTGAGTACCCCCAGGCTCCCCTGGGCTTGCTGGGCCGCACTCAGACCCGTAGGCCCATCAGGGTGCCCCTGGGTAGGCCGAGTGAAGGGTAACCCGCTGCACTCTTCCTTGGGCGAGCTAGATATCCCCAGCTCACCAACGGCTTCATGAACACGGTTCTAGCAAGGCCAGCATACCATGGAAGTCGTCCTCGTTGCCCTAGTCTGAGCAGTACTGAGAAAAACTCTCTGCTTACAAGTCCTTCTAGGACCTCATCCCTGAAGTCACCGTATCTCTAGGAGAAAGGCAGCTTGCACAGCAACTTCCACTACAGCACAGTTTTGTGTGGAACACTTCAGGTTTTTGGGAGAGGCACAGGACCCTAGGAGACCTAGGGCAGTCTGTCATCGAAGCAGTTCGCTACACGCAGAGGGCCCTATGCAGAAAAGTTGAATCAGGGAAGAGCCAGGGAGGTAGCTAGGTCTCTTTTGACCTGCCAGTACCCACAGACACTTATGCTGCATGTCAATCTGGTGATGGTGCCTGATGCGACTGGCCTTGTTTTCCCACCTTGAAAGCTCTTCTTCTGCGCCTTGAAGCTCCCTTAAAAACACTGTGGTTGTCAGGCTTATACTCACGGCAGGCATGGCTGTGAGAGGGCAAAAGAGGTTTCACGACGAGACAGGGTATTTCAGTTTCTAAATCAGAGCTGATCCTGTCCTGTTTTATAGCTAAGGGGAAACTCAAAGTGAGCCCTCGCTTCAAAGGCGGCCCCTGATATGCCTTACAGCGGGGTAGGCGTGCAACAGCTTCCATGAGGCCTGAGTCGCTCTTCTGCTTTAGTTGAACGCCAGTAAGCTTTTCAGGCCTCCTAGATCCCTCGCGGCAGCACTCGTTTCCGTACAAGGATACTGAGTACCCCCAGGCTCCCCTGGGCTTGCTGGGCCACACTCAGACCCGTAGGCCCATCAGGGTGCCCCTGGGTAGGCCGAGTGAAGGGTAACCCGCTGCACTCTTCCTTGGGCGAGCTAGATATCCCCAGCTCACCAACGGCTTCATGAACACGGTTCTAGCAAGGCCAGCATACCATGGAAGTCGTCCTCGTTGCCCTAGTCTGAGCGGTACTGAGAAAAACTCTCTGCTTACAAGTCCTTCTAGGACCTCATCCCTGAAGTCACCGTATCTCTAGGAGAAAGGCAGCTTGCACAGCAACTTCCACTACAGCACAGTTTTGTGTGGAACACTTCAGGTTTTTGGGAGAGGCACAGGACCCTAGGAGACCTAGGGCAGTCTTTCATCTAAGCAGTTCGCTACACGCAGAGCGCCCTATGCAGAAAAGTTGAATCAGGGAAGAGCCAGGGAGGTAGCTAGGTCTCTTTTGACCTGCCAGTACCCACGGACACTTATGCTGCGTGTCAACCTGGTGATGGTGCCTCATGCGACTGGCTTTGTTTTCCCACCTTGAAAGCTCTTCTTCTGCGCCTTGAAGCTCCCTTAAAAACACTGTGGTTGTCAGGCTTATACTCACGGCAGGCATGGCTGTGAGAGGGAAAAAGAGGTTACACGAAGAGACAGGGTATTTCAGTTTCTGAGTCAGAGCTCATCCTGCCTTGTTATGTAGCTAAATGGAAACTCAAAGTGAGCCCTAGCTTCGAAGGAGGGCCCTGATATGCCATGCAGCGGGATAGGCGTACAACAGCTTCTATGAAGCCTTAGTCACTCTTCTGCTTTAGCTGAAGGCTAGTAAGCTTTTCTGGACTCCTAGACCCCTCGCGGCAGCACTCGCTTCCCTACAAAGGCACTGAGCACCCCCAGGCTCTCCTGAGTCGAAGATCAACATTCAGACACGTAGACCCTTCGGAGTACCCGTGTCTGTGCCGAGTGAAGGAGAGCATGATGCACACTTCGTCGCGGGACCTAGATTTCCTCAGCTCACCAATAGCCTCAGGAACATGATTCTAGGAGGTGCAGCATGCCATGCAAGTCTGCCTGCTTACAGTAGTCCGAGCTGTACTGAGAAAAACTCTTTGCTTACAATTCCTTCTACCACCTCATAGCTGAAGTCAACCTACCTCTAGGAGAAAGTCGGCTTGTGGTCCAAGTGCAACTAGAGCACACTTTCTGGTATAATGCTACAGGCTTTTGGAAGATGCCCAGGAGCCAGGACACCTAGGGAATTCTTTCATTTAGGCAGTTCACTACACGCAGAACACCCGGCATAGGAAAGTGGATTCTCCAAGACCCAGGGAGTAGCTAGGTCTCTTTTGACTTGTTAGAAAGCACAGATGCTTCTTCTGCGTGTCAACCTGGAAATGGCGGCCTTAGGAGTCAAGCCTTGTTTTCCCGTCTTGAAAGCTCCATTCAAGCGGCCTTAAAGCTACCTGAGAAACACTGTGGTTGTGGGACTTGTATTCACTCCAGGCATGGCTCTGGAAGAACATGAGTTATCTCGAAAGAAAGCGGGTGCTTCCAGGCTCTGGTTAGGAGCATATCCTGCCCTGCACTAGAGCTAAGGGGAATCTTGACGTGCACTCTACCCTGGCCTACAGCTCTGTTTTGCCCTCCAGAAGGGTAGTTGTGCAGCCTTTTCCTTGAGTCCTTAGTCACAGTTCTGCATTAGTTTAAAGGTACTAATCTTCTCAGGACTCCAGGCCCACTCGTGCCAGTACCCGTTTCCGTACAAGAACTCTGAGTACCCCAGGGCTCCCCTGGGCTTGCCGGGCCACACTCACACCCGTAGGCCCTTCACTGTGCCCCTCTGTAGGCCGAGTGAAGCATAACAAACTGCACTCTTTCTTGGGAAAGCTAGATTTCCTCAGCTCACCAGCAGCCTCTGGAACACGGTTCTAGCAAGTCCAGCATACCATGGAAGTCTGCCTCATCGCCCTATTCTGAGCTGTACTGAGCAAAACTCTCTGCTTTGAAGTCCTTCGAGGACCTCATACCTGAAGTCACCGTATCTCAAGGAGAAAGACGGCTTGCATTCCAACTTCCACTAAAGCACAGTTTTCTGTGTAACACTTCAGGCTTTGGGGACATGCACAGGGCTCTTAGGAGACCTAGGGCAGTCTATTGTCTAGGCACGTCGCTACATGTACAACACCCTGTGCAGAAAACTTGATTCTGGGAAGAGCCAAGTAGCTAGCTAGGTCTCTTTTGTCCTCTTAGAAACCACAGATACTTACGCTGCGTGTCAATCTGGAAACAGGACCTGATGGGACTAGCCTTGTTTCCCATCATGAAAGCTCCTTTTATGCGCCTTGAAGCTAAGTGAAAAACACTGTTGGTGTCGGGCTTATACACACGACAGGCATGGCTGTGAGAGGGAAAAAGAGGTGTCACGAAGAAACATGGTATTCCAGTTTCTGAGTCAGAGCTGATCCTGTCCTGTTCTATAGCTAAAGGGAAACTCAAAGTGAGGCCTAACTTCGAAGGAGGGCCCTGATATGCCTTACAGCGGGGTAGGCGTGCAACAGCTTCCATGAGGCCTTAGTCGCTCTCCTGCTTTAGTTGAACGCTAGTAAGCTTTTCAGGCCGCCTAGATCCCTCGCGGCAGCACTCGTTTCCGTACAAGGATACTGAGTACCCCCAGGCTCCCCTGGGCTTGCTGGGCCGCACTCAGACCCGTAGGCCCATCAGGGTGCCCCTGGGTAGGCCGAGTGAAGGGTAACCCGCTGCACTCTTCCTTGGGCGAGCTAGATATCCCCAGCTCACCAACGGCTTCATGAACACGGTTCTAGCAAGGCCAGCATACCATGGAAGTCGTCCTCGTTGCCCTAGTCTGAGCAGTACTGAGAAAAACTCTCTGCTTACAAGTCCTTCTAGGACCTCATCCCTGAAGTCACCGTATCTCTAGGAGAAAGGCAGCTTGCACAGCAACTTCCACTACAGCACAGTTTTGTGTGGAACACTTCAGGTTTTTGGGAGAGGCACAGGACCCTAGGAGACCTAGGGCAGTCTGTCATCGAAGCAGTTCGCTACACGCAGAGGGCCCTATGCAGAAAAGTTGAATCAGGGAAGAGCCAGGGAGGTAGCTAGGTCTCTTTTGACCTGCCAGTACCCACAGACACTTATGCTGCATGTCAATCTGGTGATGGTGCCTGATGCGACTGGCCTTGTTTTCCCACCTTGAAAGCTCTTCTTATGCGCCTTGAAGCTCCCTTAAAAACACTGTGGTTGTCAGGCTTATACTCACGGCAGGCATGGCTGTGAGAGGGCAAAAGAGGTTTCACGACGAGACAGGGTATTTCAGTTTCTAAATCAGAGCTGATCCTGTCCTGTTTTATAGCTAAGGGGAAACTCAAAGTGAGCCCTCGCTTCGAAGGCGGCCCCTGATATGCCTTACAGCGGGGTAGGCGTGCAACAGCTTCCATGAGGCCTGAGTCGCTCTTCTGCTTTAGTTGAACGCCAGTAAGCTTTTCAGGCCTCCTAGATCCCTCGCGGCAGCACTCGTTTCCGTACAAGGATACTGAGTACCCCCAGGCTCCCCTGGGCTTGCTGGGCCACACTCAGACCCGTAGGCCCATCAGGGTGTCCCTGGGTAGGCCGAGTGAAGGGTAACCCGCTGCACTCTTCCTTGGGCGAGCTAGATATCCCCAGCTCACCAACGGCTTCATGAACACGGTTCTAGCAAGGCCAGCATACCATGGAAGTCGTCCTCGTTGCCCTAGTCTGAGCGGTACTGAGAAAAACTCTCTGCTTACAAGTCCTTCTAGGACCTCATCCCTGAAGTCACCGTATCTCTAGGAGAAAGGCAGCTTGCACTGCAACTTCCACTACAGCACAGTTTTGTGTGGAACACTTCAGGTTTTTGGGAGAGGCACAGCACCCTAGGAGACCTAGGGCAGTCTGTCATCGAAGCAGTTCGCTACACGCAGAGCGCCCTATGCAGAAAAGTTGAATCAGGGAAGAGCCAGGGAGGTAGCTATGTTTCTTTTGACCTGCCAGTACCCACGGACACTTATGCTGCGTGTCAACCTGGTGATGGTGCCTCATGCGACTGGCTTTGTTTTCCCACCTTGAAAGCTCTTCTTCTGCGCCTTGAAGCTCCCTTAAAAACACTGTGGTTGTCAGGCTTATACTCACGGCAGGCATGGCTGTGAGAGGGAAAAAGAGGTTACACGAAGAGACAGGGTATTTCAGTTTCTGAGTCAGAGCTCATCCTGCCTTGTTATGTAGGTAAATGGAAACTCAAAGTGAGCCCTAGCTTCGAAGGAGGGCCCTGATATGCCATGCAGCGGGATAGGCGTACAACAGCTTCTATGAAGCCTTAGTCACTCTTCTGCTTTAGCTGAACGCTAGTAAGTTTTTCTGGACTCCTAGACCCCTGGCGGCAGCACTCGCTTCCCTA
This sequence comes from Eubalaena glacialis, assembly GCF_028564815.1. Classification (NCBI taxonomy): domain Eukaryota; kingdom Metazoa; phylum Chordata; class Mammalia; order Artiodactyla; family Balaenidae; genus Eubalaena; species Eubalaena glacialis. Next base: position 94,133,120 of record NC_083724.1, read on the forward strand.
CAAAGGCACTGAGCACCCCCAGGCTCTCCTGAGTCGAAGATCAACATTCAGACACGTAGACCCTTCGGAGTACCCGTGTCTGTGCCGAGTGAAGGAGAGCATGATGCACACTTCGTCGCGGGACCTAGATTTCCTCAGCTCACCAATAGCCTCAGGAACATGATTCTAGGAGGTGCAGCATGCCATGCAAGTCTGCCTGCTTACAGTAGTCCGAGCTGTACTGAGAAAAACTCTTTGCTTACAATTCCTTCTACCACCTCATAGCTGAAGTCAACCTATCTCTAGGAGAAAGTCGGCTTGTGGTCCAAGTGCAACTAGAGCACACTTTCTGGTATAATGCTACAGGCTTTTGGAAGATGCCCAGGAGCCAGGACACCTAGGGAATTCTTTCATTTAGGCAGTTCACTACACGCAGAACACCCGGCATAGGAAAGTGGATTCTCCAAGACCCAGGGAGTAGCTAGGTCTCTTTTGACTTGTTAGAAAGCACAGATGCTTCTTCTGCGTGTCAACCTGGAAATGGCGGCCTTAGGAGTCAAGCCTTGTTTTCCCGTCTTGAAAGCTCCATTCAAGCGGCCTTAAAGCTACCTGAGAAACACTGTGGTTGTGGGACTTGTATTCACTCCAGGCATGGCTCTGGAAGAACATGAGTTATCTCGAAAGAAAGCGGGTGCTTCCAGGCTCTGGTTAGGAGCATATCCTGCCCTGCACTAGAGCTAAGGGGAATCTTGACGTGCACTCTACCCTGGCCTACAGCTCTGATTTGCCCTCCAGAAGGGTAGTTGTGCAGCCTTTTCCTTGAGTCCTTAGTCACAGTTCTGCATTAGTTTAAAGGTACTAATCTTCTCAGGACTCCAGGCCCACTCGTGCCAGTACCCGTTTCCGTACAAGAACTCTGAGTACCCCAGGGCTCCCCTGGGCTTGCCGGGCCACACTCACACCCGTAGGCCCTTCACTGTGCCCCTCTGTAGGCCGAGTGAAGCATAACAAACTGCACTCTTTCTTGGGAAAGCTAGATTTCCTCAGCTCACCAGCAGCCTCTGGAACACGGTTCTAGCAAGTCCAGCATACCATGGAAGTCTGCCTCATCGCCCTATTCTGAGCTGTACTGAGCAAAACTCTCTGCTTTGAAGTCCTTCGAGGACCTCATACCTGAAGTCACCGTATCTCAAGGAGAAAGACGGCTTGCATTCCCACTTCCACTAAAGCACAGTTTTCTGTGTAACACTTCAGGCTTTGGGGACATGCACAGGGCTCTTAGGAGACCTAGGGCAGTCTATTGTCTAGGCACGTCGCTACATGTACAACACCCTGTGCAGAAAACTTGATTCTGGGAAGAGCCAAGTAGCTAGCTAGGTCTCTTTTGTCCTCTTAGAAACCACAGATACTTACGCTGCGTGTCAATCTGGAAACAGGACCTGATGGGACTAGCCTTGTTTCCCATCATGAAAGCTCCTTTTATGCGCCTTGAAGCTAAGTGAAAAACACTGTTGGTGTCGTGCTTATACACACGACAGGCATGGCTGTGAGAGGGAAAAAGAGGTGTCACGAAGAAACATGGTATTCCAGTTTCTGAGTCAGAGCTGATCCTGTCCTGTTCTATAGCTAAAGGGAAACTCAAAGTGAGGCCTAACTTCGAAGGAGGGCCCTGATATGCCTTACAGCGGGATAGGCGTGCAACAGCTTCCATGAGGCCTTAGTCGCTCTCCTGCTTTAGTTGAACGCTAGTAAGCTTTTCAGGCCGCCTAGATCCCTCGCGGCAGCACTCGTTTCCGTACAAGGATACTGAGTACCCCCAGGCTCCCCTGGGCTTGCTGGGCCGCACTCAGACCCGTAGGCCCATCAGGGTGCCCCTGGGTAGGCCGAGTGAAGGGTAACCCGCTGCACTCTTCCTTGGGCGAGCTAGATATCCCCAGCTCACCAACGGCTTCATGAACACGGTTCTAGCAAGGCCAGCATACCATGGAAGTCGTCCTCGTTGCCCTAGTCTGAGCAGTACTGAGAAAAACTCTCTGCTTACAAGTCCTTCTAGGACCTCATCCCTGAAGTCACCGTATCTCTAGGAGAAAGGCAGCTTGCACAGCAACTTCCACTACAGCACAGTTTTGTGTGGAACACTTCAGGTTTTTGGGAGAGGCACAGGACCCTAGGAGACCTAGGGCAGTCTGTCATCGAAGCAGTTCGCTACACGCAGAGGGCCCTATGCAGAAAAGTTGAATCAGGGAAGAGCCAGGGAGGTAGCTAGGTCTCTTTTGACCTGCCAGTACCCACGGACACTTATGCTGCGTGTCAACCTGGTGATGGTGCCTCATGCGACTGGCTTTGTTTTCCCACCTTGAAAGCTCTTCTTATGCGCCTTGAAGCTCCCTTAAAAACACTGTGGTTGTCAGGCTTATACTCACGGCAGGCATGGCTGTGAGAGGGCAAAAGAGGTTTCACGACGAGACAGGGTATTTCAGTTTCTAAATCAGAGCTGATCCTGTCCTGTTTTATAGCTAAGGGGAAACTCAAAGTGAGCCCTCGCTTCGAAGGCGGCCCCTGATATGCCTTACAGCGGGGTAGGCGTGCAACAGCTTCCATGAGGCCTGAGTCGCTCTTCTGCTTTAGTTGAACGCCAGTAAGCTTTTCAGGCCTCCTAGATCCCTCGCGGCAGCACTCGTTTCCGTACAAGGATACTGAGTACCCCCAGGCTCCCCTGGGCTTGCTGGGCCGCACTCAGACCCGTAGGCCAATCAGGGTGCCCCTGGGTAGGCCGAGTGAAGGGTAACCCGCTGCACTCTTCCTTGGGCGAGCTAGATATCCCCAGCTCACCAACGGCTTCATCAACACGGTTCTAGCAAGGCCAGCATACCATGGAAGTCGTCCTCGTTGCCCTAGTCTGAGCGGTACTGAGAAAAACTCTCTGCTTACAAGTCCTTCTAGGACCTCATCCCTGAAGTCACCGTATCTCTAGGAGAAAGGCAGCTTGCACAGCAACTTCCACTACAGCACAGTTTTGTGTGGAACACTTCAGGTTTTTGGGAGAGGCACAGGACCCTAGGAGACCTAGGGCAGTCTTTCATCTAAGCAGTTCGCTACACGCAGAGCGCCCTATGCAGAAAACTTGAATCAGGGAAGAGCCAGGGAGGTAGCTAGGTCTCTTTTGACCTGCCAGTACCCACGGACACTTATGCTGCGTGTCAACCTGGTGATGGTGCCTCATGCGACTGGCTTTGTTTTCCCACCTTGAAAGCTCTTCTTCTGCGCCTTGAAGCTCCCTTAAAAACACTGTGGTTGTCAGGCTTATACTCACGGCAGGCATGGCTGTGAGAGGGAAAAAGAGGTTACACGAAGAGACAGGGTATTTCAGTTTCTGAGTCAGAGCTCATCCTGCCTTGTTATGTAGCTAAATGGAAACTCAAAGTGAGCCCTAGCTTCGAAGGAGGGCCCTGATATGCCATGCAGCGGGATAGGCGTACAACAACTTCTATGAAGCCTTAGTCACTCTTCTGCTTTAGCTGAACGCTAGTAAGCTTTTCTGGACTCCTAGACCCCTCGCGGCAGCACTCGCTTCCCTACAAAGGCATTGAGCACCCCCAGGCTCTCCTGAGTCGAAGATCAACATTCAGACACGTAGACCCTTCGGAGTACCCGTGTCTGTGCCGAGTGAAGGAGAGCATGATGCACACTTCGTCGCGGGACCTAGATTTTCTCAGCTCACCAATAGCCTCAGGAACATGATTCTAGGAGGTGCAGCATGCCATGCAAGTCTGCCTGCTTACAGTAGTCCGAGCTGTACTGAGAAAAACTCTTTGCTTACAATTCCTTCTACCACCTCATAGCTGAAGTCAACCTACCTCTAGGAGAAAGTCGGCTTGTGGTCCAAGTGCAACTAGAGCACACTTTCTGGTATAATGCTACAGGCTTTTGGAAGATGCCCAGGAGCCAGGACACCTAGGGAATTCTTTCATTTAGGCAGTTCGCTACACGCAGAACACCCGGCATAGGAAAGTGGATTCTCCAAGACCCAGGGAGTAGCTAGGTCTCTTTTGACTTGTTAGAAAGCACAGATGCTTCTTCTGCGTGTCAACCTGGAAATGGCGGCCTTAGGAGTCAAGCCTTGTTTTCCCGTCTTGAAAGCTCCATTCAAGCGGCCTTAAAGCTACCTGAGAAACACTGTGGTTGTGGGACTTGTATTCACTCCAGGCATGGCTCTGGAAGAACATGAGTTATCTCGAAAGAAAGCGGGTGCTTCCAGGCTCTGGTTAGGAGCATATCCTGCCCTGCACTAGAGCTAAGGGGAATCTTGACGTGCACTCTACCCTGGCCTACAGCTCTGATTTGCCCTCCAGAAGGGTAGTTGTGCAGCCTTTTCCTTGAGTCCTTAGTCACAGTTCTGCATTAGTTTAAAGGTACTAATCTTCTCAGGACTCCAGTCCCACTCGTGCCAGTACCCGTTTCCGTACAAGAACTCTGAGTACCCCAGGGCTCCCCTGGGCTTGCCGGGCCACACTCACACCCGTAGGCCCTTCACTGTGCCCCTCTGTAGGCCGAGTGAAGCATAACAAACTGCACTCTTTCTTGGGAAAGCTAGATTTCCTCAGCTCACCAGCAGCCTCTGGAACACGGTTCTAGCAAGTCCAGCATACCATGGAAGTCTGCCTCATCGCCCTATTCTGAGCTGTACTGAGCAAAACTCTCTGCTTTGAAGTCCTTCGAGGACCTCATACCTGAAGTCACCGTATCTCAAGGAGAAAGACGGCTTGCATTCCCACTTCCACTAAAGCACAGTTTTCTGTGTAACACTTCAGGCTTTGGGGACATGCACAGGGCCCTTAGGAGACCTAGGGCAGTCTATTGTCTAGGCACGTCGCTACATGTACAACACCCTGTGCAGAAAACTTGATTCTGGGAAGAGCCAAGTAGCTAGCTAGGTCTCTTTTGTCCTCTTAGAAACCACAGATACTTACGCTGCGTGTCAATCTGGAAACAGGACCTGATGGGACTAGCCTTGTTTCCCATCATGAAAGCTCCTTTTATGCGCCTTGAAGCTAAGTGAAAAACACTGTTGGTGTCGGGCTTATACACACGACAGGCATGGCTGTGAGAGGGAAAAAGAGGTGTCACGAAGAAACATGGTATTCCAGTTTCTGAGTCAGAGCTGATCCTGTCCTGTTCTATAGCTAAAGGGAAACTCAAAGTGAGGCCTAACTTCGAAGGAGGGCCCTGATATGCCTTACAGCGGGTTAGGCGTGCAACAGCTTCCATGAGGCCTTAGTCGCTCTCCTGCTTTAGTTGAACGCTAGTAAGCTTTTCAGGCCGCCTAGATCCCTCGCGGCAGCACTCGTTTCCGTACAAGGATACTGAGTACCCGCAGGCTCCCCTGGGCTTGCTGGGCCGCACTCAGACCCGTAGGCCCATCAGGGTGCCCCTGGGTAGGCCGAGTGAAGGGTAACCCGCTGCACTCTTCCTTGGGCGAGCTAGATATCCCCAGCTCACCAACGGCTTCATGAACACGGTTCTAGCAAGGCCAGCATACCATGGAAGTCGTCCTCGTTGCCCTAGTCTGAGCGGTACTGAGAAAAACTCTCTGCTTACAAGTCCTTCTAGGACCTCATCCCTGAAGTCACCGTATCTCTAGGAGAAAGGCAGCTTGCACAGCAACTTCCACTACAGCACAGTTTTGTGTGGAACACTTCAGGTTTTTGGGAGAGGCACAGGACCCTAGGAGACCTAGGGCAGTCTGTCATCGAAGCAGTTCGCTACACGCAGAGGGCCCTATGCAGAAAAGTTGAATCAGGGAAGAGCCAGGGAGGTAGCTAGGTCTCTTTTGACCTGCCAGTACCCACAGACACTTATGCTGCATGTCAATCTGGTGATGGTGCCTGATGCGACTGGCCTTGTTTTCCCACCTTGAAAGCTCTTCTTCTGCGCCTTGAAGCTCCCTTAAAAACACTGTGGTTGTCAGGCTTATACTCACGGCAGGCATGGCTGTGAGAGGGCAAAAGAGGTTTCACGACGAGACAGGGTATTTCAGTTTCTAAATCAGAGCTGATCCTGTCCTGTTTTATAGCTAAGGGGAAACTCAAAGTGAGCCCTCGCTTCGAAGGCGGCCCCTGATATGCCTTACAGCGGGGTAGGCGTGCAACAGCTTCCATGAGGCCTGAGTCGCTCTTCTGCTTTAGTTGAACGCCAGTAAGCTTTTCAGGCCTCCTAGATCCCTCGCGGCAGCACTCGTTTCCGTAAAGGATACTGAGTACCCCCAGGCTCCCCTGGGCTTGCTGGGCCACACTCAGACCCGTAGGCCCATCAGGGTGCCCCTGGGTAGGCCGAGTGAAGGGTAACCCGCTGCACTCTTCCTTGGGCGAGCTAGATATCCCCAGCTCACCAACGGCTTCATGAACACGGTTCTAGCAAGGCCAGCATACCATGGAAGTCGTCCTCGTTGCCCTAGTCTGAGCGGTACTGAGAAAAACTCTCTGCTTACAAGTCCTTCTAGGACCTCATCCCTGAAGTCACCGTATCTCTAGGAGAAAGGCAGCTTGCACTGCAACTTCCACTACAGCACAGTTTTGTGTGGAACACTTCAGGTTTTTGGGAGAGGCACAGGACCCTAGGAGACCTAGGGCAGTCTGTCATCGAAGCAGTTCGCTACACGCAGAGCGCCCTATGCAGAAAAGTTGAATCAGGGAAGAGCCAGGGAGGTAGCTAGGTCTCTTTTGACCTGCCAGTACCCACGGACACTTATGCTGCGTGTCAACCTGGTGATGGTGCCTCATGCGACTGGCTTTGTTTTCCCACCTTGAAAGCTCTTCTTCTGCGCCTTGAAGCTCCCTTAAAAACACTGTGGTTGTCAGGCTTATACTCACGGCAGGCATGGCTGTGAGAGGGAAAAAGAGGTTACACGAAGAGACAGGGTATTTCAGTTTCTGAGTCAGAGCTCATCCTGCCTTGTTATGTAGCTAAATGGAAACTCAAAGTGAGCCCTAGCTTCGAAGGAGGGCCCTGATATGCCATGCAGCGGGATAGGCGTACAACAGCTTCTATGAAGCCTTAGTCACTCTTCTGCTTTAGCTGAACGCTAGTAAGCTTTTCTGGACTCCTAGACCCCTCGCGGCAGCACTCGCTTCCCTACAAAGGCACTGAGCACCCCCAGGCTCTCCTGAGTCGAAGATCAACATTCAGACACGTAGACCCTTCGGAGTACCCGTGTCTGTGCCGAGTGAAGGAGAGCATGATGCACACTTCGTCGCGGGACCTAGATTTCCTCAGCTCACCAATAGCCTCAGGAACATGATTCTAGGAGGTGCAGCATGCCATGCAAGTCTGCCTGCTTACAGTAGTCCGAGCTGTACTGAGAAAAACTCTTTGCTTACAATTCCTTCTACCACCTCATAGCTGAAGTCAACCTACCTCTAGGAGAAAGTCGGCTTGTGGTCCAAGTGCAACTAGAGCACACTTTCTGGTATAATGCTACAGGCTTTTGGAAGATGCCCAGGAGCCAGGACACCTAGGGAATTCTTTCATTTAGGCAGTTCACTACACGCAGAACACCCGGCATAGGAAAGTGGATTCTCCAAGACCCAGGGAGTAGCTAGGTCTCTTTTGACTTGTTAGAAAGCACAGATGCTTCTTCTGCGTGTCAACCTGGAAATGGCGGCCTTAGGAGTCAAGCCTTGTTTTCCCGTCTTGAAAGCTCCATTCAAGCGGCCTTAAAGCTACCTGAGAAACACTGTGGTTGTGGGACTTGTATTCACTCCAGGCATGGCTCTGGAAGAACATGAGTTATCTCGAAAGAAAGCGGGTGCTTCCAGGCTCTGGTTAGGAGCATATCCTGCCCTGCACTAGAGCTAAGGGGAATCTTGACGTGCACTCTACCCTGGCCTACAGCTCTGATTTGCCCTCCAGAAGGGTAGTTGTGCAGCCTTTTCCTTGAGTCCTTAGTCACAGTTCTGCATTAGTTTAAAGGTACTAATCTTCTCAGGACTCCAGTCCCACTCGTGCCAGTACCCGTTTCCGTACAAGAACTCTGAGTACCCCAGGGCTCCCCTGGGCTTGCCGGGCCACACTCACACCCGTAGGCCCTTCACTGTGCCCCTCTGTAGGCCGAGTGAAGCATAACAAACTGCACTCTTTCTTGGGAAAGCTAGATTTCCTCAGCTCACCAGCAGCCTCTGGAACACGGTTCTAGCAAGTCCAGCATACCATGGAAGTCTGCCTCATCGCCCTATTCTGAGCTGTACTGAGCAAAACTCTCTGCTTTGAAGTCCTTCGAGGACCTCATACCTGAAGTCACCGTATCTCAAGGAGAAAGACGGCTTGCATTCCCACTTCCACTAAAGCACAGTTTTCTGTGTAACACTTCAGGCTTTGGGGACATGCACAGGGCTCTTAGGAGACCTAGGGCAGTCTATTGTCTAGGCACGTCGCTACATGTACAACACCCTGTGCAGAAAACTTGATTCTGGGAAGAGCCAAGTAGCTAGCTAGGTCTCTTTTGTCCTCTTAGAAACCACAGATACTTACGCTGCGTGTCAATCTGGAAACAGGACCTGATGGGACTAGCCTTGTTTCCCATCATGAAAGCTCCTTTTATGCGCCTTGAAGCTAAGTGAAAAACACTGTTGGTGTCGGGCTTATACACACGACAGGCATGGCTGTGAGAGGGAAAAAGAGGTGTCACGAAGAAACATGGTATTCCAGTTTCTGAGTCAGAGCTGATCCTGTCCTGTTCTATAGCTAAAGGGAAACTCAAAGTGAGGCCTAACTTCGAAGGAGGGCCCTGATATGCCTTACAGCGGGTTAGGCGTGCAACAGCTTCCATGAGGCCTTAGTCGCTCTCCTGCTTTAGTTGAACGCTAGTAAGCTTTTCAGGCCGCCTAGATCCCTCGCGGCAGCACTCGTTTCCGTACAAGGATACTGAGTACCCGCAGGCTCCCCTGGGCTTGCTGGGCCGCACTCAGACCCGTAGGCCCATCAGGGTGCCCCTGGGTAGGCCGAGTGAAGGGTAACCCGCTGCACTCTTCCTTGGGCGAGCTAGATATCCCCAGCTCACCAACGGCTTCATGAACACGGTTCTAGCAAGGCCAGCATACCATGGAAGTCGTCCTCGTTGCCCTAGTCTGAGCGGTACTGAGAAAAACTCTCTGCTTACAAGTCCTTCTAGGACCTCATCCCTGAAGTCACCGTATCTCTAGGAGAAAGGCAGCTTGCACAGCAACTTCCACTACAGCACAGTTTTGTGTGGAACACTTCAGGTTTTTGGGAGAGGCACAGGACCCTAGGAGACCTAGGGCAGTCTGTCATCGAAGCAGTTCGCTACACGCAGAGGGCCCTATGCAGAAAAGTTGAATCAGGGAAGAGCCAGGGAGGTAGCTAGGTCTCTTTTGACCTGCCAGTACCCACAGACACTTATGCTGCATGTCAATCTGGTGATGGTGCCTGATGCGACTGGCCTTGTTTTCCCACCTTGAAAGCTCTTCTTCTGCGCCTTGAAGCTCCCTTAAAAACACTGTGGTTGTCAGGCTTATACTCACAGCAGGCATGGTTGTGAGAGGGCAAAAGAGGTTTCACGACGAGACAGGGTATTTCAGTTTCTAAATCAGAGCTGATCCTGTCCTGTTTTATAGCTAAGGGGAAACTCAAAGTGAGCCCTCGCTTCGAAGGCGGCCCCTGATATGCCTTACAGCGGGGTAGGCGTGCAACAGCTTCCATGAGGCCTGAGTCGCTCTTCTGCTTTAGTTGAACGCCAGTAAGCTTTTCAGGCCTCCTAGATCCCTCGCGGCAGCACTCGTTTCCGTACAAGGATACTGAGTACCCCCAGGCTCCCCTGGGCTTGCTGGGCCGCACTCAGACCCGTAGGCCAATCAGGGTGCCCCTGGGTAGGCCGAGTGAAGGGTAACCCGCTGCACTCTTCCTTGGGCGAGCTAGATATCCCCAGCTCACCAACGGCTTCATGAACACGGTTCTAGCAAGGCCAGCATACCATGGAAGTCGTCCTCGTTGCCCTAGTCTGAGCGGTACTGAGAAAAACTCTCTGCTTACAAGTCCTTCTAGGACCTCATCCCTGAAGTCACCGTATCTCTAGGAGAAAGGCAGCTTGCACAGCAACTTCCACTACAGCACAGTTTTGTGTGGAACACTTCAGGTTTTTGGGAGAGGCACAGGACCCTAGGAGACCTAGGGCAGTCTTTCATCTAAGCAGTTCGCTACACGCAGAGCGCCCTATGCAGAAAACTTGAATCAGGTAAGAGCCAGGGAGGTAGCTAGGTCTCTTTTGACCTGCCAGTACCCACGGACACTTATGCTGCGTGTCAACCTGGTGATGGTGCCTCATGCGACTGGCTTTGTTTTCCCACCTTGAAAGCTCTTCTTCTGCGCCTTGAAGCTCCCTTAAAAACACTGTGGTTGTCAGGCTTATACTCACGGCAGGCATGGCTGTGAGAGGGAAAAAGAGGTTACACGAAGAGACAGGGTATTTCAGTTTCTGAGTCAGAGCTCATCCTGCCTTGTTATGTAGCTAAATGGAAACTCAAAGTGAGCCCTAGCTTCGAAGGAGGGCCCTGATATGCCATGCAGCGGGATAGGCGTACAACAACTTCTATGAAGCCTTAGTCACTCTTCTGCTTTAGCTGAACGCTAGTAAGCTTTTCTGGACTCCTAGACCCCTGGCGGCAGCACTCGCTTCCCTACAAAGGCATTGAGCACCCCCAGGCTCTCCTGAGTCGAAGATCAACATTCAGACACGTAGACCCTTCGGAGTACCCGTGTCTGTGCCGAGTGAAGGAGAGCATGATGCACACTTCGTCGCGGGACCTAGATTTTCTCAGCTCACCAATAGCCTCAGGAACATGATTCTAGGAGGTGCAGCATGCCATGCAAGTCTGCCTGCTTACAGTAGTCCGAGCTGTACTGAGAAAAACTCTTTGCTTACAATTCCTTCTACCACCTCATAGCTGAAGTCAACCTACCTCTAGGAGAAAGTCGGCTTGTGGTCCAAGTGCAACTAGAGCACACTTTCTGGTATAATGCTACAGGCTTTTGGAAGATGCCCAGGAGCCAGGACACCTAGGGAATTCTTTCATTTAGGCAGTTCGCTACACGCAGAACACCCGGCATAGGAAAGTGGATTCTCCAAGACCCAGGGAGTAGCTAGGTCTCTTTTGACTTGTTAGAAAGCACAGATGCTTCTTCTGCGTGTCAACCTGGAAATGGCGGCCTTAGGAGTCAAGCCTTGTTTTCCCGTCTTGAAAGCTCCATTCAAGCGGCCTTAAAGCTACCTGAGAAACACTGTGGTTGTGGGACTTGTATTCACTCCAGGCATGGCTCTGGAAGAACATGAGTTATCTCGAAAGAAAGCGGGTGCTTCCAGGCTCTGGTTAGGAGCATATCCTGCCCTGCACTAGAGCTAAGGGGAATCTTGACGTGCACTCTACCCTGGCCTACAGCTCTGATTTGCCCTCCAGAAGGGTAGTTGTGCAGCCTTTTCCTTGAGTCCTTAGTCACAGTTCTGCATTAGTTTAAAGGTACTAATCTTCTCAGGACTCCAGTCCCACTCGTGCCAGTACCCGTTTCCGTACAAGAACTCTGAGTACCCCAGGGCTCCCCTGGGCTTGCCGGGCCACACTCACACCCGTAGGCCCTTCACTGTGCCCCTCTGTAGGCCGAGTGAAGCATAACAAACTGCACTCTTTCTTGGGAAAGCTAGATTTCCTCAGCTCACCAGCAGCCTCTGGAACACGGTTCTAGCAAGTCCAGCATACCATGGAAGTCTGCCTCATCGCCCTATTCTGAGCTGTACTGAGCAAAACTCTCTGCTTTGAAGTCCTTCGAGGACCTCATACCTGAAGTCACCGTATCTCAAGGAGAAAGACGGCTTGCATTCCCACTTCCACTAAAGCACAGTTTTCTGTGTAACACTTCAGGCTTTGGGGACATGCACAGGGCCCTTAGGAGACCTAGGGCAGTCTATTGTCTAGGCACGTCGCTACATGTACAACACCCTGTGCAGAAAACTTGATTCTGGGAAGAGCCAAGTAGCTAGCTAGGTCTCTTTTGTCCTCTTAGAAACCACAGATACTTACGCTGCGTGTCAATCTGGAAACAGGACCTGATGGGACTAGCCTTGTTTCCCATCATGAAAGCTCCTTTTATGCGCCTTGAAGCTAAGTGAAAAACACTGTTGGTGTCGGGCTTATACACACGACAGGCATGGCTGTGAGAGGGAAAAAGAGGTGTCACGAAGAAACATGGTATTCCAGTTTCTGAGTCAGAGCTGATCCTGTCCTGTTCTATAGCTAAAGGGAAACTCAAAGTGAGGCCTAACTTCGAAGGAGGGCCCTGATATGCCTTACAGCGGGTTAGGCGTGCAACAGCTTCCATGAGGCCTTAGTCGCTCTCCTGCTTTAGTTGAACGCTAGTAAGCTTTTCAGGCCGCCTAGATCCCTCGCGGCAGCACTCGTTTCCGTACAAGGATACTGAGTACCCGCAGGCTCCCCTGGGCTTGCTGGGCCGCACTCAGACCCGTAGGCCCATCAGGGTGCCCCTGGGTAGGCCGAGTGAAGGGTAACCCGCTGCACTCTTCCTTGGGCGAGCTAGATATCCCCAGCTCACCAACGGCTTCATGAACACGGTTCTAGCAAGGCCAGCATACCATGGAAGTCGTCCTCGTTGCCCTAGTCTGAGCGGTACTGAGAAAAACTCTCTGCTTACAAGTCCTTCTAGGACCTCATCCCTGAAGTCACCGTATCTCTAGGAGAAAGGCAGCTTGCACAGCAACTTCCACTACAGCACAGTTTTGTGTGGAACACTTCAGGTTTTTGGGAGAGGCACAGGACCCTAGGAGACCTAGGGCAGTCTGTCATCGAAGCAGTTCGCTACACGCAGAGGGCCCTATGCAGAAAAGTTGAATCAGGGAAGAGCCAGGGAGGTAGCTAGGTCTCTTTTGACCTGCCAGTACCCACAGACACTTATGATGCATGTCAATCTGGTGATGGTGCCTGATGCGACTGGCCTTGTTTTCCCACCTTGAAAGCTCTTCTTCTGCGCCTTGAAGCTCCCTTAAAAACACTGTGGTTGTCAGGCTTATACTCACGGCAGGCATGGCTGTGAGAGGGCAAAAGAGGTTTCACGACGAGACAGGGTATTTCAGTTTCTAAATCAGAGCTGATCCTGTCCTGTTTTATAGCTAAGGGGAAACTCAAAGTGAGCCCTCGCTTCGAAGGCGGCCCCTGATATGCCTTACAGCGGGGTAGGCGTGCAACAGCTTCCATGAGGCCTGAGTCGCTCTTCTGCTTTAGTTGAACGCCAGTAAGCTTTTCAGGCCTCCTAGATCCCTCGCGGCAGCACTCGTTTCCGTACAAGGATACTGAGTACCCCCAGGCTCCCCTGGGCTTGCTGGGCCGCACTCAGACCCGTAGGCCCATCAGGGTGCCCCTGGGTAGGCCGAGTGAAGGGTAACCCGCTGCACTCTTCCTTGGGCGAGCTAGATATCCCCAGCTCACCAACGGCTTCATGAACACGGTTCTAGCAAGGCCAGCATACCATGGAAGTCGTCCTCGTTGCCCTAGTCTGAGCGGTACTGAGAAAAACTCTCTGCTTACAAGTCCTTCTAGGACCTCATCCCTGAAGTCACCGTATCTCTAGGAGAAAGGCAGCTTGCACAGCAACTTCCACTACAGCACAGTTTTGTGTGGAACACTTCAGGTTTTTGGGAGAGGCACAGGACCCTAGGAGACCTAGGGCAGTCTTTCATCTAAGCAGTTCGCTACACGCAGAGCGCCCTATGCAGAAAAGTTGAATCAGGGAAGAGCCAGGGAGGTAGCTAGGTCTCTTTTGACCTGCCAGTACCCACGGACACTTATGCTGCGTGTCAACCTGGTGATGGTGCCTCATGCGACTGGCTTTGTTTTCCCACCTTGAAAGCTCTTCTTCTGCGCCTTGAAGCTCCCTTAAAAACACTGTGGTTGTCAGGCTTATACTCACGGCAGGCATGGCTGTGAGAGGGAAAAAGAGGTTACACGAAGAGACAGGGTATTTCAGTTTCTGAGTCAGAGCTCATCCTGCCTTGTTATGTAGCTAAATGGAAACTCAAAGTGAGCCCTAGCTTCGAAGGAGGGCCCTGATATGCCATGCAGCGGGATAGGCGTACAACAGCTTCTATGAAGCCTTAGTCACTCTTCTGCTTTAGCTGAACGCTAGTAAGCTTTTCTGGACTCCTAGACCCCTCGCGGCAGCACTCGCTTCCCTACCAAGGCACTGAGCACCCCCAGGCTCTCCTGAGTCGAAGATCAACATTCAGACACGTAGACCCTTCGGAGTACCCGTGTCTGTGCCGAGTGAAGGAGAGCATGATGCACACTTCGTCGCGGGACCTAGATTTTCTCAGCTCACCAATAGCCTCAGGAACATGATTCTAGGAGGTGCAGCATGCCATGCAAGTCTGCCTGCTTACAGTAGTCCGAGCTGTACTGAGAAAAACTCTTTGCTTACAATTCCTTCTACCACCTCATAGCTGAAGTCAACCTACCTCTAGGAGAAAGTCGGCTTGTGGTCCAAGTGCAACTAGAGCACACTTTCTGGTATAATGCTACAGGCTTTTGGAAGATGCCCAGGAGCCAGGACACCTAGGGAATTCTTTCATTTAGGCAGTTCGCTACACGCAGAACACCCGGCATAGGAAAGTGGATTCTCCAAGACCCAGGGAGTAGCTAGGTCTCTTTTGACTTGTTAGAAAGCACAGATGCTTCTTCTGCGTGTCAACCTGGAAATGGCGGCCTTAGGAGTCAAGCCTTGTTTTCCCGTCTTGAAAGCTCCATTCAAGCGGCCTTAAAGCTACCTGAGAAACACTGTGGTTGTGGGACTTGTATTCACTCCAGGCATGGCTCTGGAAGAACATGAGTTATCTCGAAAGAAAGCGGGTGCTTCCAGGCTCTGGTTAGGAGCATATCCTGCCCTGCACTAGAGCTAAGGGGAATCTTGACGTGCACTCTACCCTGGCCTACAGCTCTGATTTGCCCTCCAGAAGGGTAGTTGTGCAGCCTTTTCCTTGAGTCCTTAGTCACAGTTCTGCATTAGTTTAAAGGTACTAATCTTCTCAGGACTCCAGTCCCACTCGTGCCAGTACCCGTTTCCGTACAAGAACTCTGAGTACCCCAGGGCTCCCCTGGGCTTGCCGGGCCACACTCACACCCGTAGGCCCTTCACTGTGCCCCTCTGTAGGCCGAGTGAAGCATAACAAACTGCACTCTTTCTTGGGAAAGCTAGATTTCCTCAGCTCACCAGCAGCCTCTGGAACACGGTTCTAGCAAGTCCAGCATACCATGGAAGTCTGCCTCATCGCCCTATTCTGAGCTGTACTGAGCAAAACTCTCTGCTTTGAAGTCCTTCGAGGACCTCATACCTGAAGTCACCGTATCTCAAGGAGAAAGACGGCTTGCATTCCCACTTCCACTAAAGCACAGTTTTCTGTGTAACACTTCAGGCTTTGGGGACATGCACAGGGCTCTTAGGAGACCTAGGGCAGTCTATTGTCTAGGCACGTCGCTACATGTACAACACCCTGTGCAGAAAACTTGATTCTGGGAAGAGCCAAGTAGCTAGCTAGGTCTCTTTTGTCCTCTTAGAAACCACAGATACTTACGCTGCGTGTCAATCTGGAAACAGGACCTGATGGGACTAGCCTTGTTTCCCATCATGAAAGCTCCTTTTATGCGCCTTGAAGCTAAGTGAAAAACACTGTTGGTGTCGTGCTTATACACACGACAGGCATGGCTGTGAGAGGGAAAAAGAGGTGTCACGAAGAAACATGGTATTCCAGTTTCTGAGTCAGAGCTGATCCTGTCCTGTTCTATAGCTAAAGGGAAACTCAAAGTGAGGCCTAACTTCGAAGGAGGGCCCTGATATGCCTTACAGCGGGGTAGGCGTGCAACAGCTTCCATGAGGCCTTAGTCGCTCTCCTGCTTTAGTTGAACGCTAGTAAGCTTTTCAGGCCGCCTAGATCCCTCGCGGCAGCACTCGTTTCCGTACAAGGATACTGAGTACCCCCAGGCTCCCCTGGGCTTGCTGGGCCGCACTCAGACCCGTAGGCCCATCAGGGTGCCCCTGGGTAGGCCGAGTGAAGGGTAACCCGCTGCACTCTTCCTTGGGCGAGCTAGATATCCCCAGCTCACCAACGGCTTCATGAACACGGTTCTAGCAAGGCCAGCATACCATGGAAGTCGTCCTCGTTGCCCTAGTCTGAGCGGTACTGAGAAAAACTCTCTGCTTACAAGTCCTTCTAGGACCTCATCCCTGAAGTCACCGTATCTCTAGGAGAAAGGCAGCTTGCACAGCAACTTCCACTACAGCACAGTTTTGTGTGGAACACTTCAGGTTTTTGGGAGAGGCACAGGACCCTAGGAGACCTAGGGCAGTCTGTCATCGAAGCACTTCGCTACACGCAGAGGGCCCTATGCAGAAAAGTTGAATCAGGGAAGAGCCAGGGAGGTAGCTAGGTCTCTTTTGACCTGCCAGTACCCACAGACACTTATGCTGCATGTCAATCTGGTGATGGTGCCTGATGCGACTGGCCTTGTTTTCCCACCTTGAAAGCTCTTCTTCTGCGCCTTGAAGCTCCCTTAAAAACACTGTGGTTGTCAGGCTTATACTCACGGCAGGCATGGCTGTGAGAGGGCAAAAGAGGTTTCACGACGAGACAGGGTATTTCAGTTTCTAAATCAGAGCTGATCCTGTCCTGTTTTATAGCTAAGGGGAAACTCAAAGTGAGCCCTCGCTTCGAAGGCGGCCCCTGATATGCCTTACAGCGGGGTAGGCGTGCAACAGCTTCCATGAGGCCTGAGTCGCTCTTCTGCTTTAGTTGAACGCCAGTAAGCTTTTCTGGCCTCCTAGATCCCTCGCGGCAGCACTCGTTTCCGTACAAGGATACTGAGTACCCCCAGGCTCCCCTGGGCTTGCTGGGCCGCACTCAGACCCGTAGGCCCATCAGGGTGCCCCTGGGTAGGCCGAGTGAAGGGTAACCCGCTGCACTCTTCCTTGGGCGAGCTAGATATCCCCAGCTCACCAACGGCTTCATGAACACGGTTCTAGCAAGGCCAGCATACCATGGAAGTCGTCCTCGTTGCCCTAGTCTGAGCGGTACTGAGAAAAACTCTCTGCTTACAAGTCCTTCTAGGACCTCATCCCTGAAGTCACCGTATCTCTAGGAGAAAGGCAGCTTGCACAGCAACTTCCACTACAGCACAGTTTTGTGTGGAACACTTCAGGTTTTTGGGAGAGGCACAGGACCCTAGGAGACCTAGGGCAGTCTTTCATCTAAGCAGTTCGCTACACGCAGAGCGCCCTATGCAGAAAAGTTGAATCAGGGAAGAGCCAGGGAGGTAGCTAGGTCTCTTTTGACCTGCCAGTACCCACGGACACTTATGCTGCGTGTCAACCTGGTGATGGTGCCTCATGCGACTGGCTTTGTTTTCCCACCTTGAAAGCTCTTCTTCTGCGCCTTGAAGCTCCCTTAAAAACACTGTGGTTGTCAGGCTTATACTCACGGCAGGCATGGCTGTGAGAGGGAAAAAGAGGTTACACGAAGAGACAGGGTATTTCAGTTTCTGAGTCAGAGCTCATCCTGCCTTGTTATGTAGCTAAATGGAAACTCAAAGTGAGCCCTAGCTTCGAAGGAGGGCCCTGATATGCCATGCAGCGGGATAGGCGTACAACAGCTTCTATGAAGCCTTAGTCACTCTTCTGCTTTAGCTGAAGGCTAGTAAGCTTTTCTGGACTCCTAGACCCCTCGCGGCAGCACTCGCTTCCCTACAAAGGCACTGAGCACCCCCAGGCTCTCCTGAGTCGAAGATCAACATTCAGACACGTAGACCCTTCGGAGTACCCGTGTCTGTGCCGAGTGAAGGAGAGCATGATGCACACTTCGTCGCGGGACCTAGATTTTCTCAGCTCACCAATAGCCTCAGGAACATGATTCTAGGAGGTGCAGCATGCCATGCAAGTCTGCCTGCTTACAGTAGTCCGAGCTGTACTGAGAAAAACTCTTTGCTTACAATTCCTTCTACCACCTCATAGCTGAAGTCAACCTACCTCTAGGAGAAAGTCGGCTTGTGGTCCAAGTGCAACTAGAGCACACTTTCTGGTATAATGCTACAGGCTTTTGGAAGATGCCCAGGAGCCAGGACACCTAGGGAATTCTTTCATTTAGGCAGTTCGCTACACGCAGAACACCCGGCATAGGAAAGTGGATTCTCCAAGACCCAGGGAGTAGCTAGGTCTCTTTTGACTTGTTAGAAAGCACAGATGTTTCTTCTGCGTGTCAACCTGGAAATGGCGGCCTTAGGAGTCAAGCCTTGTTTTCCCGTCTTGAAAGCTCCATTCAAGCGGCCTTAAAGCTACCTGAGAAACACTGTGGTTGTGGGACTTGTATTCACTCCAGGCATGGCTCTGGAAGAACATGAGTTATCTCGAAAGAAAGCGGGTGCTTCCAGGCTCTGGTTAGGAGCATATCCTGCCCTGCACTAGAGCTAAGGGGAATCTTGACGTGCACTCTACCCTGGCCTACAGCTCTGATTTGCCCTCCAGAAGGGTAGTTGTGCAGCCTTTTCCTTGAGTCCTTAGTCACAGTTCTGCATTAGTTTAAAGGTACTAATCTTCTCAGGACTCCAGTCCCACTCGTGCCAGTACCCGTTTCCGTACAAGAACTCTGAGTACCCCAGGGCTCCCCTGGGCTTGCCGGGCCACACTCACACCCGTAGGCCCTTCACTGTGCCCCTCTGTAGGCCGAGTGAAGCATAACAAACTGCACTCTTTCTTGGGAAAGCTAGATTTCCTCAGCTCACCAGCAGCCTCTGGAACACGGTTCTAGCAAGTCCAGCATACCATGGAAGTCTGCCTCATCGCCCTATTCTGAGCTGTACTGAGCAAAACTCTCTGCTTTGAAGTCCTTCGAGGACCTCATACCTGAAGTCACCGTATCTCAAGGAGAAAGACGGCTTGCATTCCCACTTCCACTAAAGCACAGTTTTCTGTGTAACACTTCAGGCTTTGGGGACATGCACAGGGCTCTTAGGAGACCTAGGGCAGTCTATTGTCTAGGCACGTCGCTACATGTACAACACCCTGTGCAGAAAACTTGATTCTGGGAAGAGCCAAGTAGCTAGCTAGGTCTCTTTTGTCCTCTTAGAAACCACAGATACTTACGCTGCGTGTCAATCTGGAAACAGGACCTGATGGGACTAGCCTTGTTTCCCATCATGAAAGCTCCTTTTATGCGCCTTGAAGCTAAGTGAAAAACACTGTTGGTGTCGGGCTTATACACACGACAGGCATGGCTGTGAGAGGGAAAAAGAGGTGTCACGAAGAAACATGGTATTCCAGTTTCTGAGTCAGAGCTGATCCTGTCCTGTTCTATAGCTAAAGGGAAACTCAAAGTGAGGCCTAACTTCGAAGGAGGGCCCTGATATGCCTTACAGCGGGTTAGGCGTGCAACAGCTTCCATGAGGCCTTAGTCGCTCTCCTGCTTTAGTTGAACGCTAGTAAGCTTTTCAGGCCGCCTAGATCCCTCGCGGCAGCACTCGTTTCCGTACAAGGATACTGAGTACCCGCAGGCTCCCCTGGGCTTGCTGGGCCGCACTCAGACCCGTAGGCCCATCAGGGTGCCCCTGGGTAGGCCGAGTGAAGGGTAACCCGCTGCACTCTTCCTTGGGCGAGCTAGATATCCCCAGCTCACCAACGGCTTCATGAACACGGTTCTAGCAAGGCCAGCATACCATGGAAGTCGTCCTCGTTGCCCTAGTCTGAGCGGTACTGAGAAAAACTCTCTGCTTACAAGTCCTTCTAGGACCTCATCCCTGAAGTCACCGTATCTCTAGGAGAAAGGCAGCTTGCACAGCAACTTCCACTACAGCACAGTTTTGTGTGGAACACTTCAGGTTTTTGGGAGAGGCACAGGACTCTAGGAGACCTAGGGCAGTCTGTCATCGAAGCAGTTCGCTACACGCAGAGGGCCCTATGCAGAAAAGTTGAATCAGGGAAGAGCCAGGGAGGTAGCTAGGTCTCTTTTGACCTGCCAGTACCCACAGACACTTATGCTGCATGTCAATCTGGTGATGGTGCCTGATGCGACTGGCCTTGTTTTCCCACCTTGAAAGCTCTTCTTATGCGCCTTGAAGCTCCCTTAAAAACACTGTGGTTGTCAGGCTTATACTCACGGCAGGCATGGCTGTGAGAGGGCAAAAGAGGTTTCACGACGAGACAGGGTATTTCAGTTTCTAAATCAGAGCTGATCCTGTCCTGTTTTATAGCTAAGGGGAAACTCAAAGTGAGCCCTCGCTTCGAAGGCGGCCCCTGATATGCCTTACAGCGGGGTAGGCGTGCAACAGCTTCCATGAGGCCTGAGTCGCTCTTCTGCTTTAGTTGAACGCCAGTAAGCTTTTCAGGCCTCCTAGATCCCTCGCGGCAGCACTCGTTTCCGTACAAGGATACTGAGTACCCCCAGGCTCCCCTGGGCTTGCTGGGCCGCACTCAGACCCGTAGGCCCATCAGGGTGCCCCTGGGTAGGCCGAGTGAAGGGTAACCCGCTGCACTCTTCCTTGGGCGAGCTAGATATCCCCAGCTCACCAACGGCTTCATGAACACGGTTCTAGCAAGGCCAGCATACCATGGAAGTCGTCCTCGTTGCCCTAGTCTGAGCGGTACTGAGAAAAACTCTCTGCTTACAAGTCCTTCTAGGACCTCATCCCTGAAGTCACCGTATCTCTAGGAGAAAGGCAGCTTGCACAGCAACTTCCACTACAGCACAGTTTTGTGTGGAACACTTCAGGTTTTTGGGAGAGGCACAGGACCCTAGGAGACCTAGGGCAGTCTGTCATCGAAGCAGTTCGCTACACGCAGAGGGCCCTATGCAGAAAAGTTGAATCAGGGAAGAGCCAGGGAGGTAGCTAGGTCTCTTTTGACCTGCCAGTACCCACAGACACTTATGCTGCATGTCAATCTGGTGATGGTGCCTGATGCGACTGGCCTTGTTTTCCCACCTTGAAAGCTCTTCTTCTGCGCCTTGAAGCTCCCTTAAAAACACTGTGGTTGTCAGGCTTATACTCACGGCAGGCATGGCTGTGAGAGGGCAAAAGAGGTTTCACGACGAGACAGGGTATTTCAGTTTCTAAATCAGAGCTGATCCTGTCCTGTTTTATAGCTAAGGGGAAACTCAAAGTGAGCCCTCGCTTCGAAGGCGGCCCCTGATATGCCTTACAGCGGGGTAGGCGTGCAACAGCTTCCATGAGGCCTGAGTCGCTCTTCTGCTTTAGTTGAACGCCAGTAAGCTTTTCAGGCCTCCTAGATCCCTCGCGGCAGCACTCGTTTCCGTACAAGGATACTGAGTACCCCCAGGCTCCCCTGGGCTTGCTGGGTCACACTCAGACCCGTAGGCCCATCAGGGTGCCCCTGGGTAGGCCGAGTGAAGGGTAACCCGCTGCACTCTTCCTTGGGCGAGCTAGATATCCCCAGCTCACCAACGGCTTCATGAACACGGTTCTAGCAAGGCCAGCATACCATGGAAGTCGTCCTCGTTGCCCTAGTCTGAGCGGTACTGAGAAAAACTCTCTGCTTACAAGTCCTTCTAGGACCTCATCCCTGAAGTCACCGTATCTCTAGGAGAAAGGCAGCTTGCACAGCAACTTCCACTACAGCACAGTTTTGTGTGGAACACTTCAGGTTTTTGGGAGAGGCACAGGACCCTAGGAGACCTAGGGCAGTCTTTCATCTAAGCAGTTCGCTACACGCAGAGCGCCCTATGCAGAAAAGTTGAATCAGGGAAGAGCCAGGGAGGTAGCTAGGTCTCTTTTGACCTGCCAGTACCCACGGACACTTATGCTGCGTGTCAACCTGGTGATGGTGCCTCATGCGACTGGCTTTGTTTTCCCACCTTGAAAGCTCTTCTTCTGCGCCTTGAAGCTCCCTTAAAAACACTGTGGTTGTCAGGCTTATACTCACGGCAGGCATGGCTGTGAGAGGGAAAAAGAGGTTACACGAAGAGACAGGGTATTTCAGTTTCTGAGTCAGAGCTCATCCTGCCTTGTTATGTAGCTAAATGGAAACTCAAAGTGAGCCCTAGCTTCGAAGGAGGGCCCTGATATGCCATGCAGCGGGATAGGCGTACAACAGCTTCTATGAAGCCTTAGTCACTCTTCTGCTTTAGCTGAAGGCTAGTAAGCTTTTCTGGACTCCTAGACCCCTCGCGGCAGCACTCGCTTCCCTACAAAGGCACTGAGCACCCCCAGGCTCTCCTGAGTCGAAGATCAACATTCAGACACGTAGACCCTTCGGAGTACCCGTGTCTGTGCCGAGTGAAGGAGAGCATGATGCACACTTCGTCGCGGGACCTAGATTTTCTCAGCTCACCAATAGCCTCAGGAACATGATTCTAGGAGGTGCAGCATGCCATGCAAGTCTGCCTGCTTACAGTAGTCCGAGCTGTACTGAGAAAAACTCTTTGCTTACAATTCCTTCTACCACCTCATAGCTGAAGTCAACCTACCTCTAGGAGAAAGTCGGCTTGTGGTCCAAGTGCAACTAGAGCACACTTTCTGGTATAATGCTACAGGCTTTTGGAAGATGCCCAGGAGCCAGGACACCTAGGGAATTCTTTCATTTAGGCAGTTCGCTACACGCAGAACACCCGGCATAGGAAAGTGGATTCTCCAAGACCCAGGGAGTAGCTAGGTCTCTTTTGACTTGTTAGAAAGCACAGATGCTTCTTCTGCGTGTCAACCTGGAAATGGCGGCCTTAGGAGTCAAGCCTTGTTTTCCCGTCTTGAAAGCTCCATTCAAGCGGCCTTAAAGCTACCTGAGAAACACTGTGGTTGTGGGACTTGTATTCACTCCAGGCATGGCTCTGGAAGAACATGAGTTATCTCGAAAGAAAGCGGGTGCTTCCAGGCTCTGGTTAGGAGCATATCCTGCCCTGCACTAGAGCTAAGGGGAATCTTGACGTGCACTCTACCCTGGCCTACAGCTCTGATTTGCCCTCCAAAAGGGTAGTTGTGCAGCCTTTTCCTTGAGTCCTTAGTCACAGTTCTGCATTAGTTTAAAGGTACTAATCTTCTCAGGACTCCAGTCCCACTCGTGCCAGTACCCGTTTCCGTACAAGAACTCTGAGTACCCCAGGGCTCCCCTGGGCTTGCCGGGCCACACTCACACCCGTAGGCCCTTCACTGTGCCCCTCTGTAGGCCGAGTGAAGCATAACAAACTGCACTCTTTCTTGGGAAAGCTAGATTTCCTCAGCTCACCAGCAGCCTCTGGAACACGGTTCTAGCAAGTCCAGCATACCATGGAAGTCTGCCTCATCGCCCTATTCTGAGCTGTACTGAGCAAAACTCTCTGCTTTGAAGTCCTTCGAGGACCTCATACCTGAAGTCACCGTATCTCAAGGAGAAAGATGGCTTGCATTCCCACTTCCACTAAAGCACAGTTTTCTGTGTAACACTTCAGGCTTTGGGGACATGCACAGGGCTCTTAGGAGACCTAGGGCAGTCTATTGTCTAGGCACGTCGCTACATGTACAACACCCTGTGCAGAAAACTTGATTCTGGGAAGAGCCAAGTAGCTAGCTAGGTCTCTTTTGTCCTCTTAGAAACCACAGATACTTATGCTGCGTGTCAATCTGGAAACAGGACCTGATGGGACTAGCCTTGTTTCCCATCATGAAAGCTCCTTTTATGCGCCTTGAAGCTAAGTGAAAAACACTGTTGGTGTCGGGCTTATACACACGACAGGCATGGCTGTGAGAGGGAAAAAGAGGTGTCACGAAGAAACATGGTATTCCAGTTTCTGAGTCAGAGCTGATCCTGTCCTGTTCTATAGCTAAAGGGAAACTCAAAGTGAGGCCTAACTTCGAAGGAGGGCCCTGATATGCCTTACAGCGGGGTAGGCGTGCAACAGCTTCCATGAGGCCTTAGTCGCTCTCCTGCTTTAGTTGAACGCTAGTAAGCTTTTCAGGCCGCCTAGATCCCTCGCGGCAGCACTCGTTTCCGTACAAGGATACTGAGTACCCCCAGGCTCCCCTGGGCTTGCTGGGCCACACTCAGACCCGTAGGCCCATCAGGGTGCCCCTGGGTAGGCCGAGTGAAGGGTAACCCGCTGCACTCTTCCTTGGGCGAGCTAGATATCCCCAGCTCACCAACGGCTTCATGAACACGGTTCTAGCAAGGCCAGCATACCATGGAAGTCGTCCTCGTTGCCCTAGTCTGAGCGGTACTGAGAAAAACTCTCTGCTTACAAGTCCTTCTAGGACCTCATCCCTGAAGTCACCGTATCTCTAGGAGAAAGGCAGCTTGCACAGCAACTTCCACTACAGCACAGTTTTGTGTGGAACACTTCAGGTTTTTGGGAGAGGCACAGGACCCTAGGAGACCTAGGGCAGTCTGTCATCGAAGCAGTTCGCTACACGCAGAGGGCCCTATGCAGAAAAGTTGAATCAGGGAAGAGCCAGGGAGGTAGCTAGGTCTCTTTTGACCTGCCAGTACCCACAGACACTTATGCTGCATGTCAATCTGGTGATGGTGCCTGATGCGACTGGCCTTGTTTTCCCACCTTGAAAGCTCTTCTTCTGCGCCTTGAAGCTCCCTTAAAAACACTGTGGTTGTCAGGCTTATACTCACGGCAGGCATGGCTGTGAGAGGGCAAAAGAGGTTTCACGACGAGACAGGGTATTTCAGTTTCTAAATCAGAGCTGATCCTGTCCTGTTTTATAGCTAAGGGGAAACTCAAAGTGAGCCCTCGCTTCGAAGGCGGCCCCTGATATGCCTTACAGCGGGGTAGGCGTGCAACAGCTTCCATGAGGCCTGAGTCGCTCTTCTGCTTTAGTTGAACGCCAGTAAGCTTTTCAGGCCTCCTAGATCCCTCGCGGCAGCACTCGTTTCCGTACAAGGATACTGAGTACCCCCAGGCTCCCCTGGGCTTGCTGGGTCACACTCAGACCCGTAGGCCCATCAGGGTGCCCCTGGGTAGGCCGAGTGAAGGGTAACCCGCTGCACTCTTCCTTGGGCGAGCTAGATATCCCCAGCTCACCAACGGCTTCATGAACACGGTTCTAGCAAGGCCAGCATACCATGGAAGTCGTCCTCGTTGCCCTAGTCTGAGCGGTACTGAGAAAAACTCTCTGCTTACAAGTCCTTCTAGGACCTCATCCCTGAAGTCACCGTATCTCTAGGAGAAAGGCAGCTTGCACAGCAACTTCCACTACAGCACAGTTTTGTGTGGAACACTTCAGGTTTTTGGGAGAGGCACAGGACCCTAGGAGACCTAGGGCAGTCTTTCATCTAAGCAGTTCGCTACACGCAGAGCGCCCTATGCAGAAAAGTTGAATCAGGGAAGAGCCAGGGAGGTAGCTAGGTCTCTTTTGACCTGCCAGTACCCACGGACACTTATGCTGCGTGTCAACCTGGTGATGGTGCCTCATGCGACTGGCTTTGTTTTCCCACCTTGAAAGCTCTTCTTCTGCGCCTTGAAGCTCCCTTAAAAACACTGTGGTTGTCAGGCTTATACTCACGGCAGGCATGGCTGTGAGAGGGAAAAAGAGGTTACACGAAGAGACAGGGTATTTCAGTTTCTGAGTCAGAGCTCATCCTGCCTTGTTATGTAGCTAAATGGAAACTCAAAGTGAGCCCTAGCTTCGAAGGAGGGCCCTGATATGCCATGCAGCGGGATAGGCGTACAACAGCTTCTATGAAGCCTTAGTCACTCTTCTGCTTTAGCTGAAGGCTAGTAAGCTTTTCTGGACTCCTAGACCCCTCGCGGCAGCACTCGCTTCCCTACAAAGGCACTGAGCACCCCCAGGCTCTCCTGAGTCGAAGATCAACATTCAGACACGTAGACCCTTCGGAGTACCCGTGTCTGTGCCGAGTGAAGGAGAGCATGATGCACACTTCGTCGCGGGACCTAGATTTTCTCAGCTCACCAATAGCCTCAGGAACATGATTCTAGGAGGTGCAGCATGCCATGCAAGTCTGCCTGCTTACAGTAGTCCGAGCTGTACTGAGAAAAACTCTTTGCTTACAATTCCTTCTACCACCTCATAGCTGAAGTCAACCTACCTCTAGGAGAAAGTCGGCTTGTGGTCCAAGTGCAACTAGAGCACACTTTCTGGTATAATGCTCCAGGCTTTTGGAAGATGCCCAGGAGCCAGGACACCTAGGGAATTCTTTCATTTAGGCAGTTCGCTACACGCAGAACACCCGGCATAGGAAAGTGGATTCTCCAAGACCCAGGGAGTAGCTAGGTCTCTTTTGACTTGTTAGAAAGCACAGATGCTTCTTCTGCGTGTCAACCTGGAAATGGCGGCCTTAGGAGTCAAGCCTTGTTTTCCCGTCTTGAAAGCTCCATTCAAGCGGCCTTAAAGCTACCTGAGAAACACTGTGGTTGTGGGACTTGTATTCACTCCAGGCATGGCTCTGGAAGAACATGAGTTATCTCGAAAGAAAGCGGGTGCTTCCAGGCTCTGGTTAGGAGCATATCCTGCCCTGCACTAGAGCTAAGGGGAATCTTGACGTGCACTCTACCCTGGCCTACAGCTCTGATTTGCCCTCCAAAAGGGTAGTTGTGCAGCCTTTTCCTTGAGTCCTTAGTCACAGTTCTGCATTAGTTTAAAGGTACTAATCTTCTCAGGACTCCAGTCCCACTCGTGCCAGTACCCGTTTCCGTACAAGAACTCTGAGTACCCCAGGGCTCCCCTGGGCTTGCCGGGCCACACTCACACCCGTAGGCCCTTCACTGTGCCCCTCTGTAGGCCGAGTGAAGCATAACAAACTGCACTCTTTCTTGGGAAAGCTAGATTTCCTCAGCTCACCAGCAGCCTCTGGAACACGGTTCTAGCAAGTCCAGCATACCATGGAAGTCTGCCTCATCGCCCTATTCTGAGCTGTACTGAGCAAAACTCTCTGCTTTGAAGTCCTTCGAGGACCTCATACCTGAAGTCACCGTATCTCAAGGAGAAAGATGGCTTGCATTCCCACTTCCACTAAAGCACAGTTTTCTGTGTAACACTTCAGGCTTTGGGGACATGCACAGGGCTCTTAGGAGACCTAGGGCAGTCTATTGTCTAGGCACGTCGCTACATGTACAACACCCTGTGCAGAAAACTTGATTCTGGGAAGAGCCAAGTAGCTAGCTAGGTCTCTTTTGTCCTCTTAGAAACCACAGATACTTATGCTGCGTGTCAATCTGGAAACAGGACCTGATGGGACTAGCCTTGTTTCCCATCATGAAAGCTCCTTTTATGCGCCTTGAAGCTAAGTGAAAAACACTGTTGGTGTCGGGCTTATACACACGACAGGCATGGCTGTGAGAGGGAAAAAGAGGTGTCACGAAGAAACATGGTATTCCAGTTTCTGAGTCAGAGCTGATCCTGTCCTGTTCTATAGCTAAAGGGAAACTCAAAGTGAGGCCTAACTTCGAAGGAGGGCCCTGATATGCCTTACAGCGGGGTAGGCGTGCAACAGCTTCCATGAGGCCTTAGTCGCTCTCCTGCTTTAGTTGAACGCTAGTAAGCTTTTCAGGCCGCCTAGATCCCTCGCGGCAGCACTCGTTTCCGTACAAGGATACTGAGTACCCCCAGGCTCCCCTGGGCTTGCTGGGCCACACTCAGACCCGTAGGCCCATCAGGGTGCCCCTGGGTAGGCCGAGTGAAGGGTAACCCGCTGCACTCTTCCTTGGGCGAGCTAGATATCCCCAGCTCACCAACGGCTTCATGAACACGGTTCTAGCAAGGCCAGCATACCATGGAAGTCGTCCTCGTTGCCCTAGTCTGAGCGGTACTGAGAAAAACTCTCTGCTTACAAGTCCTTCTAGGACCTCATCCCTGAAGTCACCGTATCTCTAGGAGAAAGGCAGCTTGCACAGCAACTTCCACTACAGCACAGTTTTGTGTGGAACACTTCAGGTTTTTGGGAGAGGCACAGGACCCTAGGAGACCTAGGGCAGTCTGTCATCGAAGCAGTTCGCTACACGCAGAGGGCCCTATGCAGAAAAGTTGAATCAGGGAAGAGCCAGGGAGGTAGCTAGGTCTCTTTTGACCTGCCAGTACCCACAGACACTTATGCTGCATGTCAATCTGGTGATGGTGCCTGATGCGACTGGCCTTGTTTTCCCACCTTGAAAGCTCTTCTTCTGCGCCTTGAAGCTCCCTTAAAAACACTGTGGTTGTCAGGCTTATACTCACGGCAGGCATGGCTGTGAGAGGGCAAAAGAGGTTTCACGACGAGACAGGGTATTTCAGTTTCTAAATCAGAGCTGATCCTGTCCTGTTTTATAGCTAAGGGGAAACTCAAAGTGAGCCCTCGCTTCGAAGGCGGCCCCTGATATGCCTTACAGCGGGGTAGGCGTGCAACAGCTTCCATGAGGCCTGAGTCGCTCTTCTGCTTTAGTTGAACGCCAGTAAGCTTTTCAGGCCTCCTAGATCCCTCGCGGCAGCACTCGTTTCCGTACAAAGATACTGAGTACCCCCAGGCTCCCCTGGGCTTGCTGGGCCGCACTCAGACCCGTAGGCCCATCAGGGTGCCCCTGGGTAGGCCGAGTGAAGGGTAACCCGCTGCACTCTTCCTTGGGCGAGCTAGATATCCCCAGCTCACCAACGGCTTCATGAACACGGTTCTAGCAAGGCCAGCATACCATGGAAGTCGTCCTCGTTGCCCTAGTCTGAGCGGTACTGAGAAAAACTCTCTGCTTACAAGTCCTTCTAGGACCTCATCCCTGAAGTCACCGTATCTCTAGGAGAAAGGCAGCTTGCACTGCAACTTCCACTACAGCACAGTTTTGTGTGGAACACTTCAGGTTTTTGGGAGAGGCACAGGACCCTAGGAGACCTAGGGCAGTCTGTCATCGAAGCAGTTCGCTACACGCAGAGGGCCCTATGCAGAAAAGTTGAATCAGGGAAGAGCCAGGGAGGTAGCTAGGTCTCTTTTGACCTGCCAGTACCCACAGACACTTATGCTGCATGTCAATCTGGTGATGGTGCCTGATGCGACTGGCCTTGTTTTCCCACCTTGAAAGCTCTTCTTCTGCGCCTTGAAGCTCCCTTAAAAACACTGTGGTTGTCAGGCTTATACTCACGGCAGGCATGGCTGTGAGAGGGCAAAAGAGGTTTCACGACGAGACAGGGTATTTCAGTTTCTAAATCAGAGCTGATCCTGTCCTGTTTTATAGCTAAGGGGAAACTCAAAGTGAGCCCTCGCTTCGAAGGCGGCCCCTGATATGCGGTAGGCGTTGCAACAGCTTCCATGTGGCCTGAGTCGCTCTTCTGCTTTAGTTGAACGCCAGTAAGGCTTTTCAGGCCTCCTAGATCCCTCGCGGCAGCACTCGTTTCCGTACAAGGATACTGAGTACCCCAGGCTCCCCTGGGCTTGCTGGGCCACACTCAGACCCGTAGGCCCATCAGGGTGCCCCTGGGTAGGCCGAGTGAAGGGTAACCCGCTGCACTCTTCCTTGGGTGAGCTAGATATCCCAGCTCACCAACGGCTTCATGAACACGGTTCTAGCAAGGCCAGCATACCATGGAAGTCGTCCTCGTTGCCCTAGTCTGAGCGGTACTGAGAAAAAACTCTCTGCTTACAAGTCTTCTAGGACCTCATCCCTGAAGTCACCGTATCTCTAGGAGAAAGGCAGCTTGCACAGCAACTTCCACTACAGCACAGTTTTGTGTGGAACACTTCAGGTTTTTGGGAGAGGCACAGGACCCTAGGAGACCTAGGGCAGTCTTTCATCTAAGCAGTTCGCTACACGCAGAGCGCCCTATGCAGAAAAGTTGAATCAGGGAAGAGCCAGGGAGGTAGCTAGGTCTCTTTTGACCTGCCAGTACCCACGGACACTTATGCTGCGTGTCAACCTGGTGATGGTGCCTCATGCGACTGGCTTTGTTTTCCCACCTTGAAAGCTCTTCTTCTGCGCCTTGAAGCTCCCTTAAAAAACACTGTGGTTGTCAGGCTTATACTCACGGCAGGCATGGCTGTGAGAGGGAAAAAGAGGTTACACGAAGAGACAGGGTATTTCAGTTTCTGAGTCAGAGCTCATCCTGCCTTGTTATGTAGCTAAATGAAACTCAAAGTGAGCCCTAGCTTCGAAGGAGGGCCCTGATATGCCATGCAGCGGGATAGGCGTACAACAGCTTCTATGAAGCCTTAGTCACTCTTCTGCTTTAGCTGAAGGCTAGTAAGCTTTTCTGGACTCCTAGACCCCTCGCGGCAGCACTCGCTTCCCTACAAAGGCACTGAGCACCCCCAGGCTCTCCTGAGTCGAAGATCAACATTCAGACACGTAGACCCTTCGGAGTACCCGTGTCTGTGCCGAGTGAAGGAGAGCATGATGCACACTTCGTCGCGCGGACCTAGATTTTCTCAGCTCACCAATAGCCTCAGGAACATGATTCTAGGAGGTGCAGCATGCCATTGCAAGTCTGCCTGCTTACAGTAGTCCGAGCTGTACTGAGAAAAACTCTTTGCTTACAATTCCTTCTACCACCTCATAGCTGAAGTCAACCTACCTCTAGGAGAAAGTCGGCTTGTGGTCCAAGTGCAACTAGAGCACACTTTCTGGTATAATGCTACAGGCTTTTGGAAGATGCCCAGGAGCCAGGACACCTAGGGAATTCTTTCATTAGGCAGTTCGCTACACGCAGAACACCCGGCATAGGAAAGTGGATTCTCCAAGACCCAGGGAGTAGCTAGGTCTCTTTTGACTTGTTAGAAAGCACAGATGCTTCTTCTGCGTGTCAACCTGGAAATGGCGGCCTTAGGAGTCAAGCCTTGTTTTCCCGTCTTGAAAGCTCCATTCAAGCGGCCTTAAAGCTACCTGAGAAACACTGTGGTTGTGGGACTTGTATTCACTCCAGGCATGCTCTGGAAGAACATGAGTTATCTCGAAGAAAGCGGGTGCTTCAGGCTCTGGTTAGGAGCATATCCTGCCCTGCACTAGAGCTAAGGGGAATCTTGACGTGCACTCTACCCTGGCCTACCAGCTCTGATTTGCCCTCCAAAAGGGTAGTTGTGCAGCCTTTTCCTTGAGTCCTTAGTCACAGTTCTGCATTAGTTTAAAGGTACTAATCTTCTCAGGACCTCCAGTCCCACTCGTTGCCAGTACCCGTTTCCGTACAAGAACTCTGATAGGTACCACAGGGGCTCCCCTGGGCTTGCCGGGCCACACTCACACCCGTAGGCCCCTTCACTGTGCCCCTCTGTAGGCCGAGTGAAGCATAACAAACTGCACTCTTTCTTGGGAAAGCTAGATTTCCTCAGCTCACCATCAGCCTCTGGAACACGGTTCTAGCAAGTCCAGCATACCATGGAAGTCTGCTCATCGCCCTATTCTGAGCTGTACTGAGCAAAAACTCTCTGCTTGAAGTCCTTCGAGGACCTCATACCTGAAGTCACCGTATCTCAAGGAGAAAGATGGCTTGCATTCCCACTTCCACTAAAGCACAGTTTTTCTGTGTAACACTTCAGGCTTTGGGGACATGCACAGGGCTCTTAGGAGACCTAGGGCAGTCTATTGTCTAGCACGTCGCTACATGTACAACACCCTGTGCAGAAAACTTGATTCTGGGAAGAGCCAAGTAGCTAGCTAGGGTCTCTTTTGTCCTCTTAGAAACCACAGATACTTATGCTGCGTGTCAATCTGGAAACAGGACCTGATGGGACTAGCCTTGTTTCCCATCATGAAAGCTCCTTTTATGCGCCTTGAAGCTAAGTGAAAAACACTGTTGGTGTCGGGCTTATACACACGACAGGCATGGCTGTGAGAGGGAAAAAGAGGTGTCACGAAGAAACATGGTATTCCAGTTTCTGAGTCAGAGGCTGATCCTGTCCTGTTCCTATAGCTAAAGGAAACTCAAAGTGAGGCCTAACTTCGAAGGAGGGCCCTGATATGCCTTACAGCGGGGTAGGCGTGCAACAGCTTCCATGAGGCCTTAGTCGCTCTCCTGCTTTAGTTGAACGCTAGTAAGCTTTTCAGGCCGCCTAGATCCCTCGCGGCAGCACTCGTTTCCGTACAAGGATACTGAGTACCCCAGGCTCCCCTGGGCTTGCTGGGCCACACTCAGACCCGTAGGCCCATCAGGGTGCCCCTGGGTAGGCCGAGTGAAGGGTAACCCGCTGCACTCTTCCTTGGGCGAGCTAGATATCCCCAGCTCACCAACGGCTTCATGAACACGGTTCTAGCAAGGCCAGCATACCATGGAAGTCGTCCTCGTTGCCCTAGTCTGAGCGGTATCTGAGAAAAACTCTCTGCTTACAAGGTCCTTCTAGGACCTCATCCCTGAAGTCACCGTATCTCTAGGAGAAAGGCAGCTTGCACAGCAACTTCCACTACAGCACAGTTTTGTGTGGAACACTTCAGGTTTTTGGGAGAGGCACAGGACCCTAGGAGACCTAGGGCAAGTCTGTCATCGAAGCAGTTCGCTACACGCAGAGGGCCCTATGCAGAAAAGTTGAATCAGGGAAGAGCCAGGGAGGTAGCTAGGTCTCTTTTGACCTGCCAGTACCCACAGACACTTATGCTGCATGTCAATCTGGTGATGGTGCCTGATGCGACTGGCTTGTTTTCCCACCTTGAAAGCTCTTCTTCTGCGCCTTGAAGCTCCCTTAAAAACACCTGTGGTTGTCAGGCTTATACTCACGGCAGGCATGGCTGTGAGAGGGCAAAAGAGGTTTCACGACGAGACAGGGTATTTCAGTTTCTAAATCAGAGCTGATCCCTGTCCTGTTTTATAGCTAAGGGGAAACTCAAAGTGAGCCCTCGCTTCGAAGGCGGCCCCTGATATGCCTTACAGCGGGGTAGGCGTGCAACAGCTTCCATGAGGCCTGGAGTCGCTCTTCTGCTTTAGTTGAACGCCAGTAAGCTTTTCAGGCCTCCTAGATCCCTCGCGCAGCACTCGTTTCCGTACAAAGATACTGAGTACCCCAGGCTCCCCTGGGCTTGCTGGGCCGCACTCAGACCCGTAGGCCCATCAGGGTGCCCCCTGGGTAGGCCGAGTGAAGGGTAACCCGCTGCACTCTTCCTTGGGCGAGCTAGATATCCCCAGCTCACCAACGGCTTCATGAACACGGTTCTAGCAAGGCCAGCATACCATGGAAGTCGTCCTCGTTGCCCTAGTCTGAGCGGTACTGAGAAAAACTCTCTGCTTACAAGTCCTTCTAGGACCTCATCCCTGAAGTCACCGTATCTCTAGGAGAAAGGCAGCTTGCACTGCAACTTCCACTACAGCACAGTTTTGTGTGGAACACTTCAGGTTTTTGGGAGAGGCACAGGACCCTAGGAGACCTAGGGCAGTCTGTCATCGAAGCAGTTCGCTACACGCAGAGCGCCCTATGCAGAAAAGTTGAATCAGGGAAGAGCCAGGGAGGTAGCTAGGTCTCTTTTGACCTGCCAGTACCCACGGACACTTATGCTGCGTGTCAACCTGGTGATGGTGCCTCATGCGACTGGCTTTGTTTTCCACCTTGAAAGCTCTTCTTCTTGCGCCTTGAAGCTCCCTTAAAAACACTGTGGTTGTCAGGCTTATACTCACGGCAGGCATGGCTGTGAGAGGGAAAAAGAGGTTACACGAAGAGACAGGGTATTTCAGTTTCTGAGTCAGAGCTCATCCTGCCTTGTTATGTAGCTAAATGGAAACTCAAAGTGAGCCCTAGCTTCGAAGGAGGGCCCTGATATGCCATGCAGCGGGATAGGCGTACAAACAGCTTCTATGAAGCCTTAGTCACTCTTCTGCTTTAGCTGAAGGCTAGTAAGCTTTTCTGGACTCCTAGACCCCTCGCGGCAGCACTCGCTTCCCTACAAAGGCACTGAGCACCCCCCAGGCTCTCCTGAGTCGAAGATCAACATTCAGACACGTAGACCCTTCGGAGTACCCGTGTCTGTGCCGAGTGAAGGAGAGCATGATGCACACTTCGTCGCGGGACCTAGATTTTCTCAGCTCACCAATAGCCTCAGGAACATGATTCTAGGAGGTGCAGCATGCCATGCAAGTCTGCTGCTTACAGTAGTCCGAGCTGTACTGAGAAAAAACTCTTTGCTTACAATTCCTTCTACCACCTCATAGCTGAAGTCAACCTACCTCTAGGAGAAAGTCGGCTTGTGGTCCAAGTGCAACTAGAGCACACTTCTGGTATATTGCTCCAGGCTTTTGGAAGATGCCCAGGAGCC
Organism: Eubalaena glacialis; assembly: GCF_028564815.1. Classification (NCBI taxonomy): domain Eukaryota; kingdom Metazoa; phylum Chordata; class Mammalia; order Artiodactyla; family Balaenidae; genus Eubalaena; species Eubalaena glacialis. Next base: position 94,167,282 of record NC_083724.1, read on the forward strand.
AGGACACCTAGGGAATTCTTTCATTTAGGCAGTTCGCTACACGCAGAACACCCGGCATAGGAAAGTGGATTCTCCAAGACCCAGGGAGTAGCTAGGTCTCTTTTGACTTGTTAGAAAGCACAGATGCTTCTTCTGCGTGTCAACTGGAAATGGCGGCCTTAGGAGTCAAGCCTTGTTTTCCCGTCTTGAAAGCTCCATTCAAGCGGCCTTAAAACTACCTGAGAAACACTGTGGTTGTGGGACTTGTATTCACTCCAGGCATGGCTCTGGAAGAACATGAGTTTATCTCGAAAGAAAGCGGGTGCTTCCAGGCTCTGGTTAGGAGCATATCCTGCCCTGCACTAGAGCTAAGGGGAATCTTGACGTGCACTCTACCCTGGCCTACAGCTCTGATTTGCCCTCCAAAGGGTAGTTGTGCAGCCTTTTCCTTGAGTCCTTAGTCACAGTTCTGCATTAGTTTAAAGGTACTAATCTTCTCAGGACTCAGTCCCACTCGTGCCAGTACCCGTTTCCGTACAAGAACTCTGAGTACCCCAGGGCTCCCCTGGGCTTGCCGGGCCACACTCACACCCGTAGGCCCTTCACTGTGCCCTCTGTAGGCCGAGTGAAGCATAACAAACTGCACTCTTTCTTGGGGAAGCTAGATTTCCTCAGCTCACCAGCAGCCTCTGGAACACGGTTCTAGCAAGTCCAGCATACCATGGAAGTCTGCCTCATCGCCCTATTCTGAGCTGTACTGAGCAAAACTCTCTGCTTTGAAGTCCTTCGAGGACCTCATACCTGAAGTCACCGTATCTCAAGGAGAAAGACGGCTTGCATTCCCACTTCCACTAAAGCACAGTTTTCTGTGTAACACTTCAGGCTTTGGGGACATGCACAGGGCTCTTAGGAGACCTAGGGCAGTCTATTGTCTAGCACGTCGCTACAATGTACAACACCCTGTGCAGAAAACTTGATTCTGGGAAGAGCCAAGTAGCTAGCTAGGTCTCTTTTGTCCTCTTAGAAACCACAGATACTTACGCTGCGTGTCAATCTGGAAACAGGACCTGATGGGACTAGCCTTGTTTCCCATCATGGAAAGCTCCTTTTATGCGCCTTGAAGCTAAGTGAAAAACACTGTTGTGTCGGGCTTATACACACGACAGGGCAAGGCTGTGAGAGGGAAAAAAGATGGTGTCACGAAGAAACATGGTATTCCAGTTTCTGAGTCAGAGCTGATCCTGTCCCTGTTCTATAGCTAAAGGGAAACTCAAAGTGAGGCCTAACTTCGAAGGAGGGCCCTGATATGCCTTACAGCGGGGTAGGCGTGCAACAGCTTCCATGAGGCCTTAGTCGCTCTCCTGCTTTAGTTGAACCGCTAGTAAGCTTTTCAGGCCGCCTAGATCCCTCGCGGCAGCACTCGTTTCCGTACAAGGATACTGAGTACCCCCAGGCTCCCCTGGGCTTGCTGGGCCACACTCAGACCCGTAGGCCCATCAGGGTGCCCCTGGGTAGGCCGAGTGAAGGGTAACCCGCTGCACTCTTCCTTGGGCGAGCTAGATATCCCCAGCTCACCAACGGCTTCATGAACACGGTTCTAGCAAGGCCAGCATACCATGGAAGTCGTCCTCGTTGCCCTAGTCTGAGCGGTACTGAGAAAAACTCTCTGCTTACAAGTCCTTCTAGGACCTCATCCCTGAAGTCACCGTATCTCTAGGAGAAAGGCAGCTTGCACAGCAACTTCCACTACAGCACAGTTTTGTGTGGAACACTTCAGGTTTTTGGGAGAGGCACAGGACCCTAGGAGACCTAGGGCAGTCTGTCATCGAAGCAGTTCGCTACACGCAGAGGGCCCTATGCAGAAAAGTTGAATCAGGGAAGAGCCAGGGAGGTAGCTAGGTCTCTTTTGACCTGCCAGTACCCACAGACACTTATGCTGCATGTCAATCTGGTGATGGTGCCTGATGCGACTGGCCTTGTTTTCCCACCTTGAAAGCTCTTCTTCTGCGCCTTGAAGCTCCCTTAAAAACACTGTGGTTGTCAGGCTTATACTCACGGCAGGCATGGCTGTGAGAGGGCAAAAGAGGTTTCACGACGAGACAGGGTATTTCAGTTTCTAAATCAGAGCTGATCCTGTCCTGTTTTATAGCTAAGGGGAAACTCAAAGTGAGCCCTCGCTTCGAAGGCGGCCCCTGATATGCCTTACAGCGGGGTAGGCGTGCAACAGCTTCCATGAGGCCTGAGTCGCTCTTCTGCTTTAGTTGAACGCCAGTAAGCTTTTCAGGCCTCCTAGATCCCTCGCGGCAGCACTCGTTTCCGTACAAGGATACTGAGTACCCCCAGGCTCCCCTGGGCTTGCTGGGCCGCACTCAGACCCGTAGGCCCATCAGGGTGCCCCTGGGTAGGCCGAGTGAAGGGTAACCCGCTGCACTCTTCCTTGGGCGAGCTAGATATCCCCAGCTCACCAACGGCTTCATGAACACGGTTCTAGCAAGGCCAGCATACCATGGAAGTCGTCCTCGTTGCCCTAGTCTGAGCGGTACTGAGAAAAACTCTCTGCTTACAAGTCCTTCTAGGACCTCATCCCTGAAGTCACCGTATCTCTAGGAGAAAGGCAGCTTGCACAGCAACTTCCACTACAGCACAGTTTTGTGTGGAACACTTCAGGTTTTTGGGAGAGGCACAGGACCCTAGGAGACCTAGGGCAGTCTGTCATCGAAGCAGTTCGCTACACGCAGAGCGCCCTATGCAGAAAAGTTGAATCAGGGAAGAGCCAGGGAGGTAGCTAGGTCTCTTTTGACCTGCCAGTACCCACGGACACTTATGCTGCGTGTCAACCTGGTGATGGTGCCTCATGCGACTGGCTTTGTTTTCCCACCTTGAAAGCTCTTCTTCTGCGCCTTGAAGCTCCCTTAAAAACACTGTGGTTGTCAGGCTTATACTCACGGCAGGCATGGCTGTGAGAGGGAAAAAGAGGTTACACGAAGAGACAGGGTATTTCAGTTTCTGAGTCAGAGCTCATCCTGCCTTGTTATGTAGCTAAATGGAAACTCAAAGTGAGCCCTAGCTTCGAAGGAGGGCCCTGATATGCCATGCAGCGGGATAGGCGTACAACAGCTTCTATGAAGCCTTAGTCACTCTTCTGCTTTAGCTGAAGGCTAGTAAGCTTTTCTGGACTCCTAGACCCCTCGCGGCAGCACTCGCTTCCCTACAAAGGCACTGAGCACCCCCAGGCTCTCCTGAGTCGAAGATCAACATTCAGACACGTAGACCCTTCGGAGTACCCGTGTCTGTGCCGAGTGAAGGAGAGCATGATGCACACTTCGTCGCGGGACCTAGATTTTCTCAGCTCACCAATAGCCTCAGGAACATGATTCTAGGAGGTGCAGCATGCCATGCAAGTCTGCCTGCTTACAGTAGTCCGAGCTGTACTGAGAAAAACTCTTTGCTTACAATTCCTTCTACCACCTCATAGCTGAAGTCAACCTACCTCTAGGAGAAAGTCGGCTTGTGGTCCAAGTGCAACTAGAGCACACTTTCTGGTATAATGCTACAGGCTTTTGGAAGATGCCCAGGAGCCAGGACACCTAGGGAATTCTTTCATTTAGGCAGTTCACTACACGCAGAACACCCGGCATAGGAAAGTGGATTCTCCAAGACCCAGGGAGTAGCTAGGTCTCTTTTGACTTGTTAGAAAGCACAGATGCTTCTTCTGCGTGTCAACCTGGAAATGGCGGCCTTAGGAGTCAAGCCTTGTTTTCCCGTCTTGAAAGCTCCATTCAAGCGGCCTTAAAGCTACCTGAGAAACACTGTGGTTGTGGGACTTGTATTCACTCCAGGCATGGCTCTGGAAGAACATGAGTTATCTCGAAAGAAAGCGGGTGCTTCCAGGCTCTGGTTAGGAGCATATCCTGCCCTGCACTAGAGCTAAGGGGAATCTTGACGTGCACTCTACCCTGGCCTACAGCTCTGATTTGCCCTCCAGAAGGGTAGTTGTGCAGCCTTTTCCTTGAGTCCTTAGTCACAGTTCTGCATTAGTTTAAAGGTACTAATCTTCTCAGGACTCCAGTCCCACTCGTGCCAGTACCCGTTTCCGTACAAGAACTCTGAGTACCCCAGGGCTCCCCTGGGCTTGCCGGGCCACACTCACACCCGTAGGCCCTTCACTGTGCCCCTCTGTAGGCCGAGTGAAGCATAACAAACTGCACTCTTTCTTGGGAAAGCTAGATTTCCTCAGCTCACCAGCAGCCTCTGGAACACGGTTCTAGCAAGTCCAGCATACCATGGAAGTCTGCCTCATCGCCCTATTCTGAGCTGTACTGAGCAAAACTCTCTGCTTTGAAGTCCTTCGAGGACCTCATACCTGAAGTCACCGTATCTCAAGGAGAAAGACGGCTTGCATTCCCACTTCCACTAAAGCACAGTTTTCTGTGTAACACTTCAGGCTTTGGGGACATGCACAGGGCTCTTAGGAGACCTAGGGCGGTCTATTGTCTAGGCACGTCGCTACATGTACAACACCCTGTGCAGAAAACTTGATTCTGGGAAGAGCCAAGTAGCTAGCTAGGTCTCTTTTGTCCTCTTAGAAACCACAGATACTTACGCTGCGTGTCAATCTGGAAACAGGACCTGATGGGACTAGCCTTGTTTCCCATCATGAAAGCTCCTTTTATGCGCCTTGAAGCTAAGTGAAAAACACTGTTGGTGTCGGGCTTATACACACGACAGGCATGGCTGTGAGAGGGAAAAAGAGGTGTCACGAAGAAACATGGTATTCCAGTTTCTGAGTCAGAGCTGATCCTGTCCTGTTCTATAGCTAAAGGGAAACTCAAAGTGAGGCCTAACTTCGAAGGAGGGCCCTGATATGCCTTACAGCGGGGTAGGCGTGCAACAGCTTCCATGAGGCCTTAGTCGCTCTCCTGCTTTAGTTGAACGCTAGTAAGCTTTTCAGGCCGCCTAGATCCCTCGCGGCAGCACTCGTTTCCGTACAAGGATACTGAGTACCCCCAGGCTCCCCTGGGCTTGCTGGGCAGCACTCAGACCCGTAGGCCCATCAGGGTGCCCCTGGGTAGGCCGAGTGAAGGGTAACCCGCTGCACTCTTCCTTGGGCGAGCTAGATATCCCCAGCTCACCAACGGCTTCATGAACACGGTTCTAGCAAGGCCAGCATACCATGGAAGTCGTCCTCGTTGCCCTAGTCTGAGCGGTACTGAGAAAAACTCTCTGCTTACAAGTCCTTCTAGGACCTCATCCCTGAAGTCACCGTATCTCTAGGAGAAAGGCAGCTTGCACAGCAACTTCCACTACAGCACAGTTTTGTGTGGAACACTTCAGGTTTTTGGGAGAGGCACAGGACCCTAGGAGACCTAGGGCAGTCTGTCATCGAAGCAGTTCGCTACACGCAGAGGGCCCTATGCAGAAAAGTTGAATCAGGGAAGAGCCAGGGAGGTAGCTAGGTCTCTTTTGACCTGCCAGTACCCACGGACACTTATGCTGCATGTCAATCTGGTGATGGTGCCTGATGCGACTGGCCTTGTTTTCCCACCTTGAAAGCTCTTCTTATGCGCCTTGAAGCTCCCTTAAAAACACTGTGGTTGTCAGGCTTATACTCACGGCAGGCATGGCTGTGAGAGGGCAAAAGAGGTTTCACGACGAGACAGGGTATTTCAGTTTCTAAATCAGAGCTGATCCTGTCCTGTTTTATAGCTAAGGGGAAACTCAAAGTGAGCCCTCGCTTCGAAGGCGGCCCCTGATATGCCTTACAGCGGGGTAGGCGTGCAACAGCTTCCATGAGGCCTGAGGCGCTCTTCTGCTTTAGTTGAACGCCAGTAAGCTTTTCAGGCCTCCTAGATCCCTCGCGGCAGCACTCGTTTCCGTACAAGGATACTGAGTACCCCCAGGCTCCCCTGGGCTTGCTGGGCCACACTCAGACCCGTAGGCCCATCAGGGTGCCCCTGGGTAGGCCGAGTGAAGGGTAACCCGCTGCACTCTTCCTTGGGCGAGCTAGATATCCCCAGCTCACCAACGGCTTCATGAACACGGTTCTAGCAAGGCCAGCATACCATGGAAGTCGTCCTCGTTGCCCTAGTCTGAGCGGTACTGAGAAAAACTCTCTGCTTACAAGTCCTTCTAGGACCTCATCCCTGAAGTCACCGTATCTCTAGGAGAAAGGCAGCTTGCACAGCAACTTCCACTACAGCACAGTTTTGTGTGGAACACTTCAGGTTTTTGGGAGAGGCACAGGACCCTAGGAGACCTAGGGCAGTCTGTCATCGAAGCAGTTCGCTACACGCAGAGCGCCCTATGCAGAAAAGTTGAATCAGGGAAGAGCCAGGGAGGTAGCTAGGTCTCTTTTGACCTGCCAGTACCCACGGACACTTATGCTGCGTGTCAACCTGGTGATGGTGCCTGATGCGACTGGCTTTGTTTTCCCACCTTGAAAGCTCTTCTTCTGCGCCTTGAAGCTCCCTTAAAAACACTGTGGTTGTCAGGCTTATACTCACGGCAGGCATGGCTGTGAGAGGGAAAAAGAGGTTACACGAAGAGACAGGGTATTTCAGTTTCTGAGTCAGAGCTCATCCTGCCTTGTTATGTAGCTAAATGGAAACTCAAAGTGAGCCCTAGCTTCGAAGGAGGGCCCTGATATGCCATGCAGCGGGATAGGCGTACAACAGCTTCTATGAAGCCTTAGTCACTCTTCTGCTTTAGCTGAAGGCTAGTAAGCTTTTCTGGACTCCTAGACCCCTCGCAGCAGCACTCGCTTCCCTACCAAGGCACTGAGCACCCCCAGGCTCTCCTGAGTCGAAGATCAACATTCAGACACGTAGACCCTTCGGAGTACCCGTGTCTGTGCCGAGTGAAGGAGAGCATGATGCACACTTCGTCGCGGGACCTAGATTTTCTCAGCTCACCAATAGCCTCAGGAACATGATTCTAGGAGGTGCAGCATGCCATGCAAGTCTGCCTGCTTACAGTAGTCCGAGCTGTACTGAGAAAAACTCTTTGCTTACAATTCCTTCTACCACCTCATAGCTGAAGTCAACCTACCTCTAGGAGAAAGTCGGCTTGTGGTCCAAGTGCAACTAGAGCACACTTTCTGGTATAATGCTACAGGCTTTTGGAAGATGCCCAGGAGCCAGGACACCTAGGGAATTCTTTCATTTAGGCAGTTCGCTACACGCAGAACACCCGGCATAGGAAAGTGGATTCTCCAAGACCCAGGGAGTAGCTAGGTCTCTTTTGACTTGTTAGAAAGCACAGATGCTTCTTCTGCGTGTCAACCTGGAAATGGCGGCCTTAGGAGTCAAGCCTTGTTTTCCCGTCTTGAAAGCTCCATTCAAGCGGCCTTAAAGCTACCTGAGAAACACTGTGGTTGTGGGACTTGTATTCACTCCAGGCATGGCTCTGGAAGAACATGAGTTATCTCGAAAGAAAGCGGGTGCTTCCAGGCTCTGGTTAGGAGCATATCCTGCCCTGCACTAGAGCTAAGGGGAATCTTGACGTGCACTCTACCCTGGCCTACAGCTCTGATTTGCCCTCCAGAAGGGTAGTTGTGCAGCCTTTTCCTTGAGTCCTTAGTCACAGTTCTGCATTAGTTTAAAGGTACTAATCTTCTCAGGACTCCAGTCCCACTCGTGCCAGTACCCGTTTCCGTACAAGAACTCTGAGTACCCCAGGGCTCCCCTGGGCTTGCCGGGCCACACTCACACCCGTAGGCCCTTCACTGTGCCCCTCTGTAGGCCGAGTGAAGCATAACAAACTGCACTCTTTCTTGGGAAAGCTAGATTTCCTCAGCTCACCAGCAGCCTCTGGAACACGGTTCTAGCAAGTCCAGCATACCATGGAAGTCTGCCTCATCGCCCTATTCTGAGCTGTACTGAGCAAAACTCTCTGCTTTGAAGTCCTTCGAGGACCTCATACCTGAAGTCACCGTATCTCAAGGAGAAAGACGGCTTGCATTCCCACTTCCACTAAAGCACAGTTTTCTGTGTAACACTTCAGGCTTTGGGGACATGCACAGGGCTCTTAGGAGACCTAGGGCAGTCTATTGTCTAGGCACGTCGCTACATGTACAACACCCTGTGCAGAAAACTTGATTCTGGGAAGAGCCAAGTAGCTAGCTAGGTCTCTTTTGTCCTCTTAGAAACCACAGATACTTACGCTGCGTGTCAATCTGGAAACAGGACCTGATGGGACTAGCCTTGTTTCCCATCATGAAAGCTCCTTTTATGCGCCTTGAAGCTAAGTGAAAAACACTGTTGGTGTCGGGCTTATACACACGACAGGCATGGCTGTGAGAGGGAAAAAGAGGTGTCATGAAGAAACATGGTATTCCAGTTTCTGAGTCAGAGCTGATCCTGTCCTGTTCTATAGCTAAAGGGAAACTCAAAGTGAGGCCTAACTTCGAAGGAGGGCCCTGATATGCCTTACAGAGGGTTAGGCGTGCAACAGCTTCCATGAGGCCTTAGTCGCTCTCCTGCTTTAGTTGAACGCTAGTAAGCTTTTCAGGCCGCCTAGATCCCTCGCGGCAGCACTCGTTTCCGTACAAGGATACTGAGTACCCGCAGGCTCCCCTGGGCTTGCTGGGCAGCACTCAGACCCGTAGGCCCATCAGGGTGCCCCTGGGTAGGCCGAGTGAAGGGTAACCCGCTGCACTCTTCCTTGGGCGAGCTAGATATCCCCAGCTCACCAACGGCTTCATGAACACGGTTCTAGCAAGGCCAGCATACCATGGAAGTCGTCCTCGTTGCCCTAGTCTGAGCGGTACTGAGAAAAACTCTCTGCTTACAAGTCCTTCTAGGACCTCATCCCTGAAGTCACCGTATCTCTAGGAGAAAGGCAGCTTGCACAGCAACTTCCACTACAGCACAGTTTTGTGTGGAACACTTCAGGTTTTTGGGAGAGGCACAGGACCCTAGGAGACCTAGGGCAGTCTGTCATCGAAGCAGTTCGCTACACGCAGAGGGCCCTATGCAGAAAAGTTGAATCAGGGAAGAGCCAGGGAGGTAGCTAGGTCTCTTTTGACCTGCCAGTACCCACAGACACTTATGCTGCATGTCAATCTGGTGATGGTGCCTGATGCGACTGGCCTTGTTTGCCCACCTTGAAAGCTCTTCTTATGCGCCTTGAGCTCCCTTAAAAACACTGTGGTTGTCAGGCTTATACTCACGGCAGGCATGGATGTGAGAGGGCAAAAAGGTTTCACGACGAGACAGTGTATTTCAGTTTCTAAATCAGAGCTGATCCTGTCCTGTTTTATAGCTAAGGGGAAACTCAAAGTGAGCCCTCGCTTCGAAGGCGGCCCCTGATATGCCTTACAGCGGGGTAGGCGTGCAACAGCTTCCATGAGGCCTGAGTCGCTCTTCTGCTTTAGTTGAACGCCAGTAAGCTTTTCAGGCCTCCTAGATCCCTCGCGGCAGCACTCGTTTCCGTACAAGGATACTGAGTACCCCCAGGCTCCCCTGGGCTTGCTGGGCCGCACTCAGACTCGTAGGCCCATAAGAGTGCCCCTGGGTAGGCCGAGTGAAGGGTAACCCGCTGCACTCTTCCTTGGGCGAGCTAGATATCCCCAGCTCACCAACGGCTTCATGAACACGGTTCTAGCAAGGCCAGCATACCATGGAAGTCGTCCTCGTTGCCCTAGTCTGAGCGGTACTGAGAAAAACTCTCTGCTTACAAGTCCTTCTAGGACCTCATCCCTGAAGTCACCGTATCTCTAGGAGAAAGGCAGCTTGCACAGCAACTTCCACTACAGCACAGTTTTGTGTGGAACACTTCAGGTTTTTGGGAGAGGCACAGGACCCTAGGAGACCTAGGGCAGTCTGTCATCGAAGCAGTTCGCTACACGCAGAGGGCCCTATGCAGAAAAGTTGAATCAGGGAAGAGCCAGGGAGGTAGCTAGGTCTCTTTTGACCTGCCAGTACCCACGGACACTTATGCTGCGTGTCAATCTGGTGATGGTGCCTGATGCGACTGGCCTTGTTTTCCCAACTTGAAAGCTCTTCTTATGCGCCTTGAAGCTCCCTTAAAAACACTGTGGTTGTCAGGCTTATACTCACGGCAGGCATGGCTGTGAGAGGGCAAAAGAGGTTTCACGACGAGACAGGGTATTTCAGTTTCTAAATCAGAGCTGATCCTGTCCTGTTTTATAGCTAAGGGGAAACTCAAAGTGAGCCCTCGCTTCGAAGGCGGCCCCTGATATGCCTTACAGCGGGGTAGGCGTGCAACAGCTTCCATGAGGCCTGAGGCGCTCTTCTGCTTTAGTTGAACGCCAGTAAGCTTTTCAGGCCTCCTAGATCCCTCGCGGCAGCACTCGTTTCCGTACAAGGATACTGAGTACCCCCAGGCTCCCCTGGGCTTGCTGGGCCACACTCAGACCCGTAGGCCCATCAGGGTGCCCCTGGGTAGGCCGAGTGAAGGGTAACCCGCTGCACTCTTCCTTGGGCGAGCTAGATATCCCCAGCTCACCAACGGCTTCATGAACACGGTTCTAGCAAGGCCAGCATACCATGGAAGTCGTCCTCGTTGCCCTAGTCTGAGCGGTACTGAGAAAAACTCTCTGCTTACAAGTCCTTCTAGGACCTCATCCCTGAAGTCACCGTATCTCTAGGAGAAAGGCAGCTTGCACAGCAACTTCCACTACAGCACAGTTTTGTGTGGAACACTTCAGGTTTTTGGGAGAGGCACAGGACCCTAGGAGACCTAGGGCAGTCTTTCATCTAAGCAGTTCGCTACACGCAGAGCGCCCTATGCAGAAAAGTTGAATCAGGGAAGAGCCAGGGAGGTAGCTAGGTCTCTTTTGACCTGCCAGTACCCACGGACACTTATGCTGCGTGTCAACCTGGTGATGGTGCCTCATGCGACTGGCTTTGTTTTCCCACCTTGAAAGCTCTTCTTATGCGCCTTGAAGCTCCCTTAAAAACACTGTGGTTGTCAGGCTTATACTCACGGCAGGCATGGCTGTGAGAGGGAAAAAGAGGTTACACGAAGAGACAGGGTATTTCAGTTTCTGAGTCAGAGCTCATCCTGCCTTGTTATGTAGCTAAATGGAAACTCAAAGTGAGCCCTAGCTTCGAAGGAGGGCCCTGATATGCCATGCAGCGGGATAGGCGTACAACAGCTTCTATGAAGCCTTAGTCACTCTTCTGCTTTAGCTGAAGGCTAGTAAGCTTTTCTGGACTCCTAGACCCCTCGCGGCAGCACTCGCTTCCCTACAAAGGCACTGAGCACCCCCAGGCTCTCCTGAGTCGAAGATCAACATTCAGACACGTAGACCCTTCGGAGTACCCGTGTCTGTGCCGAGTGAAGGAGAGCATGATGCACACTTCGTCGCGGGACCTAGATTTTCTCAGCTCACCAATAGCCTCAGGAACATGATTCTAGGAGGTGCAGCATGCCATGCAAGTCTGCCTGCTTACAGTAGTCCGAGCTGTACTGAGAAAAACTCTTTGCTTACAATTCCTTCTACCACCTCATAGCTGAAGTCAACCTACCTCTAGGAGAAAGTCGGCTTGTGGTCCAAGTGCAACTAGAGCACACTTTCTGGTATAATGCTACAGGCTTTTGGAAGATGCCCAGGAGCCAGGACACCTAGGGAATTCTTTCATTTAGGCAGTTCGCTACACGCAGAACACCCGGCATAGGAAAGTGGATTCTCCAAGACCCAGGGAGTAGCTAGGTCTCTTTTGACTTGTTAGAAAGCACAGATGCTTCTTCTGCGTGTCAACCTGGAAATGGCGGCCTTAGGAGTCAAGCCTTGTTTTCCCGTCTTGAAAGCTCCATTCAAGCGGCCTTAAAGCTACCTGAGAAACACTGTGGTTGTGGGACTTGTATTCACTCCAGGCATGGCTCTGGAAGAACATGAGTTATCTCGAAAGAAAGCGGGTGCTTCCAGGCTCTGGTTAGGAGCATATCCTGCCCTGCACTAGAGCTAAGGGGAATCTTGACGTGCACTCTACCCTGGCCTACAGCTCTGATTAGCCCTCCAAAAGGGTAGTTGTGCAGCCTTTTCCTTGAGTCCTTAGTCACAGTTCTGCATTAGTTTAAAGGTACTAATCTTCTCAGGACTCCAGTCCCACTCGTGCCAGTACCCGTTTCCGTACAAGAACTCTGAGTACCCCAGGGCTCCCCTGGGCTTGCCGGGCCACACTCACACCCGTAGGCCCTTCACTGTGCCCCTCTGTAGGCCGAGTGAAGCATAACAAACTGCACTCTTTCTTGGGAAAGCTAGATTTCCTCAGCTCACCAGCAGCCTCTGGAACACGGTTCTAGCAAGTCCAGCATACCATGGAAGTCTGCCTCATCGCCCTATTCTGAGCTGTACTGAGCAAAACTCTCTGCTTTGAAGTCCTTCGAGGACCTCATACCTGAAGTCACCGTATCTCAAGGAGAAAGACGGCTTGCATTCCCACTTCCACTAAAGCACAGTTTTCTGTGTAACACTTCAGGCTTTGGGGACATGCACAGGGCTCTTAGGAGACCTAGGGCAGTCTATTGTCTAGGCACGTCGCTACATGTACAACACCCTGTGCAGAAAACTTGATTCTGGGAAGAGCCAAGTAGCTAGCTAGGTCTCTTTTGTCCTCTTAGAAACCACAGATACTTACGCTGCGTGTCAATCTGGAAACAGGACCTGATGGGACTAGCCTTGTTTCCCATCATGAAAGCTCCTTTTATGCGCCTTGAAGCTAAGTGAAAAACACTGTTGGTGTCGGGCTTATACACACGACAGGCATGGCTGTGAGAGGGAAAAAGAGGTGTCACGAAGAAACATGGTATTCCAGTTTCTGAGTCAGAGCTGATCCTGTCCTGTTCTATAGCTAAAGGGAAACTCAAAGTGAGGCCTAACTTCGAAGGAGGGCCCTGATATGCCTTACAGCGGGTTAGGCGTGCAACAGCTTCCATGAGGCCTTAGTCGCTCTCCTGCTTTAGTTGAACGCTAGTAAGCTTTTCAGGCCGCCTAGATCCCTCGCGGCAGCACTCGTTTCCGTACAAGGATACTGAGTACCCGCAGGCTCCCCTGGGCTTGCTGGGCAGCACTCAGACCCGTAGGCCCATCAGGGTGCCCCTGGGTAGGCCGAGTGAAGGGTAACCCGCTGCACTCTTCCTTGGGCGAGCTAGATATCCCCAGCTCACCAACGGCTTCATGAACACGGTTCTAGCAAGGCCAGCATACCATGGAAGTCGTCCTCGTTGCCCTAGTCTGAGCGGTACTGAGAAAAACTCTCTGCTTACAAGTCCTTCTAGGACCTCATCCCTGAAGTCACCGTATCTCTAGGAGAAAGGCAGCTTGCACAGCAACTTCCACTACAGCACAGTTTTGTGTGGAACACTTCAGGTTTTTGGGAGAGGCACAGGACCCTAGGAGACCTAGGGCAGTCTGTCATCGAAGCAGTTCGCTACACGCAGAGGGCCCTATGCAGAAAAGTTGAATCAGGGAAGAGCCAGGGAGGTAGCTAGGTCTCTTTTGACCTGCCAGTACGCACAGACACTTATGCTGCATGTCAATCTGGTGATGGTGCCTGATGCGACTGGCCTTGTTTGCCCACCTTGAAAGCTCTTCTTATGCGCCTTGAGCTCCCTTAAAAACACTGTGGTTGTCAGGCTTATACTCACGGCAGGCATGGCTGTGAGAGGGCAAAAGAGGTTTCACGACGAGACAGGGTATTTCAGTTTCTAAATCAGAGCTGATCCTGTCCTGTTTTATAGCTAAGGGGAAACTCAAAGTGAGCCCTCGCTTCGAAGGCGGCCCCTGATATGCCTTACAGCGGGGTAGGCGTGCAACAGCTTCCATGAGGCCTGAGTCGCTCTTCTGCTTTAGTTGAACGCCAGTAAGCTTTTCAGGCCTCCTAGATCCCTCGCGGCAGCACTCGTTTCCGCACAAGGATACTGAGTACCCCCAGGCTCCCCTGGGCTTGCTGGGCCGCACTCAGACCCGTAGGCCCATAAGAGTGCCCCTGGGTAGGCCGAGTGAAGGGTAACCCGCTGCACTCTTCCTTGGGCGAGCTAGATATCCCCAGCTCACCAACGGCTTCATGAACACGGTTCTAGCAAGGCCAGCATACCATGGAAGTCGTCCTCGTTGCCCTAGTCTGAGCGGTACTGAGAAAAACTCTCTGCTTACAAGTCCTTCTAGGACCTCATCCCTGAAGTCACCGTATCTCTAGGAGAAAGGCAGCTTGCACAGCAACTTCCACTACAGCACAGTTTTGTGTGGAACACTTCAGGTTTTTGGGAGAGGCACAGGACCCTAGGAGACCTAGGGCAGTCTGTCATCGAAGCAGTTCGCTACACGCAGAGGGCCCTATGCAGAAAAGTTGAATCAGGGAAGAGCCAGGGAGGTAGCTAGGTCTCTTTTGACCTGCCAGTACCCACGGACACTTATGCTGCGTGTCAATCTGGTGATGGTGCCTGATGCGACTGGCCTTGTTTTCCCACCTTGAAAGCTCTTCTTCTGCGCCTTGAAGCTCCCTTAAAAACACTGTGGTTGTCAGGCTTATACTCACGGCAGGCATGGCTGTGAGAGGGAAAAAGAGGTTACACGAAGAGACAGGGTATTTCAGTTTCTGAGTCAGAGCTCATCCTGCCTTGTTATGTAGCTAAATGGAAACTCAAAGTGAGCCCTAGCTTCGAAGGAGGGCCCTGATATGCCATGCAGCGGGATAGGCGTACAACAGCTTCTATGAAGCCTTAGTCACTCTTCTGCTTTAGCTGAAGGCTAGTAAG